>NC_041389.1:581489985-581527941 GCF_002162155.2 Triticum dicoccoides
GACAGAGGAAGAGGAGGGAAAGGCGACTGGTCAAACCTGACCAGTGGCCCCCTTGGACCCACTGTCAGCGACCCACGCGCCGTCCATGCTAGATAAGTGAAGGCGTAAACACCAGAATACGCCTTCGACGTGGTTAGTTTCAAAAAGTTTTTCTTTTCTGTTTTATTTTTTTAAACAGAATTTGACCAAAACTTTGACTAGCTATAACTTTTTAAATATAACTCCAAATGAGTTGATTCTTTTTCCTACGTCTCTCAACCATTGCCTAGTTTATTTTCAGATTTATGTGAAACAAAATTAGATAACTTTTTGTACCATTTAAAAAACTATGCGTTAATTCGAATATTTTCAAAAATAGGATTGTTGGAGAGAGAAAAAAACTTTCAAAGTTTTGGAATGCACCCTGCCTCCCCACAACTTGAAGGCAAGCATTCTGAACCCTGGCATAATATTGTGTGTTATTTGACACGATTATAACACCACCGTAATATGGAGAACTCGTTAATTTATGTGGTGATACGATCATTTGCATGGATGCATATTGGATATGTCCTTGCTGTTAGAAATGGTCATACTTGTGAAAACAATCATCCTCGAATGCTTTTCGTGCCTGGCGGAAGGAAGCCGGGAAAATCTCTGTCTTGGGTAGACCTGAGCTTGTCCCTAGTTCCTCGTCGAGACGAGTGTGTCCGGTATGGCATGATGGGGTATGATGAGTGGTGATTCTGTCTATTGGATGAAATATATTCGTTATGCTAATCATGTAGGGAATACTTAAACCTCCTGAGTTGACCATCGATCGAGTCTTGTTCCAGTAACCCCCATACTTGTTTCGTACTACCACTTGTCCCTACAGCAGGTAGGGTAAGGTTCAGTAAGTTGTCAACCCCTTTCTGGCACACACCGTACAGAGGGGCCGGGATGAGGGTTCCACGGCCGTGGATTAAAGCTAGTCATCCGAACAGGGGGCATGGGTGTTTCTGTTGTAGCCGAGGGGGTAGCTCCCCCAGTTTGCGCGCGGTATAAATTTTGTGATCCCATGCTAATCGAGGTTGTAGCCTCCCCACTTAGAGTTTTGTTTAAACTAGTGTCGTGGGTGATTCCAGACACCAGTAAGTCAGGCAAGTGTGTGCAGTCAGGTGTGTTTTCAATCAAAAGACCGTAGACGGAATTAGTCCCGATGGACTAAAGGAATCCGTTACTCGTGGGTAAAGAGTACACCCTGTGCATAGATTATATCTATTCGAATAGCCGTGTCCATGGTTAAGGACTACAGTCTGGGATGGGTCAAGTGTCAGTCTTAGTGTCGGTCTAAGTGTCGATCTTCGGAGGAGAAACTACTAAACCAGAACATGGATCATGACATGTGACTTATGATGATTATGATTATTATTATTATGGACTAACCCTTTATATTATTTGGAGTATTGAGTATCCCTGGGATGGTTCTACCTCCTGGATATTCACTGTGATTGTTTTCTTATAAGCCCTTTATGTGGTGTCCCTGAGACGCCCGACTATGGCATGCTGTTATTTATTTACTTTATAAGCCCTTTATGTGGTGTCGCTCAGACGCCCGACTGTGGCATGCTGTTATTTATTTACTTTATAAGCCCTTTATGTGGTGTCGCTCAGACGCCCGACTGAGGCACGCTCGTTATTTACTATCCTTTCGAGGCGTCGCTTCAGACACCCGATCGGTGCATTTTATTACTACTCTGTTATTACATATTCATGTTGCATTTAAATAACCTGCTTGCATGCATCAGGGATTCCATTTTATGACTGACGTTGTGATCATGAAATATTTTAGAGCATCATTGGTTATATTATACCTGTGTTCTTAATGTTTGCGAGTACATTCAAAAGTACTCACTGGCTTGTCCATGGCTATTGTCTTGGCCAGATTTATTGCATGGAGAGGAGCGTTGCAATGACAACCTTGGAGCCTAAGCAACGGTGATAGCAGACCCGCGAAGATAGGAGTTAACCTGGTCAGCTGTTCCTGTGGGAAATGGAGCCCCATAGACATTGGTGTACCACAAACCGCTTCCGCCATCAACCTCTAGCAACCTTATGTTGCACTCATAGGCCAGAATGGTCTTGTACTACATAATATGTATTTTTTTGCTTGGAGTTTCTGTATCAAGTTGGTGCCTCATCAGCTAACAGTAATCCTGGGGCTGGTGAGCACAAGGCCATTTTCTGGGAAATTAATACCCGGAAAACCAGTCGTGACAGACTTGGTATCAGAGCCAGGCTGACCATTGGCTAATCCTATGTTAGCCAGGTCGATAAACCTAGGTTAACCAACCCACCAGACCTTAGCCTAATCCCAGCCAAGCTGCTCGTGTAAGATAGCCACACAGTGACCCCGACACCTTTTTGGCAGTCGGTGCCCAACCTATCAGCCTAGCCTGTCGATCACGCGCTAGTGACCGACACCTAAATTGTCTCATTCACAAGCGTGCGGAGGAAGACTCCATCCCCTTTTCCTATAAGAAGGACACGCTAGCCTCAACCCAGCACAGCACAACCTCTTTCCAAACCAAGCCATAATGCCTGGCCCCGTCGTGTATAATGAGACCACAGCAAACAACCTTGGAGGTTTTGTGACCGTGCTCGCAAACCTCACCCGCCGTGCCTTTGCATTAGAAGAGCCCCTAGAATATGTTGTGTACCAAGGACCCATGAGCGGTGAAAGCCGTCAATTCTGGGCCACTATGCACATCTATGGTAGGGGCCTATCGCCCGAACGCCCCTACCGGTTCACCGGAAGGACAACTTCCTTTGAGCCACAAGCCATCCAACTAGCAGCTCGAGAGGCTATAGTTCAACTCCGGCACTTGTCGCCCAGAGTTAACTGTCGCTCGTTCTACTACTACCCCAGCTGTGACGGGTATGGTAGGCCACCCCAGGTTGTCAACGGAGATCACGAAACGGATCCTACATTGTTGCATCTGGTGCACTATGTAAGTGCACTAGAGGAGCTGTTCGATCAAATCACCCTTGATCTGATCGCAGCTCGTGGAGAGCTGGTTCGTCAAGCCCCGGCAAGAGGAGAAGATGAGCCCGAGGCCGACAACCCAGTCGTGCTGTTCGGACAACCGATCGAGTCCTTGAGGTCTACCCCAGTCATCGACCAAAATACTTTGGTGTCCCCGGAAGTGCTTCAACGCCTTTTGGGAACACGCTCCAACGGGATTGTGACCAACAACCCCCATGATGGTCATCATCGCTACCCCGACCCCGCAGCCCCTCAACCACATCCAGCTAATCCCGACGGTGAAACCCGTGGAGAAGCCTCGACATCCACAAGGCATGCCCGCTTGGATATCAACGAGGTAGACTAAGTCACTCGAGTAGTACCGAGTCTTAGCATGCCCACACCCTATAATTATGTAGTCTTGCATCGCCTTGAATAAACACGTCATGCTTGTGTGCCTCTGTTTTGGATAGTAGCCTTGCATAAATATGTTAGGTTGCGGTTGCATTTTTACCCCGGGCACAACTACCAAAAACCACCCCGATGACACCCACAGTAATGCGTCACTTTGGTGAGATATGTGTATCTGTAGCATTGACCCCGACCCTGTAGAGCAGAACCGACACACTACTTACTCTTCACCATGGTAAAAGACCGCGCCCCGATGCTATATAAAAGGCCACCTCGTGACCTTGCCAAGCATCCATCATCTTGTGCACAACTCTCATAGCCATTTCTTTACCATGCCGAGCCCCAGCATTTATCTGAGGACTCCAGACGTAACCCCAGGTAGCTTCGTTAAAATTCTGTGGGACTTTACCTGTAGCACCATGAGTGCCATCCATCCACCCTAGTACGAGCTGCTCAAATCGAGGATCACCCCATCCACCTCGAAATATTGGGCAGTGGTGCACATCCCTCCCGCAAACCCAAACCAAGACCCAACAGAAGTCTCTTTCGTGGGGAAATCTATGCCAACCCCACATATGGCTATAGAAGCTGCTGCATACGAAGCACTTGCTCGCCTTCGATTCACGGTGCCCTATGCCAGCGATCGGGGGTATTATTACTTTCCGTGTCGCGCAGCACCCGGAGAAGTAGCATCTTTTCCCGGTGGACGAATCGAGAGAGACCAAGTACTGGCCAAACTGGCCCAATATGTCATCGCTCAAGAGCGTTTGACCCAGCGAATAATGGGTTATCTCCAGAGCCTCGCTAATTTAAATCCTCATATCGCCATCAGCAGACTACTGAGGCCCGACCAGGAGAGACGCATTCACCGACTCATCAATCTGCTTCCTCCGATAGAAGAAGAGTGTGCCCCAATCCTAGAGACGTTCTCTCAGGACCCTGTCCATTTACCGTTGTCTTTGTAGATGTCACTGCCATGTTATAGTTTCAGTGATATGTAGCAATTTATGCGTACTATCCTAGATTTGTGCGGTGAATTAGATTATTGTGAGTGGTTCTTGCTGCTGTCAATTTGTAGATGTCACATACATTTTTGCACCTAACTGATCGCCTCACTAGCACCACAGAAGGGATTTGTGGGAAATTATTCGGGTACAAGTTACCTCCAGCACTCGGACAACAGCTAGGACCCGACATAACACTTAATCCTCATGATCCCCGCCACCGCGGAGAACTGACACTTGAGCAGCGGCATTGCGACGATCATCGTAGATCATCACGCACAGGAGCGCAGAGAGCCCCAGCAACACCGCCAACCCTCCACACACCAGGATCACATACCAGTCCGGCATCGCCTCCGCCATTGCAGCCTCGTCTCGAGCTCCTATAAACAGAAATGGAGGAGAAGGAAGGAGAATAAGAAGCGAAGCTAGGTGTGAGGAAGAAGAAAGGAGCACCTCGGTCGTTTTATAGCTCGAGATCGGTGTACGGTGGGCGAAGTCCACCAGCGCCGCTCGTCGCCCGATCACCGGTGTTCGGAGGCGAATCCGCGAGCAGTGCCGACAGTGCACTGACCCGCGAGGTGAGTGCACGCTGCACCGGCAGCTAGCACGCCGCGCACTACCGCAGTATGGCCTAGATGCCCTACACGCTAGCCATCACCGGTGGAGAAAGCGCGGGAAAGCGCGCAGGAGAGAGGGAGAAGAGAGAGCCAAAGGAAGAAGAAGAGACCGACAGTGGGCCCTGGGTCCACCTGTCAAACAGAGAGAGCACTGTGCTCTCGGGTACGACCAACGTATTTTAGTAGTTTAGATTTTTAATCAAAATTTTACCGTGTCTAACAGTAGCTTTTACGGTAAAAAATTTCCACGCAACGCCAGTATGCCACATTCTAGTTTCACACACTTATTGCCCACTCACTGTAGCCAGATTATAATTATGAGTGCGATCGTTATTTTTGTGATATTATTTTTGAAAAGTAGGATTAATTCTTTTTCAATGACAGCCCTTAGCAAATCTCGAGGACGAGATTTTTCTTAAGGGGGGTAGTATTGTAACACCCCAAAAATTTAACCGTGTTTTTGTTTATTAAAATTTACCAGGAGTTTAAATTTTTTACTTTTCTGGACTTTCTTTTGATCTCAGAAACCTCCCTTCTCTTTGATTTTTGTGGAGTTCTTACCTTAAGTGTAAACTTTCCAAAAATGTTATTGGACTTGTATACTCTCTCCATAAAATAGTTCTCTTATCAATGGATTTATTTGCATAATTGTTTTCCTGAGCTTTATTCTTTTAAAATAATTTTTCAAAGGTCTTAGGGCCTCTTTTGCACTGCAACCATTTGATAAATGCATTTAATATTTTCACCAAAAACTTGGGGATGACATATGATGTCCCTAAATCACTTTTATGCAAAAATATTCCTTAGTCATTTGGAGATTTTGAGTTTTACCACAAGTTTTTAAATCTGGTCCAGTTGCACTTTTGCACTACAACCTATTTAAATACTACTTTAAAACTTCCACCAAAATTAGGGGAGGTCAGTAGGAGTATAATATCCATCTTTATGCAAAAACGCAGTTATGTTCTTTGAGAAATTTGAGTGAATCAACCTCATTTGCATTCTGGTCCCACTTAATGATTTGTACAGCAACCACATTTGATTTTGCTCTATTGCCCATTATTGTTCCTCATGCTTTTAGTCCATGCTGCAAAACCCTTAAGTCCAGGAGCATTAACCTAATGGATTATTTTTAGTCCATGAATTGACAGCCTTTAGTTCTGCCCAAAATTGGTTTTCTCAAATATTTGCACTAAGAAGTTTCTATGTTTGACAAACCAACCTGGCCACCATCACCTACACCTGGAGATTTTGGCCACTCCAAGAACTGCCTAGATGCCTCTAGCTTTTTGTCAAACACCTTGTGTGCATGGCCAGATTTGACATGAACATTAGTTTGCAATATGAACTTGATCCACTGACCCAGCAACCTTGTCCACTAAGCTCCTAGCTACTCCTAACCTAGGTATGCTAATTGCCAGCCTCACCCGAGCCCTGTGGCATGCATTGGCATTTCGTCGAGCAGCTAGCGCTCGTGGTCTAGGCGCGCCCAGAGCGCACGTTTTGCACGCGCGTGCACCGAGCCGCCGCGTCTCGCTGCCGCCCACCCCGCGCTCATTCTGGCCCTTGACCAACCATAGCCAGCGTGCCCCGTCTCCTCCTGCACCGCAGAGCCACACCGACCACCCCTGGCACCCCACAGCGCCGCCGTCAGGTCGGCCACGGCGGCTAGCGGCCAGCTACAGTGGGCGCTGCCACAGACGGCGCCGCCCGAGCCATAGCCGTGCGCCAGCTGCCCTCTGGAGCAGTCCGGACTCATCCCCTCGCTCGTCTGCAAGCACTCTTCGCCGCCACGTCCTCCTGCAGCAACAGAGAGGCGGTTCGCCGGTGTTCTTATCCACCGCCGCGGGAACCGACCTCGGCCGCCTATATAAAGGAGCCCCGAGCCTCTCCGAACCCTCAAGCAGCCTCAAGCTATCCCCCTAGAGCTACCATGGCTGGAAATCGAAGAGAAGGAGGTCGTCTTCCCCATCTCCGGTCAGCTCGGTCGCCGCCACGTCTCGGTCCATTGCATCGCAATCAGAGCCTCTCCCGTCCATTCAACCCCACCACCTGACTCCCCTTCGTCTTTCGGAGTCGCCTAAACCCCCAGCTGCGACGGAGAGCCACCGTAGCCCAAACCCCCTTTTGCTCCCGAAGCCACCGGTCGTCGCGAAACTCGTCGCCGGTGACTCCCTCCTTCCCCGCCTGCCTGGCGACCACCGGGAGGACCGCCAGGGACTGGCGGATCCATCCCTGCCCTCGGAGCCCCGTGAGGAGCCGCCAATCGCCAGCGACGATCGCCGGAGTTCCGCCCCCCCCCCATTCGGACGGAGGAAGAGGAGGGAAAGGCGACTGGTCAAACCTGACCAGTGGGCCCCCTGGACCCACTGTCAGCGACCAACACACCGTCCATGCTGGATAAGTGAAGGCGTAAACACCCCTTCGACGTGGTTAGTTTCGAAACATTTTTCTTTTCTGTTTTATTTTAACAAAAACAGAATTTGACCAAAACTTTGACTCGCTATAACTTTTTAAGTATAACTCCAAATGAGTTGATTCTTTTTCCTACCTCTATCAAATATTGCCTAGTTTATTTTCAGATTTATTTGAAAAAAATTCAGACAACTTTTTGTACCATTTTTTAAACTATGCATTAATTCGAATATTTTCAAAAATAGGATTGTCGGAGAGAGAAGAAAACTTTCAAAGTTTTGGAATGCACCCTGCCTCCCCACAACTTGAAGGCAAGCATTCTGAACCCTGGCATAATATTGTGTGTGTTATTTGACACGATTATAACACCACCGTAATACGGAGAACTCGTTATTTTATGTGGTGATACGATCATTTGCATGGATGCATATTGGAGATGTCCTTGTTGTTGGAAATGGTCATACTTGTGACAGCAATCATCCTCGAATGCTTTTCGTGCCTGTCGGAAGGAAGCCGGGAAAATCTCTGTCTTGGGTAGACCTGAGCTTGTCCCTAGTTCCTCGTCGAGACGAGTGTGCCCGGCATGGCATGATGGGGTATGATGAGTGGTGATTCTGTCTATTGGATGAAATATATTCATTGTGCTAATCATGTAGGGAATACTTAAACCTCCTGAGTCGACCATAGATCGAGTCTTGTTCCAGTAACCCCCATACTTGTTTCGTACTACCACTTGTCCCTACAGCAGGTAGGGTACGGTTCAGTAAGTTGTCAACCCCTTTCTGGCACACACCGTACAGAGGGGCCGGGATGAGGGTTCCACGGCCGTGGATTAAAGCCAGTCATCCGGTCAGGGGGCATGGGTGTTTCGGTTGTAGCCGAGGGGGTAGCTCCCCCAGTTTGCGTGCGGTATAAATTTTGTGATCCCATGCTAATCGAGGTTGTAGCCTCCCCACTTAGAGTTTTGCTTAAACTAGTGTCGTGGGTGATTCCAGAAACCGGTAAGTCAGGCTGGTGTGTGTAGTCAGGTGTGTTTTCAATCAAAAGACCATAGACGGAATTAGTCCCGGTGGACTAAAGGAATCCGTTACTCGTGGGTAAAGAGTACACCCTCTGCAGAGATTATATCTATTCGAGTAGTCGTGTCCATGGTTAAGGACTACAGTCTGGGGTGGGTCAAGTGTCGGTCTTAGTGTCGGTCTTCGGAGGAGAAACTACTAAACTAGAACATGGATCATGACGTGTGACTTATGATGATTATGATTATTATTATTATGGACCAACCCTTTATATTATTTGGAGTATTGAGTATCCCTGGGACGGTTCTACCTCCTGGATATTCATTGTGATTGTTTTCTTATAAGCCCTTTATATGGTGTCGCTGAGACGCCCGACTATGGCATGCTGTTATTTATTTAATTTATAAGCCCTTTATGTGGTGTCGCTCAGACGCCCGACTGTGGCATGTTGTTATTTATTTACTTTATAAGCCCTTTATGTGGTGTCGCTCAGATGCCCGACTGTGGCATGCTGTTATTTATTTACTTTATAAGCCCTTTATGTGGTGTCGCTGAGACGCCCGACTGTTGCATCTTGTTATTTATTTACTTTATAAGCCCTTTATGCGGTGTCGCTCAGACGGCCGACTGAGGCACGCTCGTTATTTACTATCCTTTCGAGGCGTCGCTTCAGACACCCGATCGGTGCATTTTATTACTACTCTGTTATTACATATTCATGTTGCATATAAATAACCTTCTTGCATGCATCAGGGATTCCATTTTATGAGTGACGTTGTGATCATGAAATATTTTAGAGCATCGTTGGTTATATTATACCTGTGTTCATAATGTTTATGAGTACATTCAAAAGTACTCACTGGCTTGTCCCTGGCTATTGTCTTGGCCAGATTTCTTGCATGGAGAGGAGCGTTGCAATGACAACCTCGGAACCTAAGCAACGGTGATAACAGCCCCGCGAAGATAGGAGTTAACCTGTCCAGCTGTTCCTGTGGGAAATGGAGCCCCATAGACACTGGTGTACCACAAACCGCTTCCGCTATCGACCTCTAGCAACCTTATGTTGCACTCATAGGCCAGAATGGTCTTGTACTACATATTATGTATTTTTTTGCTTAGAGTTTCTGTATCAAGTTGGTGCCTCACCAGCTAACAGTAATCCTGGGGCTGGTGAGCACAAGGCCATTTTCTGGGAAATTAATACCCGGAAAACCGATCGTGGCATGGCACCCCCGATAAACCAGCTAATCACACTAACAGAGATTGCTGGGTGCTCAAACAGGCCGGCAAGATAAACACCGAGAACAAGGACAAGGGGCTGCATAGCATTGATGACGAGGAGCCCCGGCGTCCGAACACTGGAGGGCAGAAGAAATTCTCCCCCGGGTAAAATAGGTGAACATGATCTATGCCACTCACATCCCCAAACGGGAGCGAAAGCGTGCACTTAGGGACGTCTATGCGATGGAGCCTGTCGTCCCGAAATTCAACCCATGGTCATCCCGCCCGATCACCTTTGATCGTAGGGACCATCCCACCAGCATCCGTCATGGCGGCTCAGCCGCATTGGTCCTTGACCCAATCATCGACGGATTCCACCTCACGCGAGTCCTCATGGACGGTGGCAGCAGCCTGAACCTGCTTTATTAGGACACAGTGCGCAAAATGGGCATCGATCTCTCACGGATCAAACCCACCAAAACCACCTTCAAAGGTGTAATTCCAGGGGTAGAGGCCCACTTCATGGGCTTAATAACACTGGAAGTGGTCTTCGGATCTGCGGACAACTTCCGAAGCAAGGATTTAATCTTCGATATCGTTCCTTTCCGTAGTGGCTACCATGCACTACTTGGACGAACCGCGTTTGCTCGTTTCAATGCGGTACCGCACTATGCATACCTCAAGCTCAAGATGCCAGGACCTCGCGGGGTCATAACAGTCAATGGAAATACAGACCGCTCCCTCCGTACGGAAGAGCATACTGCGGCCCTCGCGGCAGAAGTACAAAGCAGCCTACTCTGACAAACAGCCAATCTGACAACGACATCCCCGACACCGTCAAGCGAGTCCGGAGTACCCCGCAAGAGGATAGTCAGGCACGCCAGGAGCTCAATTAGCAATGCGGCCTCCACCCCAACCCCATTCAAGCGGCGTTCATACCACGCGTGCACAACTACACGCTCAAAATACCATGGGCATAGGTGGAGGCGAGATGACAATGCGGCCAGAGTGCGGTTCAGCCGCCAGGAGGAACGTATACCTTTTTCCCCCTTTTTCAGGACCCCACTTTCAGGCAGCCCCTTCAGAAGAGACCGGATAACCGGACTCATTATGGAGGGCGTACCAAGGAGGCAAGAGGCTTTTGCACACAAGGGAATACTCAGGTGGTCTTCTTCAATGATCGTTATACCTGTTCTTACATACCCGCACGTAGCCTGCCCTTGGATAGGATATGTCAAATAGTCCTATTTTTTTTGCTTAATGCATCAATTGTACACCTACGTTTTGCCGTATTGTACAAATAAATTGGAAGTAGTACATAGCGTCAGCTTCTTATTAATATCCTCATATTTTCTGTTGAATATTTATTCAATATTGCATCCGTACGTTCTGGTATGGTCAGTTTGCCAGGGGCTTCTTATCGAGCCCCATAAAATGGCAAGGAAAGTCCGAACACTTTCAACAGTGCGGCACCCCAAACTTATAGCATTATATGCATCAGCTCCGAATCATGTCTTGGGTCAATACTTGGGTTAGCCCGGCTCCCTTGTTTTGGTACCTTATGTTCCGTTCTATCGGCTAAGGTAGCGCAGGGAGAACTACTGCGATTGTGTCCCGGTTCTTCCGGACGAGCACCTCAGTAGAGATAGCCAAAAACTGACCGTCATGATGCGGTGAGAGTTGGTCGGTGTTCGCGAGGTACTAAAATCCCTAAAGATTTTTTCCGCTTGAGGCGAGGAATCGGCATTTCCCGATTTAGGCGTGCATAACACCCCAGTTCAGCCTTCCGAATACTAGGGGCTTCGCCGAAATTTAAAATTATAGACTTCTATGGCCAAGTGAGAGTTATAAAGCCGAATAGTTCGATTGCCTCGTTCGCTGTGCTAAACACCTCCTTAAAGGACCAAAATTTTGGATAAAGAGTGTTTGGGTTTCCACGAACACCCCATTACTTGTTACAAGGGGGCGGAAGCCGACGATTGGCCTACTTTCAGATTTTGATAAACGGCCGCAGAGAAGGTAATATTTTAAATCAAAAATAAAGTGTTATATAGCACAAATAAACTCGTTCTCATATCACATGAATGACATGAGTACATTCACTCAAAAATTATGTTCTTAGGACATTCATTCGCCACAAGACGAGCGCCTTTCATAACGCCATCATAATATTTCTCGAGGCAGCAATGCTCCTTGCCCTCCGGGGGTCCATCCTTCACGAGCTTCTCAGCATCCAGCTTGCCCCACTGCACCTTCGCGCGGGCAAACGCCCGTCGGGCACCCTCAATACATACGGACAGCTTGATAACTTCTAGCCGTGGACAGGCATGCACCATCCGCTTCACCAGGCCAAAGTAGCTGCCAGGCAGGGGCTCGCCAGGCCACATACAAACTATGAGGTCCCTCATGGCCTGTTCGGCCGCATTGTGGAGTTCGAACAGCTACTTCAGTTGGTCACTCAGAGGCATCGGGTGTTCGGCCCCAGTATATTGGGACCAGAACAACTTCTCCGTAGAGATCCCCTCTTCAGCGCGGAACTCCGCAGCATCCGAAATGCCGCGTGACAGATATGTGAATGCCCCTGGAGAGCTCTGTATTCGTGTAAGTAAAAGAAATGAGTCCTCCACATGCTTGCTCTGCATAAAGAATGCCTTACCCTCCGCTATCTTCTGGGCCGCTTGGATTTCTTGGAGGGCCTTTTTGGCTTCGGCCTTGGCGTCGGCCGTGCTCTGGAGGGCCTTTGCAAGCTCAGACGCTTGCGTCTTGTAGTCATGCTCCAGGGAGCCGAACTTCTTGCCGAGCTCCTGGATCTCCTGATGTACCTCTCCCACTCGAGCATCTTGCTCCTCTCGCTCGGTGCGCTCCATACCCGCCTTGACTTCGGTCGCGGATAGCGCTTCCTTCAGGGCCGCCACTTCGGTCGCGGTCCCTATCAAAAGCCATGATGCTTTTTATTAGCATCACCAACTTTTTATCCTCTATACGACATATGGACGAGGTTTCTCTTACCTTTGTTCGCCTCGAGCTGCTTCTTCACAAGGGCGAGCTCTTCTTCGGCCTGCCCCAGTTCGCGCTTGAGTCCGGCAACCTCAGCCGTGCGCGCAGCAGCGGTGAGCAGCTGTGCCTGTTTGATTCATATAGACAAATACTATTAGCTTCCTGCGCTTTTCTAGTTGACCCTCTATCTGGCTTTTCTTCCCAAACACCAACAAGAGTATCAGGTGCTACTATCCATCGGGTGATATTTTCTCACACTTTCTTTACCTCAAAGCCTGTTAGTAGGTGGTGCAGGCTTCGGTCAATCCGCTCTTGGCGGACCGAACCTTCTCAATCACCATACCCATAAGTGTACGGTGTTCATCCTCGATGGAAGCGCCTCGAAGCACTTCCAACAAATTATACGATGCCTATGGCTAGGAGGAGGTCATCAGCATAGCCGGATGGCCCTCCTTCGTGAGGGACTGCTTACCGAAATCCAGAAACCAGCTGGGAGCCAGACTTGCTGCGGCACCCGTCATCATAATCCATGGGGTTCTCACCCCCCTTGTGTCCGGTGCCTGAGATTTTGCGTTGGGGCATCTCCGGAACCATCACCTCCTGCTCTGGCATCCTCCAGGACAACACCTTGGTGTCATCCACTGGTCTTGGGGAGGTTGCCGTCGGGAGCGAGTTCATCTCCGACTTGTTCAGAGACTCCTCCGAAGAGGACTCTCTGAGATCGGACCTGGCCGGACTGCATATACGTGTTCGGCGTCATCACAAACCATGAGGTCAAAGTCGCACGGAAAATATTATGGAATGCGGATACTTACAACCTCGCCTGGGGTTTTCCCCTGGGCAGCCACTCCTCGTCACTAAAAGCGGCGGTAGTGGATTGGTCTGGAAGGGATGCCTTTCCCTTCTTCGGCATCCTGGCCTCCCCCGACGGGGCGGCCTTCCTTTTCTTATCCTCCCTAGCACGGGGAGGAGGAATTTCTTCATGTTCTCCCCCGTCTTCGGGGGGAGAATCTTCCTCGTCGGCTTCGGATGAAGACTCTATCACGGCCCTGCGTCGGAGACTTTTTCTGGTCCCCGCGGCCGCCTTTTTGGGCCCTTCGGCCCCCTCAGTTGAAGCGGCCTTCTTCTTCTTCTTCTTCCTCTCCTCCCCTTAGTGGGGGGAGTGCGCCTCGTCCTCTTCTGGCGAGGCGTCGGGTGCGGCCTCGTGCCGAAGACCCTTCTGGGTCCCCGTGGCCTTCTTTTAGGCCTTTTTTTCCGGCACCTTGTACCGCGCCGGAACCAGCATCTCCGCCTGGAGTGTGCTTACTGGGTCCCTAGGCAATAGAGCTGGACAGTCAATCCACTCCGCCGTCTCCACCCAGTCCTGTTTGGTCAGCATAGCAACCTAACAATCCCCCCCACGAGTTTATTCGGAAGGAAGCATCTTGTAATAGCCATAGGACTTACCGGACTGGCGAGGCGCATTGCGTTGAGCCCCCGGTCCTCAGAAAGGGGAGGAGGGACTTCGCCGGTCTTGAACAAAACCTTATAGATTTCTTTGTGCATTGTGTCAAAGAGCTCTAGCAGCATCTGGTGTTCGGCCGGGTCGAACTCCCACAAATCAAACACCCGTCTTTGACACGGGAGGATCCGGCGAATAAGCATGACCTGGACCATGTTGATAAGCTTGATCTTTTTGTCCCTCATACTTCTGATGCAGGTCTCGAGTCCGTTCAGCTTCGTGGGTTCGCCCCAGGGCAGGCCCTTCTTCTCCTAGGAAAGGAGCCACCCACCTAGTTGGCGTCGCGCGGCTTGGTGATGTAGAACCACCCTAATTGCTACCCCTTTATGGTCTCCACGAAGGAGCCATCGAGCCATGTAACATTGGGCATTCTGCCCAATGGCACCTATGCACTCCGCCTGTTGGCCGCTCACGATCTTCGGCTTCACGCATAAGATCTTCAACCACATGCCGAAGTGAGTCTTGATGCGGAGGAAGGCCTCGCACACGACGATGAACGCCAAGATGTTGAGGATGAAATTCAGGGCCAGATCGTGAAAATCTAGCCCGTAGTAGTACATGAGCCCGCGGATGAAAGGGTGGAGTGGAATCCCTAGTCCACGGACGAAATGAGGGAGAAATACCACTCTCTCTCGATACTTCGACGTAGGGGTAATCTGTCCCTCTGTTGGCGCGATATTAGCAGCCAGGTATCCGGCCTCCCGAAGCTTGGTAATGTTCTCCTCTGTGACAGAGGACGCCATCTACTTGCCTCTCGGTCCGGACATGCTGCGGTCCTACGGAGAAGGTGAGAACTTGGGCGCTGGAGCTCGAGGGTGCGAGAATGGATGAGCAAAGGAGGAAGAAGGCGTGGGTGAAAAATGGGAGATCTCGGCCCCTTTATAAAGGCGTTGTGGAATGTGCGCCTCCCCACTTGCCTCTCGAAATCTCTTATCTTTCCAAGCGCCTCGATTAATGGCGCTGGTTGGGTTACCCATACCCGTATTGATGGAGATCCCGCGATAAGGGGACACGATCTCTGCTTTGACAAGACGTGCCAAAGAAACTGCCTCGCGATGTGTGTGGAAGCAGGTCGTAGAAAACGGTTTGAATAAAAGACGGACCGTGGCGTGATGTCACTTTTCGAAGAATTGTCAGCAGATTAGATTCGTGGATTATTATTATTCTCTCTACGGTGGTGTGTGGAATTTTATCTTGCAGAGCCGGACATGGTCCTTGTGTTCGGAATTTATCTTGGAGTATTCGGAGATGGAACCCACCTCGCAATGCCGAAGACAATCTACGCGCCGGACTCATCGTCATTGAAGCCTGGTTCAGGGGCTACTGAGGGAGTGCTGGATAAGGGGGTATCCGGACCGCCGGACTATATACTTTGGCCGGACTGTTGGACTATGAAGATACAAGATTGAAGACTTCGTCCCATGTCCGGATGGGACTCTCCTTGGTGTGGAAGGCACGCTTGGCGATTCGAATGTAGATCTCCTCCTCTGTAAACCGACTCTGTGTAACCCTAGCCCCCTCCGGTGTCTATATAAACCGGAGGGTTTAGTTTGTAGGACAAGACAACAATCATACCATAGGCTAGCTTCTAGGGTTTAGCCTCTCTGGTCTCGTGGTAAGTCAACTCTTGTAATACTCATATCATCAAGATCAATCATGCAGGAAGTAGGGTATTACCTCCATCGAGAGGGCCCGAACCTGGGTAAGCATCGTGTCCCCAGCCTCCTGTTACCATTAGCCTTAGACGCACAGTTCGGGACCCGCTACCCAAGATCCACCGGTTTTGACACCAACACCCTCCTCCTCGGCCTCCTCCTCCTCACCTCCTCCTCCTCACCCTCAGGAACATGCTGCTCCTCCTTAGACTCAGAAGCTGCCTCAGCATAGGAGGGCATCAAAGAAGACCCTCCTATTTCGGACACGGCCCAGAGTTTTTTGCCCCGGCTGCCTCTCCCCCCACCTCCTCATCCTATAGGGGCTCTCTCCCACCCCCTCCTCCTCTAGGGTCTCCTCCCCCGACACCTCCACCTCCCTGTGAGGTGCCATCCTCGCGTAGTCGGGAGGGAACCTTGTGGGCCTGTCCACTCCGAGTAAGTCCTCCTTTGAGTTTACTGAGGAAACTGGCGCCGCTGGACTTTCCCATGATTAGCAAACCTGCATTGAGAAGAGAATAAACAATTAGTAAGGATATCAAAAAAACAAGCATACAGGAAAGACATTAATAACAGAAGAGCACATTAAGCATACAATTGTAATGATCATTAAAAGAACTTACATTTTCTAGAACCCATATGAATCATCACTATTGTAATCAATTTGTCGACCGGTCTCATCATCACTATCCCGCATATCTTCTTTGTTGTCTGACAGAGGTGGAGGCTCTTCCTCATCGTCAGCGTCTTCATTTAAATTTTCAAGCATAATTATGTCTCTTTGATTCACAGCTGCCTCACCATCAATCCGTGCACCGTCGTTGTTTGGGTCCAAGTCAACATAACCCAAGTCATCATCCTCCTTGTTTCGGACCATGTCATCATGTTCCTCTTGAAAGAACACTCCCTCGTATGTCATGGGGTTTATGTTGTAGTAATCATCAACATTTGGGTCCGGTAGCTTACCATGTGGCAACACCTTGAACACAACTTCCCAGCCCTTTAGGTACTCTTTCTGGCATGGGTAAGGCAGATAATATACTTGTGTGGCCTGGGTAGCGGCGATAAAGAGATCAGCTCCGACATAGATGGTTGGTGGTTTAACTTCAACTAAAGCAACAGAAGGCGTATGTCTCAGACCCTTTTTGGGGTCGAACCATCGGCATTTGAACACAGTGAGACTTAGGTGTTCACGGCCACGTTTGTATGTAAGCTCGTATATTTTTCCTACCCTTTCGTAGTAATCTACTTTATTATTTCATTCGGTGAAGACTCCGGTATTTATGGTTTTGGGATCAGGCCGACTATTCTGGTGCTCCTCTGTATGGAAGCGATACCCATTCACATCATAATTTTGGCATGTCATGACGGTAGTGTCAAAGCCCATGGAAACCCATCTCAATTCTTCATCCATTGATTCGTTCGGATCATTTCCCTACAAGTTTAATTGAAATTATAGGGTGCATGAGTTTAATTGGAATTGTACGGTGAAATGGGTAATAGGGATGTGTGAAAAAATACTTTCTCCATGAACCACGCAACGAAATTTTTCCTTCCATCAGTACCCTTTCGAAGAAGAGCAAGTGCCTCTGCTTCAATAGGAGGCAGCATTCGCGTCCACTCTTCATCAACAAATCGACTACAATAAGAAAAACGGTATAAGAACTAGGCAAAGTGAACATAATGAATTGACTAAAAGAAAGGTGCAAAGGCATTACCTCATCCACTCATCCTCAACTTCCTTGATGTTGTGCAAGATATAGAACACATCCTCCCACTCATCTCGTGGCATGAGATAAGGTGTCGAGCATCCTGCCCTGCCACCTTGCCCGATGAATAGAGGCAACTTGGGTTTATACTTGGGTTCTTCTGTATTGTATCGAGACTCCTTATTGTGCAACGTGGGAACATGGTCCGGATAGTAGGTTGTCCTGAGGTCTGCCACCTCCTCTAGGATAACTGCCTCAGCTATGGAAGCTTCAATCTTAGCTTTGTTTCCACATTTCTATCTTAGATGCTTGTTCTGTCACTCAGGCCGTACTGCCAACGATTCTGCACAGGGCCCCCCAACAATACCTCGTCCGCGAGGTGCAAAATGAGATGTGTCATCGGAGTAAAGAAGCCTGGTGGGAAGATCTTCTCTAGCTTGCATATCAACTCCGACGCCTTCTTATGCATTTCTTTTATGTTCTCAGGACATACTTCTTTAGCACAAAGCGTGCGGAAGAAATGGCTTAACTCCGCAAGCACACGCCAGACACGGTCGGGAACATAGCCCCGAACCATCTGTTGACACCGGATTTTGGCAAGGTACAAAAGGCAAGTAAGATGGCCTCGAGTAAAAGAGTTTTCAGCATGAAAAGTTTCAGGTCCCGAGTGGAATAACTTTGATGTTTAAGTCATCGACATCTGACCTCATCTTAGAGGCCGAAACTATACTCCGAGTGGCAGAATGTAGTGCTCCGAGTGCTTTTCAGCCGATTACGCCTTCAAGACGACCTCGGATGAAGTAACACTCTAAAGGAATTGTCTTCGTCTCGTCGAGGCAATCAATTTTGATATATAAATCATTTCAATCCGAGTTCGTATGCAAAAGTTAGAGGCAATACACTGCAGACCGAACCTAAACGGAAATATGGCGCGAGGTACCAGACACCATGTCTGATGGGTTGCGCGAGCAATTCGGCCCTCAATAAGGCCTTGAATCGAAAAACCTTCAACACAAGAATGTTTCGTATCGTCAAGCCAATCGATTTTCATATATAATTCTTCTCAATCCGAGGTCGTATGAGACCTGGGGAGACAAATCAAGATCAGCCTATGTTTTCGGTCGAGTGAAAAGCTTACCATGAGTGAAAACTTACCGGTCGAGTGAAAGCTTACCTTTCGAGTGAAAACTAACCTGTCGAGTGAAAGTTTGACATCCAAGTGAAATATTATCTTCCGAGTGAAATATTCTAACAGCCGAGTGGAAAAGCCAAGTTGGAAGATCTGAGTGAAAGACTCTAATGTCCGAGTGGATGAGCTCGAATCCGAGTGAAACTGAACATGTGCCCAAAAGTTTATCAATATGACCTCGGATGGAGGAGTGTTCAATACGGAAGTTGTGCGTATCGTCAACACGATAAACTTTGGTTTTGGAGTCATCATCATCAGAGATAGTATATGGCCTACAAATTCAATACGAGACTCGGATAATCCAGTCTGCTACGAGACCGAGTCCGACTGGAAGGTAAAGATGACCTCGAAAAGTATTCAAGATGGCAATTTTTGAAAAAGTGATCAACATAAGAGTTGTTTGTATCGTCGAGGCGCACAAGTTTGATATTTGGGCCGTCTTGATCAGAGATCATATGCAACCTCGACGGCCCGCGCAAGAAGGAAGACAGAGTTTGGGCCAGATTCAGACTGAATCCGAGTTGGAATAGAACTAGGACTCTAGGACGCGAATTGATGTAATTTTTCTTGTAAGGAAAGCCTAGATGAATCCTTTACTTGTACGGGAAGTCCAGCCACCTCTTATATATATTTGGGGTGACGGCCGTGTTGGGGAACGCAGTAATTTCAAAAAATTTCCTACGCACACGCAAGATCATGGTGATGATATAGCAACGAGAGGGGAGAGTGTTCGTCCACGTACCCTCGTAGACCGTAAGCGGAAGCGTTATGACAACGCGGTTGATGTAGTCGTACGTCTTCACGATCCGACCGATCCAAGCACCGAACGTACGGCACCTCCGAGTTCAGCACACGTTCAGCTCGATGACGATCCCCGGGCTCCGATCCAGCAAAGCTTCGGGGATGAGTTTCGTCAGCACAACAGCGTGGTGACGATAATGATGCTCTACCGGCGCGGGGCTTCGCCTAAACTCCGCGACGATATAACCGAGGTGGAATATGGTGGAGAGGGGCACTGCACACGGCTAAGGAACGATCCGTAGATCAACTTGTGTGTCTAGGGTGCCCCCCCGCCCCCCTATATAAAGGAGCCAGGGCGGAGGAGGCGGCCGGCCAAGGAGGGCGCGCCAAGGGGGAAGTCCTACTCCCACCGGGAGTAGGACTCCCTTCTTTCCTAGTTGGAATAGGAGAAGGGGAGGAAGAGGAGGAAGAGGGGAAGGAAAGGGGGGGCGCCGCCCCCCTTCCCTTGTCCTATTCGGACTAGGAGGGGGAGGGGCACGCAGCCCCCTCCTGGCTCCTTCTCTCTTCTCCCTCGTGGCCCATGTAGGCCCATTAACCCCCCGGGGGGTTCCGGTAACCTCCCGGTACTCCGGTAAAAATGCCGATTTCACCCGGAACCATTCCGATGTCCAAACATAGGCTTCCATATATTAATCTTTATGTCTCGACCATTCCGAGACTCCTCGTCATGTCCGTGTTCACATCCGGGACTCCGAACAAACTTCGGTACATCAAAACTTGTAAACTCATAATAAAACTGTCATCGAAACGTTAAGCGTGCGGACCCTACGGGTTCGAGAACTATGTAGACATGACCTAAAACCATTCTCGGTCAATAACCAATAGCGGGACCTGGATGCCCATATTGGTTCCTACATATTCTACGAAGATCTTTATCGGTCAAACCGCATAACAACATACGTTGTTCCCTTTGTCATCGGTATGTTACTTGCCCGAGATTTGATCGTCGGTATCCAATACCTAGTTCAATCTCGTTACCGGCAAGTCTCTTTACTCGTTCTGTAATACGTCATCTCATAACTAACTTATTAGTTATAATGCTTGCAAGGCTTAAGTGATGAGTATTATCGAGAGGGCCCAGAGATACCTCTCCGACAATCGGAGTGACAAAACCTAATCTCGAAATACGCCAACTCAACATGTACCTTCAGAGACACGTGTAGTACTCCTTTATAATCACCCAGTTACGTTGTGACGTTTGGTAGTACCCAAAGTGTTCTTCCGGTAAACGGGAGTTGCATATTTCTCATAGTTGCAGGAACATGTATAAGTCATGAAGAAAGCAATAGCAGAATACTAAATGATCAAGTGCTAAGCTAACGGGATGGGTCATGTCAATCACATCATTCTTCTAATGATGTGATCCCATTAATCAAATGACAACACATGTCTATGGTTAGGAAAAACATAACCATCTTTGATTAATGAGCTAGTCAAGTAGAGGCATACTAGTGACTATATGTTTGTCTATGTATTCACACATTTATCATGTTTCCGGTTAATACAATTCTAGCATGAATAATAAACATTTATCATGAAGTGAGGAAATAAATAATAACTTTATTATTACCTCTAGGGCATATTTCCTTCAGTCTCCCACTTGCACTAGAGTCAATAATCTAGATTACATAGTAATGATTCTAACACCCATGGAGTTTTGGTGTTGATCATGTTTTGCTCGTGAGAGAGGCTTAGTCAACGGGTCTGCAACATTCAGATCCGTATGTATTTTGCAAATCTCTATGTCTCCCACTTGGACTTGGTCCCGAATGGAATTGAAGCGTCTCTTGATGTGCTTGGTCCTCTTGTGAAATCTGGATTCCTTTGCCAAAGCAATTGCACCAGTATTGTCACAGAAGATCTTCATTGGTCCCGATGCACTAGGTATGACACCTAGATCGGTAATGAACTCCTTCATCCAGACTCCTTCATTTGCTGCTTCAGAAGCAGCTATGTACTCCGCTTCACATGTAGATCCAGCCATGACGCTTTGTTTAGAACTGCACCAACTTACAGCTCCACCGTTTAATATAAACACGTATCCGGTTTGCGATTTAGAATCGTCCGGATCAGTGTCAAAGCTTGCATCGACGTAACCTTTTACGACTAGCTCTTTGTCACCTCCATATACGAGAAACATATCCTTAGTCCTTTTCAGGTATTTCAGGATGTTCTTGACCGTTGTCTAGTGATCCACTCCTGGATTACTTTGGTACCTTCCTGCCAAGCTTATTGCTAAGCATACGTCGGGTCTGGTACACAGCATTGCATACATGATAGAGCCTATGGCTGAAGCATAGGGAACATCTTTCATTTTCTCTCTATCTTCTGCTGTGGTCGGGCATTGAGTTTGACTCAACTTCACACCTTGTAGCACAGGCAAGAAACCTTTCTTTGCCTGATCCATTTTGAACCTTTTCAAAATTTTGTCAAGGTATGTGCTTTGTGAAAGTCCTATTAAGCGTCTTGATCTATCTCTATAGATCTTGATGCCTAATATGTAAGCAGCTTCACCGAGGTCTTTCATCGAAAAACTTTTATTTCAAGTATCCCTTTATGCTATCCAGAAATTCTATATCATTTCCAATTAATAATATGTCATCTACATATAAAATCAGAAATGCTACAGAGCTCCCACTCACTTTCTTGTAAATACAGGCTTCTCCAAAACTCTGTATAAAACCATATGCTTTGATCACACTATCAAAACGTTTATTCCAACTCCGAGATGCTTGCACCAGCCCATAAATAGATCGCTGGAGTTTGCACACTTTGTTAGCACCTTTTGGATCAACAAAACCTTCTGGTTGCATCATATACAACTCTTCTTCCAGAAATCCATTCAAGAATGCAGTTTTTGACATCCATTTGCCAAATTTCATAATCGTGAAATGCAGCAATAGCTAACATGATTCGGACAGACTTAAGCATCGCTACGGGTGAGAAAGTCTCATCGTAGTCAACCCCTTTAACTTGTCGAAAACCTTTCGCAACAAGTCGAGCTTTATAGACAGTTATATTACCATCAGCGTCAGTCTTCTTCTTAAAAATCCATTTATTCTCAACGGCTTGCCGATCATCGGGCAAGTCAACCAAAGTCCATACTTTGTTTTCGTACATGGATCCCATCTCAGATTTCATGGCCTCTAGCCATTTTGCGGAATCTGGGCTCATCATCGCTTCCTCATAGTTCGTAGGTTCATCATGGTCAAGTAACATGACTTCCAGAATAGGATTACCATACCACTCTGGTGTGGATCTTATTCTGGTAGACCTGCGAGGTTCAGTAGAAACTTGATCTGAAGTTTCATGATCAATATCATCAGCTTCCTCACTAGTTGGTGTAGTTGTCACAGGAACTGGTTCTTGTGACGAACTACTTTCCAACAAGGGAGTAGATACAGTTATCTCATCAAATTCTACTTTCCTCCCACTCACTTCTTTCGAGAGAAACTCCTTCTCTAGAAAGGATCCGAATTTAGCAACAAAAATCTTGCCCTCAGATCTGTGATAGAAGGTGTACCGAATAGTCTCCTTTGGGTATCCTATGAAGACACATTTCTCCGATTTGGGTTCGAGCTTATCTGGTTGAAGTTTCTTTACATAAGCATCGCAGCCCCAAACTTTAAGAAACGACAACTTTGGTTTCTTGCCAAACCACAGTTCATAAGGTGTCGTCTCAACGGATTTTGATGGTGCCCTATTTAACGTGAATGCGGCCGTCTCTAAAGCATAACCCCAAAACGATAGCGGTAAATCTGTAAGAGACATCATAGATCGCACCATATCTAGTAAAGTACGATTACGACGTTTGGACACACCATTTCGTTGTGGTGTTCCGGGTGGCGTGAGTTGCGAAACTATTCCGTATTGTTTCAAGTGTAGACCAAACTCGTAACTCAAATATTCTCCTCCACGATCAGATCGTAGAAACTTTATTTTCTTGTTACGATGATTTTCCACTTCACTCTGAAATTCTTTGAACTTTTCAAATGTTTCAGACTTGTGTTTCATTAAGTAGATATACCCATATCTGCTCAAATCATCTGTGAAGGTGAGAAAATAATGATACCCGCCGCGAGCCTCAACATTCATTGGACCACAAACATCAGTATGTATGATCTCCAACAAATCAGTTGCTCGCTCCATAGTTCCGGAGAATGGCGTTTTAGTCATCTTGCCCATGAGGCACGGGTCGCAAGTACCAAGTGATTCATAATCAAGTGATTCCAAAAGCCCATCAGTATGGAGTTTCTTCATGCGCTTTACACCGATATGACCTAAACGGTAGTGCCACAAATAAGTTGCACTATTGTTATCAACTCTGCATCTTTTGGTTTCAACACTATGAATATTGTATCACTACTATCAAGATTTAATAAAAATAGACCACTCTTCTAGGGTGCATGACCATAAAAGATATTACTCATATAAATAGAACAACCATTATTCTCTGATTTAAATGAATAACCGTCTCGCATCAAACAAGATCCAGATATAATGTTCATGCTCAACGCTGGCACCAAATAACAATTATTTAGGTCTAAAACTAATTCCGATGGTAGATATAGAGGTAGCGTGCCGACCGCGATCACATCGACTTTGGAACCATTTCCCATGCGCATCGTCACCTCGTCCTTAGCTAATCTTTGCTTAATTCGTAGTCCCTGTTTCGAGTTGCAAATATTAGCAATAGAACCAGTATCAAATACCCAGGTGCTACTGCGAGCATTAGTAAGGTACACATCAATAACATGTATATCACATATACCTTTGTTCACTTTGCCATCCTTCTTATCCGCCAAATACTTGGGGCAATTCCGCTTCCAGTGTCCAGTCTACTTGCAGTAGAAGCACTCAGTTTCAGGCTTAGGTCCAGACTTGGGTTTCTTCTCTTGAGCAGCAACTTGCTTGTCGTTCTTTTTGAAGTTCCCCTTCTTCTTCCCTTTGCCCTTTTTTCTTGAAACTGGTGGTCTTGTTAACCATCAACACTTGATGCTCCTTTTTGATTTCTACCTCCGCAGCTTTTAGCATTGCAAAGAGCTCGGGAATAGTTTGGTTCATCCCTTGCATATTATAGTTCATCACGAAGCTCTTGTAGCTTGGTGGTAGTGATTGGAGAATTCTGTCAATGACACTATCATCAGGAAGATTAACTCCCAGTTGAATCAAGTGATTATTATACCCAGAAATTTTGAGTATGTGTTCACTGACAGAACTATTCTCCTCCATCTTGCAGCTGTAGAATTTATTGGAGACTTCATATCTCTCAATCCGGGCATTTGCTTGAAATATTAACTTCAACTCCTGGAACATCTCATATGCTCCATGACGTTCAAAACGTCGTTGAAGACCCGGTTCTAAGCCGTAAAGCATGGCACACTGAACTATAGAGTAGTCATCAGCTTTGCTCTGCCAGACGTTCTTAACGTCGTCAGTTGCATCAGCAGCAGGCCTGGCACCCAGCGGTGCTTCCAGGACGTAACTTTTCTATGCAGCAATGAGGATAATCCTCAGGTTACGGACCCAGTCCGTGTAATTGCTACCATCATCTTTCGACTTTGCTTTCTCAAGGAACGCCTTAAAATTCAACGGAACAACAGCACGAGCCATCTATCTACAAACAAACATAGACAAGCAAAATACTATCAGGTACTAAGTTCATGATAAATTGAAGTTCAATTAATCATATTACATAAGAACTCCCACTTAGACAGACATCTCTCTAGTCATCTAAGTGATCACGTGATCCAAATCAACTAAACCATGTCCGATCATCACGTGAGATGGAGTAGTTTCAATGGTGAACATCACTATGTTGATCATATCTACTATATGATTCACGTTCGACCTTTCGGTCTCCATGTTCCGAGGCCATATCTGTATATGCTAGGCTCGTCAAGTATGACCTGAGTATTCCGCGTGCGCAACTGTTTTGCACCCGTTGTATTTGAACGTAGAGCCTATCACACCCGATCATCACGTGGTGTCTCAGCACGAAGAACTTTTGCAACGGTGCATACTCAGGGAGAACACTTCTTGATTATTAAGTGAGAGATCATCTTAAAATGCTACCGTCAATCAAAGCACGATAAGATGCATAAAGGATAAACATCAAATGCAATCAATATAAGTGATATGATATGGCCATCATCATCTTGTGCTTGTGATCTCCATCTTCGAAGCACCGTCATGATCACCATTGTCACCGGCGCGACACCTTGATCTCCATCGTAGCATCGTTGTCGTTATGCCATCTATTGCTTCTACGACTATCGCTACCGCTTAGTGATAAAGTAAAGCAATTACAGGGCGTTTGCATTTCATACAATAAAGCGACAACCATATGGCTCTTGCCAGCTGCCGATAACTTCGGTTACAAAACATGATCATCTCATACAATAAAATATAGCATCACGTCTTGACCATATCACATCACAACATGCCCTGCAAAAACAAGTTAGAGGTCCTCTACTTTGTTGTTGCAAATTTTACGTGGCTGCTACGGGCTTAGCAAGAACCGTTCTTACCTACGCATCAAAACCACAACGATAGTTTGTCAAGTTGGTGTTGTTTTAACCTTCGCAAGGACCGGGCGTAGCCACACTTGGTTCAACTAAAGTGAGAGAGACAGACACCCGCCGGTCACCTTTAAGCAATGAGTGCTCGTAGCGGTGAAACCAGTCTCGCGTAAGCGTACGCGTAATGTCGGTCCGGGCCGCTTCATCTCACAATGCCGCCGAACCAAAGTATGACATGCTAGTAAGCAGTATGACTTATATCACCCACAACTCACTTGTGTTCTACTCATGCATATAACATCAACGCATAAAACCAGGCTCGGATGTCACTGTTGGTGAACGCAGTAATTTCAAAAAATTTCCTACGCACACGCAAGATCATGGTGATGATATAGCAACGAGAGGGGAGAGTGTTCGTCCATGTACCCTCGTAGACCGTAAGTGGAAGCGTTATGACAACGCGGTTGATGTAGTCGTACGTCTTCACGATCCGACCGATCCAAGCACCGAACGTACGACACCTCCGAGTTCAGCACACGTTCAACTCGATGACGATCCCCGGGCTCCGATCCAGCAAAGCTTCGGGGATGAGTTCCGTTAGCACGACGGCGTGGTGACGATAATGATGCTCTACCGGCGCGGGGCTTCGCCTAAACTCCGCTACGATATGACCAAGGTGGAATATGGTGGAGAGGGGCACCGCACATGGCTAAGGAACGATCCGTAGATCAACTTGTGTGTCTAGGGTGCCCCCCTGCCCCCGTATATAAAGGAGCTAGGGGGGAGGAGGCGGCCGGCCAAGGAGGGCGCACCAAGGGGGGAGTCCTACTCCCACCGGGAGTAGGACTCCCTTCTTTCCTAGTTGGAATAGGAGAAGGGGGGGAGAGGAGGAAGAGGGGAAGGAAAGGGGGGGGAGGGCGCTGCCCCCCTTCCCTTGTCCTATTCGGACTAGGAGGGGGAGGGGCGTGTAGCCCCCTCCTGGCTCCTTCTCTCTTCTCCCTCGTGGCCCATGTAGGCCCATTAACCCCCCGGGGGGTTCCGGTAACCTCCCGGTACTCCGGTAAAATGCCGATTTCACCCGGAACCATTCCGATGTCCAAACATAGGCTTCCATATATTAATCTTTATGTCTCGACCATTCCGAGACTCCTCGTCATGTCCGTGTTCACATCCGGGACTCCGAACAAACTTCGGTACATCAAAACTTGTAAACTCATAATAAAACTGTCATCGAAACGTTAAGCGTGCGGACCCTACGGGTTCGAGAACTATGTAGACATGACCTAAAACCATTCTCGGTCAATAACCAATAGCGGGACCTAGATGCCCATATTGGTTCCTACATATTCTACGAAGATCTTTATCGGGCAAACCGCATAACAACATATGTTGTTCCCTTTGTCATCGGTATGTTACTTGCCCGAGATTTGATCGTCGGTATCCAATACCTAGTTCAATCTCGTTACCGGCAAGTCTCTTTACTCGTTTTGTAATACGTCATCTCATAACTACCTTATTAGTTATAATGCTTGCAAGGCTTAAGTGATGAGTATTACCGAGAGGGCCCAGAGATACCTCTCCGACAATCGGAGTGACAAAACCTAATCTCGAAATACGCCAACTCAACATGTACCTTCGGAGACACCTGTAGTACTCCTTTATAATCACCCAGTTGAGTTGTGACGTTTGGTAGTACCCAAAGTGTTCTTCCGGTAAACGGGAGTTGCATATTTCTCATAGTTGCAGGAACATGTATAAGTCATGAAGAAAGCAATAGCAGAATATTAAACGATCAAGTGCTAAGCTAACGGGATGGGTCATGTCAATCACATCATTCTTCTAATGATGTGATCCCATTAATAAAATGACAACACATGTCTATGGTTAGGAAACATAACCATCTTTGATTAATGAGCTAGTCAAGTAGAGGCATACTAGTGACTATATGTTTGTCTATGTATTCACACATGTATCATGTTTCCAGTTAATACAATTCTAGCATGAATAATAAACATTTATCATCATGTGAGGAAATAAATAATAACTTTATTATTGGCTCTAGGGCATATTTCCTTCAGGCCGATTAAACAACACCAATCGAACCAATCAATCTATTACACTTTTGTGTTCATCTATCTTTATCCCCTACCTTTGTATCTTTCTTTCTCGTTCTTCGCTGTTCTTCGTGTTTGAGAGCTGCGAATCTCGAGGCTCTAGGGGCGAGTGAATCGACCTAGGGCAGCCCATAGCCATCGCACTCCCTGACGGGGTCCCACCTGGGGGTGTGGGGTTTCGGGTCTGCAAAAGCGCCCGTCGACTGTCTTGCGTATCACGCTGTCGGTCGGGTCTCCTTCGACGTGAGCTGTGGTGCATCACCCCCGGCGTCAAGGGTACACGTGACGTGTTCGTTTGTCAACACACTTTTTGGCGACTCCGCTGGGGACGAAGCTTTGAACAGTCTCCAGCCTGTTTTTGCTACGAGAAGAGCGTCATCAAGCGGCTGCAATCTACAACGGTAACATGTATCATCAATCTCCTTATGTAGATGCAAATAGCCATTATGTTGATGTTGCTAGATCTTTCAATGGACATGTCATGTCGGCTAGCTCTAACGAGCAAAGGCCGTCTAGTTATTCCGTTGGAGAAACTTGGAATTTACAGAATCGCGACATGCAACCTACGAATCTGAACTTTCGTGCATCGGCAATATCTTTCAATATGCCGGTGAACAAAAAGATTTGTTCGAGTAATCAATATATGACACCTCAATTACAGGAGGGTGTCTCACTGTTTTATCCATCGGCAGCCGACTCGCAATATGCGGGTTCATCCCCAAACATCCCGATGGATGGGGGAATCGGCCATGCTTCCATTAGCTATTTGGTCGGTTATCCTCAAACATCATATACTACACCTCGTGAGATTAATTGTTCAATGGCATATGAAACTAAAAATATTCATGACTCGGATCACCTTTGTGGTTATGGCCAAGTGAATGGAGATTCTGCAGGAGCATATGTGCCTAATATTGTAGGAGATGAGGTGGCTCTAGCTGCATTAAAAAGTTTTGCCCGAAATAAGAAGATTAGTTTTATTTGCCTTGAGCAGCACGAAAGGGATTGGTTCCTGATTATGAGGAAGTAAGAGCTAGGGTTTTGAAAGAAGATGAAGTGTTGCCGATTGAGAGAAAATATTCAACAACAGTGCAGAAGTCTTCACCTATCATTGCAGCATGTTTACACCCCTTATACAATCGAAAAATTTCGGCAACATCACTTCATTGCCAAAAGATCCTAAAAGTGTTGGGGGGCAAGCCGATCCAAGCAGAGCTGAGTTTGAAGAAAAATATGTGGCCCAAGTGGACAAGATAAAGCTAGAGCTCATAGGGAATTGCGTTAATGAATTTACTACACCTACCCTTGAAGAATTACCAGCAGAATATCGACAAGCTTATGAAGCACTCAAGAAGAAGCGTGGAGAGGAAGATTTGCGAGAATACGTCAAGTGCCTTCCTCCATGCAGCAACCATGTTGGCCCTTCTACACTGTTGAGGCAAGATAAAAAAGAAGCTTTGCAAGCAAATCAACAAAAAAGGATTCACTCGGCTAATACAGTGGATTCAGTTGAAACCGGATTGAGCACAGAGACGTTTAAGTCCGAGTGTGTTGCATCGTGCTAGCCGAGTACATCATGCCAGCCGAGTGCATTGTTCCAGACGAGTGCATTGCCGGCTAAAGCCGAGTGCATCAAGACAGTTATTACCGAGTGTATCAAAATAGAAGATGCAAGCTTCACTGAGCAAAGGAACGGCAAACGCAGCAAATTGGTTGTGCTCGATTTTTCTGGATATAAGGGAGCTTACCTGCTACCCTATGAGTTTCGTGCTAAAGATATTGATGAGCATCAAGAACAAAGTAATATGGCCGAACACAGTTCAGTTAACGATGAATATCAAGAACAAGAAAATGCAGCCGAGCAAAGTTCAACTGACAAAGAGCGTCCGAGTGAAATCCACTCGGGTAATCCGAATGAAATCTACTCAGGCAATCTAAGTGATGAGGCACGAGATCCAAAAAAAGGAAGAGGCATTGGAGAATTATTCAGTAGAGCAAGGTATTGTTCCAATGGTGCAACCATCTTCTTCTTCCAATGTCTTCACAAAGGTACACCTAGCAAACAGTTTATTCAATTTTCGATTCGGTCAAAATCATATTGTTGATGCACCCGTTAGTAAGATTCTAATTAATTTTGAAAGAGCAATTGAAATGAGTAATCTGTTTTTTAGGAATGATCTTGTCACTAATCATGCTAGTCAACACATGGCACCATTTATAGAGGCTAATAGTGACAACTTATCGCAGCCAAAGTTGTTCCCATCATGCCGACTAAACTTTATATTCATATGGACAACTTTGTTTGTTTCATGCCTGGCTAACATTTGGTCTCGGATGATACGTATATTCTGTAATTATTTTGGTTGCAGGAATATAAAGCCATGTTCAAAGTTCTCCAGGATAGCCGATTCAAGCGCATCAGGAAAGGAGGACGAAAATCATTGCATAGCTGAGTCGGATGATGTTAAACTGACACCACTCGGTTGTTTTGTATCGAAGCCGATATCACAATATTGGTTAATGGACAAGGAGTGTACGTCCAGTGCAGGCATAGTTGATCACGTCATCGGTACATCGCTGACTAATCCTATTATTATAATTGATCACGATGTTGAACCATCAAGACAAGAGCGAATGCAATGTTCGTTCGAGCAAAATGTCAAAGATTACAACATGATCCATCAAGTCGAGCAATCGGACAAGATAGGATGACTGGAGTTTGTTGAGGCACGATCATTTGGCCAGTCGGATCTGATTGGTTTTGACGGCAATCAAATGTTGACTCGGCTATCTCCAACCGATTCATCTAAAGGTGTACAAGTACACACCAATGATGACGGAATCAAATCTTCGAGCAAGGATATTGTTAAAAAGTGCATCAAGAACAATCTTGAAGACGAAAATTCCATCAAAACTACAATGGTGACATCTAGCACTGGGGGGCAACAAGAGAATTCAAAGACCGATGCATGCACTAGCAAAGAAAGCAAAGGCCATGGTAAGCGCAAAGGCGAAAAGCCGAAAGTCACTTTCACGCAGTTATTAGAAAAATATCAGAAGATAAGTGAGGCAAAGAGTGCTTATCAGCCGAGTGAAACAAAAGCATCGAAGTCACCCCCAAGGCATAAATTTGAAGACCAGGTTTGGCGAAGGAAGAAGTTGAGCAAACAGACTCCATATCCTCCTTTTGGGACACCAATGCCGATGTCATGGATACCTCCCCATGCTGACTATTATTTAGATCAATCACGGAACAAGTATAAATCAAGGGCACACCGTCCATCATATTCTAAACCGCCTCACCAAAATTATGCAACTCCGGGAGGATCATCATTTGTTCAACAACCACATGTTAAAGACCGACTCAACCAAAAAGAATCGGTCCGGGGGTCAGCAAAGAAGATGAACATGGTCAAGAAAGTGTGCCGAGTGAAAAAGGATGGCCGCAAGTGTGCTATTTCAGATCCGACTCTAGATGACAAAAAGCCAGCCGAATCAATGTTGTCTACTAAGGACAAGAAAGTGAAGCAAGTGACTTTCAAGGATCCAATCGCCGATTTTTGATAGGCCAAGCCGGAGATGCCCAAAGCCAGGAAGAACATGCCAGTGCACAAATCAAAGACCCAGCCGGGATGTCTACTTGGCTTACCATATCTGCAACAGAAGAAGCTGAATCGACTTAGGGCCAAAGAGCTGGAGAAGAGGAACATGGCTTGGGTTCCCAAGAGAAATCCTCGAGTCAAGAGCGGCATCACATCTCCTATTGTGAAGCCGACAGGAGTAAAGGAGGACAAGTATCGAGTCCCCAGGAGGAGTCGATAGTTTTCATCTCACTATAGGGGACTCCAAATGGCACACCGTCCATGTTCTTCGATCGTTCCATCAAAGCCAGCGTCCCAGAGCTTAACCCCAGCTGAAACATCTGAATTATTTCGGCTATTCAGACTTTGGTGGACGGGTTCACCATGTCCTTCGAGATAAGGACACATGGCCGATATTTGCATATCACCCTAAGAGTATATTGTGTTGACAAAGTTGGCATCTGAATAATTGTGCTCATTGTGGTGTATCTCATATTCCCATAGCCAATTCTTAGTTTTGCCAACACTGGAAGGCTGACTAATTATTCGGCCACTAATCGAGAGTCTAGTACAAGAAAGGTTCTCGACTCATATTGTTGGTTTATCATAGGATCCAGAAAAAGTGTGTCACCGAGATGAATGAAGCTCTGTTCACTCGGGGAGCAAGGAAATGTTGACTCAGGAGACCGAAGAAAGGGGGCGTGACATCACATTTATCAGTCGGTGCTCACTGGACGCCAAGTCAAAATGTCGTGGAGATTATTTTCATGATTCAGTTTAGCAGCGCCCAGAGTCGGTGTTATTCACATATTTCTTCACAGGCTTGATTTGAAGACTTCATGACAACTAGAGCTTACATGCTAATAATCAAGCCGAATTTGTTGTGCTATTCAGGCTAGAGGACTTTTTTGGCTACAGGGGTGGCGTTCATCAAGATTCACAATGATTCGTTGCCAACCGTCCAACAAATTTTATCTTTATATGCATTGACGAATCTCTCAAACATTGACCTCACGAGTTGCGGCTGACTCCACGGTGGAGTCGGCCACTGATGGATCTAGTACGAGTAATATATCTGGCTAGAGAAAGTTTCTCTTATCTGTAGGATCCAAGTTAGGAGACAGACACTATTCGGCAGAGACTTGATGGAGTATTTTTTATCAATAATGAGGGGAGTCACCGAATAGTTGATGGTTCCTTTCGGGTGCATGGACATGATCTTTTGGCATCCGGTATCGCCGAATGGTTCTAATATCCCCATGGAGTACTTGGATAAAGGTCAAGTCAAGATTGACATGAGAGACTTACATGAAGGCATTCGTGGCATCCAATGGTTGTTCTCAGACGACTATTATCTGAAAATGCTCTACCCAAGCAGCAACAAGCCTAAGCATATGGCCGATAACAATTATTGTCTTCAGCATGCACGGCCGATGTAGTGTTGACATCGTGCTTAAAAGAAGTATTTTCTAGCACGCAAGCTCTGCCAGAAAACAGGGGGGCATGTGTTGACACCGGATTTTGGCAAGGTACAAAAGGCAAGTAAGATGGTCTCGAGTAAAAGAGTTTTCAGCATGAAAAGTTTCAGGTCCTGAGTGGAATAACTTTGATGTTTAAGTCATCGACATCCGACCTCATCTTAGAGGCCGAAACTGTACTCCGAGTGGCAGAATTTAGTGCTCCGATTGCTCAGCCGATTACGCCTTCAAGACGACCTCGGATGAAGTAACACTCTAAAGGAATTGTCTTCGTCTTGTCGAGGCAATCAATTTTGATATATAGATCATTTCAATCCGAGTTCGTATGCAAAAGTTAGAGGCAATACACTGCAGACCGAACCTAAACGGATATATGACGCGAGGTACCAGACACCCTGTCTGATGGGTTGCGCGGGCAATTCGGCCCTCAAGTAGGCCTTGAATCGAAAAACCTTCAACACAAGAAAGTTTCGTCTCGTCAAGCCGATCGATTTTCATATATAATTCTTCTCAATCCAAGGTTGTATGAGACCTGGAGAGACAAATCAAGATCAGTCGATGTTTTCGGTCGAGTGAAAAGCTTACCATCTGAGTGAAAACTTACCGTTCGAGTGAAAGCTTACCTTTCGAGTGAAAACTAACCTGTCGAGTGAAAGTTTGAAATCCGAGTGAAATATTATCTTCCGAGTGAAATATTCTAACATCCGAGTGGAAAAGCCAAGTTGGAAGATCCGAGTGAAAGACTCTAATGTCCGAGTGGATGAGCTCGAATCCGAGTGAAACTGAACATGTGCCCAAAAGTTTATCAAGATGACCTCGGATGGAGGAGTGTTCAATACGAAAGTTGTGCTATCGTCAACACGGTAAACTTTGGTTCTGGAGTCATCATCATCAGAGATAGTGTATGGCCTACAAATTTAATACGAGACTCGGATAATCCAGTCTGCTACGAGACCGGGTCCGACTGGAAGGTAAAGATGACCTCGAAAAGTATTCAAGATGGCCTTATTTGAAAAAGTGATCAATATAAGAGTTGTTTCTATCGTCGAGGAGCACGAGTTTGATATTTAGGTCGTCTTGATCAGAAATCATATGCAACCTCGACGGCCCGCGCAAGAAGGAAGACAGAGTTTGGGCCAGATTCAGACTGAATCCGAGTTGGAATAGAACTAGGACTCTAGGACGCGAATTGATGTAATTTTTCTTGTAAGGAAAGCCTAGATGAATCCTTTGCTTGTACGGGAAGTCCAGCCGCCTCTTATATATGTTTGGGGTGACGGCCGATTGAATAACACCAATCGAACCAATCAATCTATTACACTTTTGTGTTCATCTATCTTTATCCCCTACCTTTGTATCTTTCTTTCTCGTTCTTCGCTGTTCTTCGTGTTTGAGAGCTGCAAATCTCAAGGCTCTAGGGGCGAGCGAATCGACCTAGGTCAGCCCATAGCCGCCGCACTCCCTCAGGGTCCCTCCCGGGGGTGTGGGGTTTCTGGTCTGCAAAAGCGCCCATCGACTGTCTTGCGTATCGCGCTGTCGGTCGGGTCTCCTTCGACGTGAGCTGCGGTGCATCACCCCCGGCATCAAGGGTACATGTGACGTGTTCGTGTGTCAACACCATCACCGGCATAATCCGCTCAATCCATACATGATAGTCATGACTCTTGAGCCCGGTCACTTTGCCCGTTGAAAGATTGACCCCCTTACTTATATTCGACACATAACCATCATTCAACTTGACGACGTGTTTCAGCCACTTCAATGTCTCCATCTTATGATCCTTTTTAAGTACGAAGTCAGCATCTGGCTTGAACCAAGATTTTCGACTGCGTGTGGGAGGCTGCATGTGTAGACGTGGTGTATCACGAATATTCTGTTGATCGAGTCTAGCATTAACATTATCCTTTGTCTTATCACGAATGTTGAGGATCGTGCAAAAAAGGGACTCTGCGACATTCTTTTCGGTGTGCATCATGTCAATGCTGTATGGAAGCTTGAGGTCCTTAAAATAGGGAAGCTGCGTGAAGGGGGTAATGTGAGTCCAGTTGTGCGTCTCACCATAAGCTTCAAAACATTTTTTCCTTTACCTTTGCCTTTGCCTTTGCCTTCGCCCTCGTCTTTGGATGTGGCTTTGCCTTTGCATTTCCCTTTGCCTTTGCCTTTCCCTTCACCGGCAGGCTTAAGAGCTTTCAGCTGAGCAAGCACATCCGCACCAGAAAATGTTGGAATCTCGTTTACTTCGTGGACAACTTTGCCTTTTGTGAAGTTCTTCTTGTCTTCCCTATCAGGATGGTCTGGAGGGAGGAACTATCGATGCAGGTCAAAGGCAACATACTTGCTACCCTTCTTCAGCCAAATGAAAATCAAGGCATGCATGCACACTGGGCAAGGCATCTTTCCACTTGTACACCATCCGCAGAACAGGGCATAGCCGGGAAAGTCATGCATGCAATACTGTAGCCAAACTTTCATCAAGAAATTTTTCTGCAGATGCCGGTCGTATGTCAACCTCGGGAAGTACCAATAATGGTGCAAATCATCCACCAACGGCTGCATAAACACACTCAAAATTCTTCCCCAGATATTCAGGCCCCGGAACGATAAGCGACAGGAACATGGTCTGTGTTGCATTACGGCGCCGGGAGGGAGATTGAGCTGAATAACAAATACAGGCCAACAGTTGTATGGATTAGACGACATACCATACATACTGAACCCATCACCTGTTATAGCAATTCTGACCTTCCCAGCCTCGGTTGCTTCCTCCAGGTACTCTATATTGAACGACTTCCATGCTTCACCTTCTAATGGATGTACAATTTTTTTGGATTGTACCTTTTCCCTTCCTTGTGCCACTTCATCATTTTGGCAGACTCCTCGGTGATGAAAAGGCGCTGCAGTCTTTTTATAAAATCAAGATACCGAAGAACCTTCGCAGGGATTTTTAGCTGCCGCTTCTAACAATGCTCATCGACAACCTCAATATACCGAGAGGAACCGCACTTCCTACAGTAGTTGTCATCCGCATACTCATGCCTAAACAAAAGGAAATGCTTTGGACAAACATGTATTTTCTCATAGTCCATGGAGACAGCCTTCATGATTTTCTTTGTAGCGTACATGGTTTTCGGTAGTTCATGGCCCTCAGGCAGGCTGTTAGCCCATACTCCCAGAAATGCTTCGAAGCAACCTCGGCTACAGCCGTACTCAGCCTTGAATGCCATCAGTTGCGAGATGGCATCCAGCACAGACAGCTTGGCATCCTCATAGAGAGGTTTCTTTGACAAGGCCAAGATATCCAGGAAGGCCTTTGCGGTTTCCTCCGACTCCTCCAGTTCATTCGCTGAATTTGATGGAGGTGTCGGCTATGCAGCAAAGACATCATCTAGCATGTCTCTAACCCCATCTTCCTCACAAACAGCAATGCGTTGTCGTATCACCTCCTCTCTACCACGGTCCCGCTGGGCAAAGTTTATCGACATATCAAAGTTGGGCATAAATTCATGCGTGCGAAGGTGCTTAGTCATCACACTCTTATCTCTGTGCATACGTCTCTTACATTTGGCACACGGGAATTCTGGCACCATCCTCATTGGACTATGGAATATCTCTTTCAAAAATACATCAGTTTTCTCGACCCATTCCGTTGTTACTTGATTCCGACGGAAAAACCCACTATACATCCACTGATTATCTGACATCTCTGCTTTATTGGAAGCCACACAACAAAATTAAGGATTCATTTAAATTACTCACATCAATATTTATTTTTTAGAGTGTTGATGAGACACGACATTTAATCCACCTACATCTTTAATAGGTAAATATGGGTCCTAATCCCGCCCAAGAATGTGTAGATTGAGTACGTTGTCCATGCTCTACCCCATTCCGAGACAAAATTTTGGTAGCACCTCCCCACTGTTCTCCAAATACACGTCTTGGAAAAATGCCGAGAGAATGTGCATCCGGAGAATAACAAGGAGGCGCCGCCGAAATCCTGTCTCGGAACGGGGTAAAGCATGAACAACGTACCGAATCTACACATCCTCGGGCTGTCCGTGGAAAGCGTTGGACAATCCGAAAGAGCTGCGGTGATAAATATGCAATGGAATGCATATTTATCGATGCAACCCTTTCGGATGGGAGACCTAGGTTACGCGACTTGATGTGAAAATTTAATCTAGTTAAAAGAGGCTAGGAGTTGACGGTGGATTCGTAGCTCACCTTCCGATGTAGAGGAAGTAGTCGAGCAGCGGCAGGATCAAGGACCAAACCCAGACGACGAAGGCTCCAGGGAGATGAAATACCACAAAGCCTGTAAATTTTACCGAGTCAAAAAAGTTGAGGGCATCACATCACATAAAGCATTGACACTTCAAACTATGAAAAAATTAGAGGGCATCAGATCACATAAAGCATCACATAAAGCAATTTTGTTCTTCAATTTTTTTAGTGCATCTCACAAAGCTATTTGACAACATCACCAACTTGACCAAACCTATAACTAACCACTATACATCAATCCATCCATTCATCCAAACAACATGCATCTATCACATAACAAGCAGTAAAAATATGCAAAAAAATGAAGAAAAAAAGCTCAACGGGGCGGCCACGAACGGTGAGGCAGGGGCGGCCGGGGACGGTGAGGCAGGGGCGGCCGGTGCAGCGGGCGAGCAGGGGGGCGGTGGTGGAAGGCCTGCTGAGGCAGGGGCGGCCGGGGATAGGAGGGACGGGCGC
>NC_041389.1:581528394-581529186 GCF_002162155.2 Triticum dicoccoides
AGACGGCGGCGGGGACGGCGGGGGCGATGGCGGGTGGAGATGGCAGCGGGGGAGGCAGGGGTGGAGTGGGCGGCGGTAAGGGGCTGGGGACGGGGAGGCGGCGGCGGCAGCAGCAGGGGTCGGGCGCGCTGGAGATCGGGGTCGGGGCGAAGAGGAGAATGAGTGGATGGGGCGCACCCGGGGATGGATACGGTGAGATACGCCGACGGCTAAGCCGTCAGCATAGGTGAAGGCGCCACGTGGAACCTATGCCGACGGCATATATTTTTTTATTAGCAAAAAAATAAATTTTTAAAATAAATCTACTACTAATTTTAAAAATAAATCTACTACTAATTAATCTAACCCAGCATAATACCCTACCCAAGGCTACCGACATGGCCGTTTCCCCCCTCCGGTGTGGTCCACGGCCTTCGCGCGTAGAACGTCTACTACTGTGTCATCACCGTCTGTGAGGGGGGCAACGCCTCGGAGATGCGTGCCGCCTATTTGGACATGCCACAACACCATCCCGCATGTATGAGGGGCCGGTGCGACGCTCCGGTGGCATTGCTACCCCCCAGGGCCCTCGTCCCGCCTAACCCTGGACCGGTTGACCAGGAGATCTAGCCATTTGACTTCCCACGGACGGGATTTGACTAGTGGACCTCTCCAACCGGTTGTGTCAGGTCAGCCCAGAGGGACACCTGGGAGCAACATCCGGGCCAAACCCACAGCTACATCCCCTCCTTGTAGACCCGACACGTCCGTTTCCCCCCTCCAGGTGCCGGCGGTGGTGCCGTCCGTGAAGGG
>NC_041389.1:581529497-581543930 GCF_002162155.2 Triticum dicoccoides
AAGGGGGCCACGCCCCGGAGACACGTGTCGCCTCTTTGTACATGCCACAACACCACCCCGCATGTATGAGGGGCCGGTGCGACGCTCCGGTGGCATTCCTACCCCCCAGGGCCCCCGTCCCGCCTAACCGTGGAGCGGTTGACCACGAGATCTAGACCTTTGACTTCCCACGGATGGGCTTTGACCAGTGGACCTCTCCACCCGGTTGTGTCAGGTCAGCCCAGAGGGACACCTGGGAGCAACATCCGGGCGAAAACCACAGCTACATCCCCTCCGTGTAGACCCGACACGTCCGTTTCCCCCCTCTAGGTGCCGGCGGCGGCGCCGTCCGTGAGGGGGGCCACGCCCCGGAGACGTGTGCTAGGCGTTGGCAACCGCCACAACACTTTCAGACTTGTCAGAAGCCGCGTACACAAGATTGGCGGCATGCTAGCCCATGGAGGCCACCGCCCACAGTCGTAGACATGCGAAGGGCAATCCGTGTAGAGGGAAGTGTTCGAATACTTCTCCATCACCAAAAATTATGAAAAATTACCATCGTTCCTATAGCACATGTGCCCATGTCATGTAAAAAATCATGATTTTATCGCGATCTGAGTATTTAATAATATTCACGCCGCACCGTTAACGGAGAACGTCTACTACTGTGTCATCGCCGTCCATGAGGGGGGCCACACCCCGGATACGTGTGCCGCTTCTTCGGACATGCCACAACACCACCCCGCATGTATGAGGGGCCGGTGCGATGCTCCGGTGGCATTGTGTGGCACCCCGATCAGCATGAAGCAGGGGGCCTTCGCACGTCAGCCCAGGATAACACCTGACGCACAATAGGTCCATGATACAGCATTCCAGGTACAAGAATATTCATGAAATACATGTGTATATAATTACATCAGTGATGAATATAATATCTGGCATATCCCTAAGGCTATTTGCATGGCAGCAGAAGTCTATTAAAATGGCAGTGGAAGTCTTGGCAGCATAACACTCTGGTTGGGCTCCAGAACTCACAGGACTGGCAAGATTACGGCCTAGCACGACGGAACAAGCGAACGACCTACAAAACTAGCATGACACGCCAGGTCAGTACATTGAATGTACTTGCAAGACAACCAAATACATAGCATCCAAACAAGCAGAAGACAAAGCAAGAGCCAAGCATCTGCAACAACCTATTTTATATAAGAAACTAAGCACGGCATAATATCAACCAAAGACATAAACTAACATCATGGCATCCACTAGCATGGCAACAACATGGTATATCAAATTTACTTCTACCATCGCAACAGCAAAACATAGCATATCATCTCTATCATATCAATCAAAGCATGGCATGGCATCATGAAACTATACTGAAAATAAACTACCAATCATATCCCATGCAGACATAGCATGTTAACTATAACCATCTTACCATGGTTCTTTAAATGCAAACATACTAATCATGCAATGCCACCAAACTTGTGCACTGAGTACCTCGGACTCTCTTACCAACGGTGATTACCTCATTTCCTGATCACCAACAAAGGCAAACTTGTGATCCTTATGGCGATCACAACCCGACCACATCTGGCCCATGATCCTTACAGCGATCACCACCCGACCAACAACTGGCCCGTGATCCTTACGGCGATCACAACCTGACCAACCTCTGGCCCGTGATCCTTACAGCGATCACAACCACATTAATCAGCTTAATTATTTCCGGTTTATCCTCCATTTCGATTAAGACTCGATAGTGTACCCTACTACGAACTTGTGCCCATGACCGAGGATGCGGCTATCGATAGTTTAACTACACTCTGTAGAGGTAGCGCACTGTACCCACACCACGGAACCCATGGCCTCGCCATCCTATTCGGGTGGACCAACGGCATTCCAACGAAACCGATCTACTATCATGACACTCTCCCGGCCACTCTGACTCACTCCCCACTGGGCTAATCCTGGGTGGCCCCGTGTCTACCTCCAGACACCTTGACCACCATCGTGGCCACGATCCACACTGGGACCCGGTACCAAAACTCAACTTAACAACAGGCTCACAAGGCTTATGTCCGCCTACCTGATCAGAGTAGCGCGCGCCCATAACCTTCCCTACTTGGAGGCACCGACCAGAGGCACGACAATAGACCGCATTAAGGCCGTCCCATACCGGCAAATGTGGTTGCACTGGAAAAAGTTTGATTTGGCGGCACTATGACTCGATCCCATCGATGACAGCGGAGGTTTGTTATTATTAAGTCATTTATATTTCTCCATCATCAGGAACATGAATGCAACAAATGAGCATACATCATACAAATGCTTTAACAAAACATCGAGCTTCTCAAGTGAACACTTACAGCATAAAGAACATGACAATACCAAGTACTAACATATCCACGGTGCATCATCGTCATAGCATTTTATAATGATGACATGAAAATAAATTAGAGTAGTGACATGGCATCATCAATAACAACATTCTAACTAGCCTGGCAAAGGATATCATGAACAGACAAGCATGCATGGTAAGCATAATAAAATAACTGCACACGAAAACGAGAAGAAATAACTGCAACTATACATAAACAAGGTGCAAGCAAATTCAACATGCAAGTTCGGGGCTTATGATAAGAGGTTGGCTTGCCCGGGGGTCGACAAATACTCCGGGAAGAAGTGGGAAACGATCGCGGAAAGATTTGCCAGAAATAGTTCTCTCTCGGAGGGGGATGTTTACGTGCAAGGGCAAAACGGTCATTTTCACTATGTCAAACCATAGTGAAAATGATGGGAACAGAGCGGGCTCGATGATACGAAGACGTGGGCGTTGGATTTACCTCAATCGGAGTTACGGGTAAAAAGAAACGGGCATTTAAAACTCAGGGACTGATCTATAAAAATACTTCTACAAACAGGTCCCTAGTAGTTTTAAACCGAACGCGTCTTTTCTGAAATACGCCTTCGAATCAGTGAAACGGCTTCGTGCTGGGCGCCTCCACTTGAATGACGTGGCATGGACCGGGTCAAATGGCAGAGGCGGGGCCGGGCTCTAGTGCCGCTGACAGGTGGGGTCGCAGGGCCCGCCTGGCCAGCCTGGCCAGGTCAACGCCTCCTCCTGGCTGCTCCTTCTCCATCGCGACAGAGGCCGAGCGGGACGGGTCGTGCGCTGGTGCAGCCGTCGTCTTGCTGGTCCTCCAGTCCGGCCGACGGGCGCAGGGGCTCGGCCACTCCTCGCCGCACTCGCTGGTGGCCGTGGGGTCGCTCGGCGTGGACCACGGCGCCGGGGCCATGGGGAAGGTCGCGGCAGCCGAAAGCTTCAAAAGGGGAGGCGCGCCGGCGAGCCTCCTTCGCTGGAGTTGGGTGGGGTGGTGGAGATCTGCGGCTCTAGGGAGGGTCTAGAGCGCTGAAGAAATGGAATGGGAGGGCTAAGAGTCTAGAATGGCCGAGGAGGATCGGCGATAATGGCTCGGCCATTGGAGGGGGCAGGGGAGCTTCGAGGCGAGGGGGAGAGCTGTGAGAGGTTGGGGAGGGTTCTGCACTGCGAGGGGGCTCGGGAGGGCTCCTTATAGCCGGAGAGAGAGCTCGAGGGGGAGGGGGCAAGGTGGCACACGGCGGGTGACGTGTCCGCGTGTCGGTGACGGCGCGGCGTCGGCAGGCGCTGCCAAAGCTCACGGGAGGCAGCAGGAAGGCGACGAGGAGGGTCACGAGGAGAGCCAGAGGCTCACGAAGACGAGGGGCACTCACGGACGAGAGGGGGAAGAAAATAGAAGAGAGGAAGAAGATGATGGCCACGGGCGCACAGCTCGACCCTTGGCACGGCTCGTCGGAGAAGAAAACAGAGGTGGCGCAGGGTCCAGGCGAACGGCAATGACGATGCGGAGCTCCTGGACATGCGGCGTCGAGCCAAAACCAGCTGGAACAATGATGCCGAGGCCAATAGTGGCTAGACCACCATTTTGGCTGGCTGCACTCGTGGTCACCTCTGGCATGGCACGCTCTGGAGGTTTTACTGAGGTTAAACCATGTCTACTGCGTAGTCCTTCTAGCGTGGAGTATTACAACAGTAAAGATACATGCAGTGACAAAGGGAGTGGAGTAAACCATGCTCCACAAGTTTACTACAGTAAACTTGTCAATGTCCTAGAGGTAAAACCAGAGAGGGTAAATGGTAACTTTGATGTCTGGTAGGCTTAGGGATTTTGAGATCATTGGGACAATTATTTAGCATAGTTACTTAACAACTGCTAACATATGTCCAGAAATCAAATGACGATGAAGCACTCACTAGGGGTGATGGCTTGAGCTATAACTTGGCAAATCCTCATGATTAGGTCATATGTAGATGCTGTAAAAAGATCACACCAAATGGACTTACCAAATTGGTACTTTCTTCACAAGCATCAGCTTTGACCAGAAACTTGGGAAAATTCTAGGAAAATATTGGATAAATAAAATTATCCAAACTCTTGGTTAGGTGGGTTATAAGGATAGTAGAAGGCTTGGGAATATTTTCAGCCATAATGGAGCAAGATAAAATATACTTGCTTCACAACCTGAAAATATGAACAAAATACAAGAATTGCTCCTGTGCTCACATAGATCAATGAAATGATCTGAATTTGGGTGAAGGCTAATGATTTGGGATACTTGAGAGGATGGCAAAGTTTCATCCCACATGGAAACTCTATGAAGGTACTTCCTTCACAAAATTTTAATCTAGTCAGAAACTTTGGAAAATTGCATAGGGATCTAGGTTGACTGGATTGAGCTCATCTTTGGTCTCCATGGGTGATTTATCAATATGAATCACCCTGCAAAATGGCAGCTCAAATGGAATTAGGAATAAGGCACTTCCTTTGCAAAAAATTCAGAGAAGGCAGAAACTTGCATTGGATCATGTGCTCAATTTTTGAACTAATGAACACGAGATAATGATGGAACTAGTTATTATATAGCAAGGAAAAGCTCCACAATTTATGTGAGAATTTTATCTGCTATAAAAATAATAGTTCCTTTAGAAAATGGCAGAAATGCAATATTGGTATTAAATAGAAAAAGGCAATTTTCCTTATTTAATTATGGCCAATATGATTGCCAGAGCTTGGATTAGGCATAATTATCAACTCCACAAATCCACATGAATTTAGGAGATGTCTAGATATGCCTTTTGATTTTATTCCTTAGAAAGGCAAGAAAAGGAATAAATCATAATTCAAAAATATTGCATGGGACTTGGCAATATTTTTGCATATCCAAGGTTGAAAAGGATAGAAGGGTCTCTAGGAACAGATGGTATGATCAACAGATCAAGGAAAATGATAGCCCCTTTGAAATCACAAAGGGCATATTCAAATCCCAAAAATTTGGAATTAGGGTTTGAGAAGGCTTAAGATGATGCAACTAGGGTCCTGCCCACTGAAAAAGACAGGAGCAAGCTTTGAAAGGCTGGAAATGACAAGAATTCTCAGGGTCATCCAACAAACTCAGGAGAAAGATTTTGAAAAATGAGTGCCAGGAAGAAAGAACGGCACAAAAATTGATAACCCAATTTTGGGGTTGTTAGAAACCTTCCCCCCTTAAAAGAATCTCGTCCTCGAGATTTCTAGGGTTATAGAACAAAGAAAAGATAACCACTCCAGAGAAAAACCTCTGGGTTAATTTTAACCCTTTGGTCAAATTCGAACAAGTTGGGGCATCGATAATTGGTACACCCAGGAGGAGATATGGGCAAACACGGTTAAATCCATGGCTAGGGGCACTCGATATCAAACTCTTGAAAAATTGCTAGATGCACCCAGTGAACAGTGGACTCACCTGCTGAACGTGGGTCTAGGGCCCACTGGCAGCCTCCTTCTTCTACCTCCGGCTAACTGCTTCTCCCGTGCTGCGGCTTCGCGTGCGGCTTGGCACAGCACGCATCTAGGTCCTAGGGTGACGAGAACCCTAGTGCCATAGTGCGCGGCGTGCATGGCACCGATGCAACGAGCACTCATGTCGCGGGCCAGCACCTTGTCGGCACTGCTCGTGGATTCTCCTCCTGGACGCCGGTGATCGGGCGACGAGCGAGTTTCCTAGACTCCGCTCACCGTACACCGGGGTTGGGATATAAAAACGGCAGCATGACCTGCTTCCAACACACAAACACAATGCCACTCTACTACCTGTTCGGTTTGAGCGAGATCGAGCCGAGCTCCTTCGTTGAGGAGGTGTTCTTGGTGGCGCTATGATTGTTCCTCGCGGCACTGCTGGGCACGTTGATTCGCTCGTCGTTCCTCCTGGATATACTCATAAGGAACGAGCGGGCTCGAGACAACGCGCGGCTGGTGGCTCGAGGTGTGGAAGAAAATGCTGCACGGGGTGGTCCTCCACCATGATTGATCCTCCATCTCTTTGTGCTGGCGGAGTAATCGCGTGCTGTGGTGGTGGCGACTTGCGGCGCCACGCAAGGTAGTGATGGTGTGGATGATGGGTCCAGATGCAGGTGAGGTGGCTACGCCAGCTCAGGAATCAGTTTAGGGCACGGGAAAAATTTCGCGGAGTACTCCACGAAATGTAGGTGTCGAGGTAGAATCGGAGTTAAAATGTGTATCGGGGACTTGTAATGGATTGCGAGAAATAAAGCTGGCAGTGTTTCTCTGGAAACACAATTGGGTTCCCAAAAAAGAATCAGGGACGAGAAATGGCCAAATGAACATGGCCTCTTCGAGGTTCGGGGTTTGGAAATCTGGCACACGGGGTATACATAGATAGAGAGGGATATGTGACTTTGCATTCCCCCTAGTACTACTCAATTGTACTCATGGGTGAACCGAGTATGCGTGCAGTATGCAAAAATATCTAAACAAATAGACAGAAGCAATAAACATGCAACAGAAAACGCCAGACAAATCACACTAAGGTGTTTTAATGCTAGTGGGTATATGTACTCCTGGTATACATATACCTACGCCAGCGTGCATTTTATTAGAGACTCGGAACGAGTCAATGTTGATTTTAGTGTATGTGTCGTACGGATTAAAATCTTATTAGCACACATTGCCAACCCTGTCAAACATTTCTGCTTGATAGAGAGACAAGCAAAAACAAGCACACAAACAAAAGCAAGCAAGCAAATAACACAACATATGGGTTACAACAGTACTAGCATACATCAAAGCACAAGCGCACCACGCGCTAATAGAAACTACTTGCTACGGGATACATGGTTCTATCCTCATATCGGGGATGAACCGACAAACCGATCGACTAGCAGGAACCACTGACTGTGTGACTGAAGTCAGGCAGAAGACTGGCCTTGCTGGGGCTCTCCTGGAGGACGAAGACTGAGCCAATCTCCATCTTCATCGTCTGACACTTCTATGGGTTGGGGCGGTGGGGCTAAAATTGCTCCAGGAAAATGCAGCTGATGGATCCGGAGAAGAGACTTGTTGAGGGTGATGATGTTTGGCTTGGGCCACAGCACGGGTTGAGAGGATAGCACTGGTTCGGATGGCGTTGGGCCAACAGCTTGAGATGCGAAGTTACGAGCCTCACGATAAGCTTCCTTGACGACTCGTACCACATTATTATCCATGGCTCTAAACTCAGCAAGCAACATTGAAATCAACATCCCCTGGGCAGTGATGTATTGCACCAAGCGAGCGGTTGTGGGATCATCTCCTTGGCTAACGGAAGAAGGCTGCATTACTGCGTTTGACATAGTGGGGGAAAAGCAGAACTCCCGCCTTGTTGCGACATGCGGGAAGTTGGTTCGGAGGTGTAGGATAGCCTCCATAGAAGCGGCTTGAATGGCTAAACCAGAGGTAGGCATGGCTCTACCCTGTAAGACGAAAGGCTGGACGTCTACTGCGGGACCTAGGCTGATGTGCACTCTTGCAGCAAAGCGATGAAGGTGAGGGACGGGTGCCGATTGGAACACCAGGTAATTGGGGCTAGTCTTGCCGCCAAAGGCTTTGGTGAGCATCTCGGCAAGAAGGGGTCGAAAACCAGGGTGGTTGACGTCATAGGTGCGGGTGTAATACGTGGGAGTTTTGGAGCTGCTGGGCATGGCTGGGGAGCTACTAGCTAAGCTTCTCTACAGGGACATGGCAGGCTGAGGAGCGATACGACTAGCAGAATGGGGGTTTTATAGGCAGCTACGCGGGACAGGACCGCATGGCGTGGCCCCTTTCCCTTAATGGCGAAGGGAAAGCGGTGCGGCCGACCAGAAAGGATAGGGTTGCTCCACGTTTCACGGATAACTAGGCGGGGACAGCGGGGTGAGGACGTGTCGGTCCCGACTGCGCCGGCTGTTGATTAACAGTGGCCATGCCGGATGCCATGGATGGGTCAAATCCCTTAGGGTCATTACGGGTTAATGGTAGCAGTAATCTAATGCTAGGATAATCTACGCCAGCTTGGCTGCTCTGATACGAAGCCCCGTGGCACCCCGATCCACATGGAGCAGGGGGCCTTCGCACGTCAGCCTAGGATAACACCTGACGCACGACAGGTCCATGATACAACATTCCAGGTAAAAGAATATTCATCAAATACATGTGTATATAATTACATCAGTGATGAATATAATATTCTGGCATAGCCCTAAGGCTATTTACATGGCAGCGGAAGTCTATTAAAATGGTGGCAGAAGTCTTGGCAGCATAACACTCTGGCTGGGCTCCTCAACTCACAGGACTGGCAAGATTATGGCCTAGCACGACGGAACAAGTGAACGACCTACAAAACTGGCATGACATGCCAGGTCAGTGCATTGAATGTACTTGCAAGACAACCAAATACATAGCATCCAAACAAGTAGAAGACAAAGCAAGAACCAAGCATCTGCAACAACCTATTTCATATCCGAAACTAAGCATGGCATAATATCAACCAAAGACATAAACTAACATCATGGCATCCACTACCATGGCAACAACATGGTATATCAAATTTACTTCTACCATGGAAAAAGGAAAACATAGCATATCATCTCTATCATATCAATCAAAGCATGGCATGGCATCATGAAACTATACTGAAAATAAACTACCAATCATATCCCATGCAGACATAGCATGTTAATTGTAACCATCTCATGTTCTACAATGGTTCTTTAAATGCAAACATACTAATCATGCAATGCCACCAAAATTGTGCACTAAGCACCTCGGACTCTCTGACCAACGGTGATCACCACGTTTCCTGATAACCAACAAAGACAAACTTGTGATCCTTACGCCGATCACAACCCGACCACATCTGGCCCATGATCCTTACAGCGATCACCACCTGACCAACAACTGGCCCGTGATCCTTACGGCGATCACAACCCGACCAACAACTGGCCCGTGATCCTTACAGAGATCAAAACCACATTAATCAGCTTAATTATTTCCGGTTTATCCTCCATTTTGATTAAGACTCGATAGTGTACCCTACTACGAACTTGTGCCCATGAACGAGGACGCGGCTATCGATAGTTTAAATACACTCTGTAGAGGTAGCGCACTGTACCCACACCACGGAACCCATGGCCTCGCCATGCCATTCGGGTGGACCAACGGCATTTCGACGAAACCGATCTACTGTCATGACACTCTCCCGGCCACTCCGACTCACTCCCCACTGGGCTACTCCTGGGTGGCCCCGTGTCTACCTCAAGACACCTCGACCACCGTCGTGGCCACGATCCACACTGGGACCCGGTACCAAAACTCAACTTAAGAACGGGCTCACAAGGCTTATGTCCGCCTACCTGATCAGGGTAGCGCGCGCCCATAACCTTCCCTAGTTGGAGACACCGACCAGAGGCACGACAATAGACCGCATTAAGGTCGTCCCATACCGGCAAATGTGGTTGCACTGGAAAAAGTTCGATTTGGCGGCACTATGACTCGATCCCATCGATGACAGAGGAGGTTTGTTATTATTAAGTCATTTAAATTTCTCCATCATCATGAACGTGAATGCAACAAATGAGCATACATCATACAAATGCTTTAACAAAACATCGAGCTTCTCAAGTGAATACTTACAGCATAAAGAACATGACAATACCAAGTACTAACATATCAACGGTGCATCATCATCATAGCATTTTATAACGATGACATGAAAATAAATTAGAGTAGTGACATGGCATCATCAATAACAACATTCTAACTAGCCTGGCAAAAGATATCATGAACACACAAGCATGCATGGTAAGCATAATAAAATAACTGCAGACAAAAATGAGAAGAAATAACTGCAACTACACACACACAAGGTGCAAGAAAAGTCAACATGCAAGTTCGGGGATTATGATAAGAGGTTGGATTGCCTGGGGGTCGACAAATACTCCGGGAAGAAGTGGGAAACGATCGCGGAAAGATTTGCCGGAAACAGTTCACTCTCGGAGGGGACTGTTTACGTGCAAGGTCAAAACGGTCATTTTAACTATGTCAAACCATAGTGAAAGTGATGGGAACGGAGCGGGCTCGATGATATGAAGACGTGGGCATTGGATTTACCTCAATCGGAGTTACGGGTAAAAAGATACGGGCATCTAAAACTCAGGGACTGATCTGTAAAAATACTTCTACAAACAGGTCCCTAGTAGTTTTAAACCGAACGCGTATTTTCTGAATTAGTGAAACGGCTTCGCGCTGGGCGCCATTCGAATTAGTGAAACAGCTTCGCGCTGGGCGCCTCCACTTGAATGACGTGGCGTGGACCGGGTCAAAGGGCAGAGGCGGGGCCGGGCTCCAGTGCCGCTGACAGGTGGGGTCGCAGGGCCCGCCTGGCCAGGTCAACACCTCCTCCTGGCCGCTCCTTCTTCTCCATCGCGACAAAGGCCGAGCGGGATGCGTCGGGCGCCGGTGCAGCCGTCGTCTCGCTGGTCCTCCGGTCCGGCCAACGGGCGCAGGGCTTGGCCACTCCTCGCCGCACCCGCTCGTGGCTGTGGGGTCGCTCGGCGTGGACCATAGTGCCGGGGCCATAGGGAAGGTCGCGGCGGCCGAAAGCTTCGAAAGGGGAGGCACGCTGACGAGGCTCCTCCGCCGGAGTTGGGTGGGGTGGTGGAGATCTGCGGCTCCAGGGAGGGTCTAGGGCGCCGAGGAAACGGAATGGGAGGGCTAAGAGGCTAGAATGGCCTAGGAGGATCAATGGTAACTTTGATGTCTGGTAGGCTTAGGGTAGCAAAGACTACGGTCCTGGGAGTTTTGAGATCATTGGGACAATTATTTAGCATAGTTGCTTAACAACTACTATCATATGTCCAGAAATCAAATGATGATGAAGCACTCACTAGGTGTGATGGCTTGAGCTATAACTTGGCAAATCCTCATGATTAGGTCATATGTAGATGCTGTAGAAATATCACACCAAATGGACTTACCAAATTGGTACTTTCTTCACAAGCATCAGCTTTGACCAGAAACTTGGGAAAATTCTAGGAAAATATTGGCTAGATAAAATTAGCCAAACTCTTGGTTAGGTCGGTTATAAGGATAGGAGAAGGCTTGGGAATATTTTCAGCCATAATGGAGCAAGATAAAATATACTTGCTTCACAACCTGAAAATATGGACAGAATACAAGAATTGCTCCTGTGCTCACATAGATCCATGAAATGAGCTGCATTTCTGTGAAGGCTCATTATTTGGAATACTTGAGAGGATGGCAAAGTTTCATCCCATTTGGAAACTCTATGAAGGTACTTCCTTCACAAAATTTTAATCTGGTCAGAAACTTTGGAAAATTGCACAGGGAGCTAGGACGATTGGATTGAGCTCATCTTTGGTCTCCGTTGGTGATTTATCAATATTAATCACCCTGCAAAATAGCAACTCAAAAGAAATTAGTAATAAGGCACTTCCTTTGCAAAAATTTCAGAGAAGGCAGAAACTTGCATTGGATCATGTGCCCAATTTTTGAACTGATAAACATGAGATAATGATCGAACTAGTTTTTATATAGCAAGGACAAGCTCCACAATTTATGTGAGAATTTTATCTGCTATAAAAATAATAGTTCCTTTAGAAAATGGCAGAAATGCAATATTGGTATTAAATAGGAAAAGGCATTTTTCCTTATTTAAGTATGGCCAATATGATTTCTAGAGCTTGGATTAGGCATAATTATCAACTCCACAAAACCACATGAATTTAGGAGATGTCTAGATATTCCTTTTGAATTTTTATTCCTTGGAAAGGCAAGAAAAGGAATAAATCATATTCAAAAATATTGCATGGGACTTGGCAATATTTTTGCATATCCAAGGTTGAAAAGGATATAAGGGTCTCTAGGAACAGATAGGATGATCAACATATCAAGGAAAGTGATAGCCCCTTTGAAATCACAAAGGGCATATTCAAATCGCAAAAATTTGGAATTAGGGTTTGAGAAGGTTTAAGATGATGCAACTGAGGTCCTGCCCACTGAAAAAGACAGGAGCAAGCTTTGGAAGGTTGGAAATGACAAGAATTCTCAGGGTCATCCAAGAAACTCAGGAGAAAGATTTTGAAAAATGAGTGCGAGGAAGAAATAACAGCACAAAAATTGATAACCAATTTTGGGGCTGTTACACATTGCTACCCCCGAGGGCCCCCATCCCGCCTAACCCTCGAGCGGTTAACCACGAGATCTAGCCCTTTGACTTTCCACTGAAGGGCTTTGACCAGTGGACTTCTCCACCCGGTTGTGTCAGGTCAGCACAGAGGGACACCTGGGAGCAACATCCGGGCCAAAACCACAGCTACATCCCCTCTGTGTAGACCCGACGCGTCCGTTTCCCCCTCCAGGTGCTGGCGGCGGCACCGTCCGTGAGGGGGGCCACACCCGGGACACGCGTGCCGCCTCTTCCAACATTCCACAACACCACCCTGCATGTATGAGGGGCCGGTGTGACATTCCGGTGGCATTGCTACCCCCAGGGCCCCCATCCCGCCTAACACTGGAGCGGTTGACCACGAGATCTAGCCCTTTGACTTTCCACGGACGGGCTTCGAACAGTGGACCTCTCCACCCAGTTGTATCAAGTCAGCACAGAGGGACACCTGGGAGCAACATCCGGGCCAAACCCAGAGGTACATCCCCTCCGTGTAGACCCAAGGCATCCATTTCCCCCTCCAGGTGCCGGCGGCGGCGCCGTTTGTGAGGGGGGCCAAGCCCCGGAGACGCGTGCCGGGCGTTTGCAACCGCCACAACACTCTCAGACTTGTGAGAAGCCGCGTACGCAAGATTGGCGCCATGCTAGCCCATGGAGGCCGTCGGCCATAGTCGTAGACATGCGAAGGGTAATCCGCGTAGAGGGAAGTGTTCGGATACTTCTCCATGACCAAAAATTATGAAAAATTACCATCGCTCCTATATCACATGTGCATATGTTGTGTAAAAAACTCATGATTTTATCGCGATCCGAGTATTTAATAATACTCACGCCGCACCGTTACCGCAAAATGTCTACTACTGTGTCATCGCCGTCCATGAGGGGGGGCACACCCCGGAGATGTGTGTCGCCTCTTCGGGCATGCCACAACACCACCCCACATGTATGAGGGGCCGGTGCAATGCTCTGGTGGCATTGCTACCCCCCCCCCCAGGGCCCCCGTCCCGCCTAACCCTGGAGCGGTTGACGACGAGATCTAGCCCTTTGACTTCCCATGGATGGGCTTTGACCAGTGGACCTCTCCACCCGGTTGTGTCAGGTCAGCCCAGAGGGATACCTGGGAGCAACATCCAGGCCAAACCCACAGCTACATCCCCTCCATGTAGACCTGACGCATCCGTTTCCCCCCTCCAGGTGCCAGCGGCGGCGCCGTCCGTGAGGGGGGCCACGCCCCGGAGACACGTGCCAGGCGTTTGGAACCGCCACAACACTTTCAGAATTGTGAGAAGCCGCGTACGCAAGATTGGCGGCATGCTAGCCCATGGAGGCCGCCGGCCACAGTCGTAGACATGCGAAGGGCAATCCGCTTAGAGGGGAGTGTTCGGATACTTCTCCATCACCAGAAATTATGAAAAATTACCATCGTTCCTATAGCACATGTGCCCACGTCTTGTAAAAACTCATGATTTTGTTGCAATCTGAGTATTTAATAATGTTCACACCGCACCATTACCGCAAAACGTCTACTACTGAGTCATCACCGTCCGTGAGGGGGGCCACACCCTGGAGATGCGTACCGCCTCTTAGAACATGCCACAAGACCACCCCACATGTATGAGGGGCCGGTGCGACGCTCCGGTGGCATTGCCTCCCCCCCAGGGCCCCCGTCCCACCTAACCCTAGAGCGGTTGACCACGAGATCTAGCCCTTTGACTTTCCACGGAAGAGCTTTGACCAGTGGACCTCTCCACCCGGTTGTGTCAGGTCAGCACAGAGGGACACCTGGGAGCAACATCTGGGTCAAGCCCACAGCTAGATCCCCTCCGTATAGACCCGACGTGTCTGTTTCCCCCCTCCAGGTGCCGGCAGGGG
>NC_041389.1:581544417-581545730 GCF_002162155.2 Triticum dicoccoides
GGGCTCCCGTCCAGCCTAACCCTGGAGCGGTTGACCACGAGATCTAGACCTTTGACTTTCCACGGACGGGCTTCGAACTATGGACCTCTCCACCGGGTTGTATCAAGTGAGCATAGAGGGACACCTGGGAGCAACATCCGGGCCAAACCCACAGCTACATCCCCTCTGTGTAGACCCAACACGTCCGCTTCCCCCCTCCAGGTGCCCGCGGCGGTGCCGTCTGTGAGGGGGGCCATGCCCCGGAGATGCGTGACGGGCGTTTGCAACCGCCACAACACTCTCAGACTTGTGAGAAGCCGCGTACGCAAGATTGGCGGCATGCTAGCCCATGGAGGCCGCCGACCATAGTCGTAGACATGCGAAGGGTAATCCGCGTAGAGGGAAGTGTTCGGATACTTCTCCATGACCAAAAATTATGAAAAATTACCGTCGCTCCTATAGGACATGTGCCCATGTCGTGTAAAAAACTCATGATTTTATCGTGACCCGAGTATTTAATAATATTCATGCCGCACCATTACCGCAGAATGTCTACTACTGTGTCATCGCCGTCCATGAGGGGGCCACACCCCGGAGACGTGTGCCTCCTCTTCGGACATGCCACAACACCACCCCGCATGTATGAGGGGCCGGTGTGATGCTTCGGTGGCATTGCTACCCCCCCTCCACCCCAGGGCCCCCGTCCCGCCTAACCTTGGAGCGGTTGACAACGAGATCTAGCCCTTTGACTTCCCATGGACGGGCTTTGAACAGTGGACCTCTCCACCCGGTTGTGTCAGGTCAGCCCAAAGGGACACCTGGGAGCAACATCCGGGCCAAACCCATAGCTACATCCCCTTCGTGTAGACCCGACGCGTCCGTTTCCCCCTCCAGGTGCCGGCCGCGGCGCTGTCGGTGAGGGGGGCCATGCCCCAGAGACGCATGCCAGGCATTTGCAACTGCCACAACACTTTCAGACTTGTGAGAAGCCGCATACGCAAGATTGGCGGCATGCTAGCCCACGGAGGCCGCCGGCCACAATCGTAGACATGCGAAGGGCAATCCGCGTAGAGGGGAGTGTTCCGATACTTCTCCATCAACAAAAATTATGAAAAATTACCATCCTTCCTATAGCACAAGTGCCCACGTCGTGTAAAAAACTCATGATTTTATCGCGATCCAAGTATTTAATAATATTCACGCTGCGCCGTTACCGCAGAACGTCTACTACTGTGTCATCGTCGTCCGTGAGGGGGGCCACACCCCGGAGACGCATACCGCCTCTTCTGACATGCCACAACACCACCCCGCATGTATGAGGGGCCGGTGCGACA
>NC_041389.1:581545901-581569655 GCF_002162155.2 Triticum dicoccoides
CTTTGACTTTCCACGAAAGGGCTTTGACCAGTGGACCTCTCCATCGGTTGTGTCACGTCAGCACAGAGGGACACCTGGGAGCAACAGCCGGGCCAAACCCACGGATAGATTGTGACACCCCAAAAATTTGGCCTTGTTTTAATGATTTAAATTTTTTTCCAAGAATTAAAAACTTTGGATTTCTGAGCTCCATTTTGATTTTTAAATCATTTCCTTCCCTGTCATGATGAGTTTTTCCCAAAGAGAAAACTTTTCAAATATGTTATTGGACTTGTTTAACCTCTCAAGAAAAACTTTCCTTTTATCAGTATAACTAATTAAATAATTAAGTTGCTAGATCTTTATTTTCTTGAAAATGGTTTTTCAAGGTTAAATGGCCATATTTGAACTACAACCATTTGATAGACTCACTTAAAATTCCCACCAAAATTTGGAGATGTCATGTGATGTTTTTAAATCACTCTTATGCAAAAATATATTTTATTCATGAAATATTTTGAGCCCTACACTCAATTTTTCTTCTCTGGTCCAGAGTGCATTTTGCACTACAACCCATTTAAATATTTCTTCCTGGCCTCCACCAAAATTATGGGATATTGTTAGTAGCATATGATTCAACTTTATGCAAAACCCTAGTGCTGTTCTTTGAAAATATAGAGTGAATCAACCTCATTTCCATTCTGGACCAACTTGATGGTTTGTACAGCAACCATATTTTTACTTGCTCTTTAACCCTTGATTATTTCTCCTACTTGTAGTCCTCCATGTTAAACCCTTAAGTCCAGGAGCATGCACCTTTTGGATCATTTTTGGTTCATGAAATAATGCTATTTATTTCCTGTCCAGAATTGTAGTTTTGCAAAACTTACACTAGCAAGTTTCTGCTTTTGGCCAACTAACCTCACCACCCTCTTGTACATCTAACGAGACCACCATCTGGAGTTTTTGGCCACTCCAAGACCTGCCTAAGTGCCCTTAGCATTTTGTCAAACACCCTACGGGCATGATCTGTTTTGACATGAGTTTTGGCATTGCACTGTGAACCTGATCCCCTGACCAAACCAGCTTGTCCACTGATCTCCTTGCAAGCCTAAACCTAGACCTGTTAACCCCCAGCCTCAACCGCGACTCCTAGCATGCTCGGGCATTTCGTCGAGCACACTCAGTGCATGCACTGGACGCGCCCAGAGCGCGCGTATTGCACGATGCCGCGCCCGAGCCGACACGCTGGCCCCCTGGCTTTGGCCCACACGGCAGCACCTCGCCACGCACTCCCCGCCTCGCAGCATCGCGCCAAACCACCCTGGCACGCTACAGCACCGCCGCCAGGGCGTTCTTGGCGGCACTCCGGCGTCCGCAGTGGCTCCAGCCACGGGCAGCGCCGCCCAAACCCCTCCCGCTCGCCACCTGGCCCCTGGAGCAGCGCGAGCTCATCCACAGCCATGTCCGCTAGCGCTCGTCGCCGCCACGATGCCCTGCTGCTACAGAACGTCGGTTCGCCGGAAGCTTATCCACGGCCGCCGCGGGACCGCCTTGCCTCGCTTATAAATGGAAGCCCCGGGCCGTTCCCGCACACGAGCAACCTCAGGCCACCCCAATGACGCTTCCCCACCTCGCCAATCGACCCAGGAGAGCTTTCTTCCTCATCTCCGGCAACTCCTGCCGCCGCCACCGCCCCGGCCAATCCGGCACCTCCAGTACCTCCCCCTCTCCATTCTCTTCGCCAGAAACCTCCTCATCCTCCCGTGAACCCTTTCCCCTACTCGATTTTGATCGGGAACCACCGCCGCCTCAAAACCACTTTACCACCGAAGCTTCCCTCCGCCGCGGAGCTCGCCGCCGGCGATTTCCTCCACCTCCGACGACCCTACGACTACCAGAGTGACCACCTCGGCCCCCTGAATCCACTGGTGGCCTCAGCTTTCCGAACGGAGCCACCGTTCACCGGCGATGATCGCCGGAGCCCCGCTCCACTCGGGCAGAGAAGGGAGACGACGCGGGCGACTAGTCAAACCTGACCAGCGGGCTAGGCGGGCCCACCGTCAGAGACCCAGCGCCGGTCCACGTGGTTAAGTGGAGGCGTAAAGCCTCAATTACGCCTCCTCTGCACCGAAAGCGTAATCTCGTTTGAAACGTTTTCTTTTTCTAATTTTTTTAAGCAGATTTTGACCAGATCTTTGACTGGCTATAACTTTTTAAATACAACTCCAAATGAAATGATTCTTTTTCCCACCTCTCTCAAATTTCACCTAGTTTATTTTAAGATTTATTTGAAAAAATTTCAGAACAACTTTTGGTGCTGTTTTTATTTTGTGTGTTAATTCTTTTATATTGCTAAAATAGGATTTTTGAAGAGAGGAGAAATATTTCAAGTTTTGAAGTGCACCCTGCCTTTCCACACATTGAAGGCAAGCATTCTGAACCCCGACATAATATTTTTTGTGTGTTCGATGACACGTTCATAACATCACCTCACTTTGGAGAAACTTGTTATTTCATGTGATATGATCATATGCATGGGTGCATGTTATTGATTTCCATGCTGTTGGAAATGGACATACTTGTGATAATAATCACCCTCATGTGCCTTGCATGCATACCGGCAGGAACCCGGGAAAACCTCTGCCTTGGGTAGGCATGAGTTTGTCGCCGGTCTCCATCGGGATGGTTATGTCTGGTATGGCATGGCAAGGTGATATGAGTGGTGACTCTGTTGAATGAATTATATTCGTCATGCTAATCATGCAGGGAATACTTAAACCTCCTGAGTCGACCGTAGATCAAGTCTTGTGCCAGTAAACCCCATACTTGTTTCGTACTACAACTCGTCTCTACAGCAAGTAGAGTACGGATCAGTAAGTTGTCAACCTCTTTCTAGCACACACCGTACAGAGAGGCCATGGTGGAAGATACCGGTTGTAGCTGGTAGGCAGGCCACCTGGTCCGGGGGCATGGGTGTTTCCGGTTGGGACCGAGAGGGGAGGCCACCCCTTAGAGCGCGCGATATAAATTTGATCCCATGCTATGCGAGGTTGTAGCCTCCCCACTTAGAGTTTGCTTAACAGGTGTCGTGGGTGATTCCAGACACGTATGAGATAAGCTAGTGTGTGCGAGTTAGGTGTGTTTTCAACAAAAAGACCGTAGACGGAATTAGTCCCGATGGGCTAAAGAAATCCGTTACTCGTGGGTAAAGAGTACACCCTCTGCAGAGATTAAACCTATTCGAATAGCCGTGTCCATGGTTAAGGATTACAGTCTGGGACGGGTCAAGTGTCGGCCTTAGTGTCGGTCTTCGGAGGTGAAACTGTTAACCAGGAATGGAATTGCTACTCGTGACTTGTGATAACTATGATTATTATTATTGTTGACTAACCCGTGATATTATTGTTCTTATCGAGTATCTCTGGGATGGTTCTACCTCCGGGATATTCACTATGATTGTTTATTTAAAGCCCTTTATGTGGTGTCGCTCAGACGCCCAATTGTGGCATTTCTTTTAAATCCCTTTATGTGGTGTCGCTCAGACGCCCGACTGTGGCATTTCTTTTAAAGCCCTTTATGTGGTGTCGCTCAGACGCCCGACTGTGGCATTTCTTTTAAAGCTCTTTATGTGGTGTCGCTCAGACGCCCGACTGTGGCATTTCTTTTAAAGCCCTTTATGTGGTGTCGCTCAGACGCCCGACTATGGCATTTCTTTTAAAGCCCTTTTTGTGGTGTCGCTAAGACGCCCGACTGTGGCATTGCTTGTTATTTGTTTCATAAATTTTAATACTACCATGTTATTGCATTTTTATGAATAACTTGCTTGCACGCATCAGAGTTTCATTTATCTTTTGTGACTGACGTCATGAGCATAAAATATTTTCAGCACATCATTGTTATATTATACCTGTGTTCATAATGTTTGCGAGTACATTCAAAGTACTCACTGGCTTGTCCCTGGCTATTGTCTTGGCCAAATTTTCTTGCATGAAGAGGGGCGACGCGATGACAGCCCCGGAACCTAAGTAATGGAGATAGCAGCCTCGCGAAGATAGGAGTTAACCTGGTCAGCTGTTCCCATGGGAAATGGAGTCCCATAGACACTGATGTTTCACAACCCGCTTCCGCCATCAACCACTAGAAACCATTTGTTGTACTCACAGGCCAGAATGGTCTTGTACTACATATTCTGTTTTCTGCTTGGAATTTCTGTATCAAGTTGGAGCCTCATCAGCTAACAGTAATCCTGGGGCTGATGAGCACGACGGTCTTTTCTGGAAATTTATTACCCGGAAAACCGGTCGTGGCAGACTTGGTATCAGAGCCAGGCTGACCATTGGCTAATCCTATCTTAGCCAGGTCGAAAACTTAGGCAAACCAACCCACCAGACCTTAACCAAACCCCAGCCAAGCTTCTCGTGCAAGATAGCCACACAGTGACCCAACACCTTTTGACAGTCGGTGCCCAACCTATCAACCTAACCTGTCGCTCATGTGCCAGTGACCGGCCCCTAAATAGTCCTTTCTCGCAAGCGTGCGAAGGAAGACTCCGTCCCCTTTTTCCTATAAAGAGGGGCACGCTAGCCCCAACACAGCACAGCACAACCGCTACCCCAAACCGAGCCACAATGCCTGGCCCTGTCATGCACAACGAGACCACAGCAACCAACCTTGGAGGTTTTGTGACCATCCTCGCAAACCTCACCCGCCGTGCCTATGCGTTAGAGGAGCCACCAGAATTTGTTGTGTACCAAGGACCCATGAGCGGTGAAGACCGTCAATTCTAGGCCACTGTGCACATTTACGGTAGGGGTCTAGCACCCGAGCGCCCCTACAGGTTCACCGGAAGAACAACTTCCTTTGAGCCACAAGCCATACAACTAGCTGCTCGAGAGGCTATAGTTCATCTCACGCACCTGTCGCCCAAAGTTAACTGTCGCTCGTTCCACTACTACCCCAGACGTGAAGGGTATGGTAGACCACCCCAAGTTGCCAACGGAGATCACGAGACGGACCCCACATTGTTGCACCTAGTGAGCTATGTAAGTGCACTAGAGGCACTGTTCGACCAAATCACTATTGATTTAATTGCAGCTCGTGGAGAGCTGGTTCGTCGAGCCCCGGCGAGAGAAGAAAACGAGCCCAACGCCGACAACCCAGTCGTGCTGTTTGGACAACCGATCGAGACTCCGAGATCAGCTCCAGCCATCAGCCGAGATGCTTTGATGACCCCAGAAGTGCTTCGTCGCCTTTTGGGAGCACACTCCAACGGGGTTGTGGCCAACAATCCCCGCGATGGTCATCATCACTACCCCGACCCTGCAGTTCCTCCGCCATCTCCGACTAATCCCGGCAGTGAGACACGTGGAGAAGCCTCGACATCCACCAGGCGCGCCCGTTTAGACATTAATGAGGTAGACTAAGTCGTACGAGTAGTACCGAGTTTCAGTGTATCCTCACTTTGTAATCATGCGACCGTGTATATTAACGCAACCTGTCGTTGTGCCTCTGTTTTAATAATAGCTTTGCATTTTTGGTCAGCGCATAGTTGCATATTTTTCCAGGCAGAACTACCAAAACCAACCCGACGACAACCACAGTAACACGTCTCTTTATGAGATATGTGTATCTCTGACACTAACCTGACCTTTGGAGCTAAGCTGGCAAATTTATTACCTTTCACCACGGTAAAACGATCCGGCTCCATCGCTATATAAAGGCCACCTTGTGTCCTTACCCAGCAACCCTCACCTTGTGCACCACACTCACAACTTTTTCCTGTCATGCCGAGCCCCAGCATTCATCTGAGAACCCCAGATGCAACCCCATGTAGCTTTGTCAAAATATTGTGGGATTTTACCCGCAGTACCATGGGTTCTACCCAGCCACCTTAGTACGAGCTGTTCAAATCTAGAATCACCCCTTTCACCTCGGAATATTGGGCAGCAGTACACATTCCTCCTGTAGACCCCAACCAAGATCCAACAGAAGTTTCCTTCGTGGGGAAATCTATGCCAACCCCACACCTAGCCATAGAAGCTGCTGCGAAAGAAGCGATTGCTCGCCTTCGATCCGCTGTACCCTATGCCCGTGAACGAGGATATTATTACTTTCCGAGCCGTGCAGCACCCGGAGAAGTAACATCTTTTCCCGGTGGACGCATTGAGAGAGACCCAGTGCTAGCCAACCTTATCCAGTACATCATTGCTCAAGAGCATTTGAACCAGCGAGTGATGGATTATCTCCAGAGCCTCGCAGATTTAAATCCTCAGATTGCCATCGGCAGACCACTGAGACCCGACCCGGAGAGACGCATACATCGACTGGTCAATCCACTGCCTACGATAGAAGAGGAGTGTATCCCAGTACCAGAGACATTTTATCAGGACCCCGTCCAGTTACCATTTTCATTTTAGACGTCACTACTGTATTTGTTTTTGCAGCATTTATATTTGCGTGTATCTTATGCGTGATACCCTGAGTTTGTACAACGAGTCAATTATTTGGCTTCTACTAAAGTGTGTAGTTTTTGTTGTGGTTTATGCTCCTTTAAGTTAACTGTTTTTCCCTCGCAAAATTCTGGAGTGAGATTTCTTTTCCCTGAGTTGATACACCTGCCCCTTCTCACGACGTGGATTAATTAATTTCACACAGCACCACGCAGCAGACTCACAACCATAATCATTCGGACTCATACACTGTTTGCAAAACCTTGGAACGGTGTTACATCCAGCTAATCACCCCCTAACAACAGTTAGCACCCGGCACACTCCATCTACTCCTCATGATCACCACCACCGCAGAGAGCCAACACCCGAGCCGCAGCGTCGCGACACTCGTCGAGGATCATCGCGCACAGGAGCACAGAGAGCCCCAGCAGTGTCGCCAGCCCTCCGCATATCAGGATCACAAACCAGTCCGGCATCGCCTCCTCCATTAGAGCCTCACCCGAGCTTCTATAAGCAGTAATGGAGAAAGAAGGAGGAGGAGAAGTGAGGCCAGGTGTAAGGAAGAAGAGAGAGGCACCCCGGCCGTTTTTATAGCTCGAGCTCGGTGTACGGTGGGCGAAGTCCACCAATGCCGCTCGTCGCCGAACACCGGTGTTCGGAGTCGAATCCGCGAGCAGTGCCGACAGCGCGCTGCCCGCGAGGTGAGTGCATACTGCACCGGCAGCTAGCACACCGCGCACTACCACGGTACGGCCTAGATGCCCTACACACTATGGCGTCACCAGTGGAGAAAGCGCGCGGGAGAGAGGAAGAAGAGAGAGCCAGAGGGAGAAGAGGAGACTGACAGTGGACCCCGGGTCCACCTGTCGGCCAGAGAGAGCACTGTGCTCTCGGGTACGACCAACGTATATCTAAATTTAGGAGTTATTCTAATTTTTTATCCAGCGTAGAAATCTCACGATTTTGTCCCGAACCATAGACTCTTCCACGCAGCACCAGTTTTCACACTACATTTTTTTTCACCACTTATTGCCCTCTCACTAGAGCCACATCTTTATTGCGTAATATTTTCTTAACACAGCTTTTAACAAATCTCGAGGACGAGATTTTTCTTAAGGGGGATAGTATTGTGACACCCCAAAAATTTGGCCTTGTTTTAATGATTTAAAAAAAATTCCAAGAATTAAAAACTTTGGATTTCTGAGCTCCATTTTGATTTTTAAATCGTTTCCTTCCCTGTCATGATGAGTTTTTCCCAAAGAGAAAACTTTTCAAATATGTTATTGGACTTGTTTAACCTCTCAAGAAAAACTTTCCTTTTATCAGTATAACTAATTAAATAATTAAGTTGCTTGATCTTTATTTTCTTGAAAATGGTTTTTCAAGGTTAAATGGCCATATTTGAACTACAACCATTTGATAGATTCACTTAAAATTCCCACAAAAATTTGGAGATGTCATGTGATGTTTTTAAATCACTCTTATGCAAAAATATATTTTATTCATGAAATATTTTGAGCCCTACACTCAATTTTTCTTCTCTGGTCAAGAGTGCATTTTGCACTACAACCCATTTAAATATTTCTTCCTGGCCTCCACCAAAATTATGGGATATTGTTAGTAGCATATGATTCAACTTTATGCAAAAACCTAGTGCTGTTCTTTGAAAATATTGAGTGAATCAACCTCATTTCCATTCTAGACCAACTTGATGGTTTGTACAGCAACCATATTTTTACTTGCTCTTTAACCCTTGATTATTTCTCCTACTTGTAGTCCTCCATGTTAAACCCTTAAGTCCAGGAGCATGCACCTTTTGGATCATTTTTGGTTCATGAAATAATGCTATTTATTTCCTGTCCAGAATTGTAGTTTTGCAAAACTTACACTAGCAAGTTTCTGCTTTTGGCCAACTAACCTCACCACCCTCTTGTACATCTAAAGAGACCCCCATCTGGAGTTTTTGGCCACTCCAAGACCTGCCTAAGTGCCCTTAGCATTTTGTCAAACACCCTACGGGCATGATCTGTTTTGACATGAGTTTTGGCATTGCACTGTGAACCCGATCCCCTGACCAAACCAGCTTGTCCACTGATCTCCTTGCAAGCCCAAACCTAGACCTGTTAACCCCCAGCCTCAACCGCGACTCTAGCATGCTCGGGCATTTCGTCGAGCACACTCAGTGCGTGCACTGGACGCGCCCAGAGCGCGCGTATTGCACGATGCCGCGCCCGAGCCGACACGCTGGCCCCCTGGCTTTGGCCCACACGGCAGCACCTCGCCACGCACTCCCCGCCTCGCAGCATCGCGCCAAACCACCCTGGCACGCTACAGCGCCGCCGCCAGGGCGTTCTTGGCGGCACTCCGGCGTCCGCAGTGGCTCCAGCCACGGGCAGCGCCGCCCAAACCCCTCCCGCTCGCCACCTGGCCCCTGGAGCAGCGCGAGCTCATCCACAGCCATGTCCGCTAGCGCTCGTCGCCGCCACGATGCCCTGCTGCTACAGAACGTCGGTTCGCTGGAAGCTTATCCACGGCCGCCGCGGGACCGCCTTGCCTCGCCTATAAATGGAAGCCCCGGGCCGTTCCCGCACACGAGCAACCTCAGGCCACCCCAATGACGCTTCCCCAGCTCGCCAATCGACCCAGGAGAGCTTTCTTCCTCATCTCCGGCAACTCCTGCCGCCGCCACCGCCCCGGCCAATCCGGCACCTCCAGTACCTCCCCCTCTCCATTCTCTTCGCCAGAAACCTCCTCATCCTCCCGTGAACCCTTTCCCCTACTCGATTTTGATCGAGAACCACCGCCGCCTCAAAACCACTTTACCCCCGAAGCTTCCCTCCACCACGGAGCTCGCCGCCGGCGATTTCCTCCACCTCCGACGACCCTACGACTACTAGAGTGACCACCTCGGCCCCCTGAATCCACTGGTGGCCTCAGCTTTCCGAACGGAGCCACCGTTCGCCGGCGATGATCGCCGGAGCCCCGCTCCACTCGGGCAGAGAAGGGAGACGACGCGGGCGACTAGTCAAACCTGACCAGCGGGCCAGGCGGGCCCACCGTCAGAGACCCAGCGCCGGTCCACGTGGTTAAGTGGAGGCGTAAAGCCTCAAGTACACCTCCTCTGCACCGAAAGCGTAATCTCGTTTGAAACGTTTTCTTTTTCTAATTTTTTTAAGCAGATTTTGACCAGATCTTTGACTGGCTATAACTTTTTAAATACAACTCCAAATGAAATGATTCTTTTTCCCACCTCTCTCAAATTTAACCTAGTTTATTTTAAGATTTGTTTGAACAAATTTCAGAACAACTTTTGGTGCTGTTTTTATTTTGTGTGTTAATTCTTTTATATTGCTAAAATAGGATTTTTGAAGAGAGGAGAAATATTTCAAGTTTTGAAGTGCACCCTGCCTTTCCACACATTGAAGGCAAGCATTCTGAACCCCCGGCATAATATTTTTTGTGTGTTTGATGACACGTTCATAACATCACCTCACTTTGGAGAAACTTGTTATTTCATGTGATATGATCATATGCATGGGTGCATGTTATTGATTTCCATGCTGTTGGAAATGGACATACTTGTGATAATAATCACCCTCATGTGCCTTGCATGCATACCGGCAGGAACCCGGGAAAACCTCTGCCTTGGGTAGGCATGAGTTTGTCGCCGGTCTCCGTCGGGATGGTTATGTCTGGTATGGCATGGCAAGGTGATATGAGCGGTGACTCTGTTGAATGAATTATATTCGTCATGCTAATCATGCAAGGAATACTTAAACCTCCTGAGTCGACCGTAGATCGAGTCTTGTGCCAGTAAACCCCATACTTGTTTCGTACTACCACTCGTCTCTACAGCAAGTAGAGTACGGTTCAGTAAGTTGTCAACCTCTTTCTAGCACACACCGTACAGAGAGGCCATGGTGGAAGATACCGGTTATAGCTGGTAGGCAGGCCACCTGGTCCGGGGGCATGGGTGTTTCCGGTTGGGACCGAGAGGGGAGGCCACCCCTTAGAGCGCGCGATATAAATTTGATCCCATGCTACGCGAGGTTGTAGCCTCCCCACTTAGAGTTTGCTTAACAGGTGTCGTGGGTGATTCCAGACACGTATGAGATAAGCTAGTGTGTGCGAGTTAGGTGTGTTTTCAACAAAAAGACCGTAGACGGAATTAGTCCCGATGGGCTAAAGAAATCCGTTACTCGTGGGTAAAGAGTACACCCTCTGCAGAGATTAAACCTATTCGAATAGCCGTGTCCATGGTTAAGGATTACAGTCTGGGATGGGTCAAGTGTCGGCCTTAGTGTCGGTCTTCGGAGGTGAAACTGTTAACCAGGAATGGAATTGCTACTCGTGACTTGTGATAACTATGATTATTATTATTGTTGACTAACCCGTGATATTATTGTTATTATCGAGTATCTCTGGGATGGTTCTACCTCCGGGATATTCACTATGATTGTTTATTTTAAAGCCCTTTATGTGGTGTCGCTCAGACGCCCAATTGTGGCATTTCTTTTAAAGCCCTTTATATGGTGTCGCTCAGACGCCCGACTGTGGCATTTCTTTTAAAGCCCTTTATGTGGTGTCGCTCAGACGCCCGACTGTGGCATTTCTTTTAAAGCCCTTTATGTGGTGTCGCTCAGACGCCCGACTGTGGCATTTCTTTTAAAGCCCTTTTTGTGGTGTCGCTAAGACGCCCGATTGTGGCATTGCTTGTTATTTGTTTCATAAATTTTAATACTACCATGTTATTGCATTTTTATGAATAACTTGCTTGCACGCATCAGAGTTTCATTTATCTTTTGTGACTGACGTCATGAGCATAAAATATTTTCAGCACATCATTGTTATATTATACCTATGTTCATAATGTTTGCGAGTACATTCAAAGTACTCACTGGCTTGTCCCTGGCTATTGTCTTGGCCAGATTTTCTTGCACGAAGAAGGGCGACGTGATGACAGCCCCGGAACCTAAGTAATGGAGATAGCAGCCTCGCGAAGATAGGAGTTAACCTGGTCAGCTGTTCCCGTGGGAAATGGAGTCCCATAGACACTGATGTTTCACAACCCGCTTCCGCCATCAACCACTAGAAACCATTTGTTGTACTCACAGGCCAGAATGGTCTTGTACTACATATTCTGTTTTCTGCTTGGAATTTCTGTATCAAGTTGGAGCCTCATCAGCTAACAGTAATCCTGGGGCTGATGAGCACGACGGTCTTTTCCGGAAATTTATTACCCGGAAAACCGGTCGTGGCATAGATCCCCTCCGTGTAGACTCGACGCGTCCGTTTCCCCTCTCCAGGTGCCGGCGGCGGTGCCGTCCGTGAGGGGGGCCACACCCCGGAGACGCGTGCCGCCTCTTCGGACATGTCACAGCACCACCCCGCATGTATGAGGGCCCGGAGCGACGCTCCGGTGGCATTGCTACCCCCCAGGGCTCCCGTCCCGCCTAATCCTGGAGCGGTTGACCACGAGATCTATCCCTTTGACTTTCCACGGACAGGCTTCGAACTATGGACCTGTCCACCCGGTTGTATCAGGTCAGCACAGAGGGACATCTGGGAGCAACATTCGGGCCAAACCCACAGCTACATCCCCTCCGTGTAGAGCCGACGCGTCCGCTTCCCCCCTCCAGGTGCCGGCGGCGGCGCAGTACGTGAGGGAGGCCACGCCCCGGAGATGCGTGCCGCCTCTTCGGACATGCCATGACACCACCCGGTTGTGGTACATCATCCCATAGAAACACTTGGGGTGCAACGTCCCCTCTGTATAGACCCGATGCGGCTGTTTCTACCCTCTAGATGTCGGCAGCGGCACCGTCCGTGAGGGGGGCACACCGCGGACATGAGGGGGTCACACTCCGGAGACAGGTGCCGCCCACTAAATTTCTATCGGCATAGTTGTTTTTGATTTTAATAAAATATAAGGACCTATATTCAAAAGAACATGACGGCACATTATTAATGTGCTCGAAAAAATACAAACTATATATATATATATATATTCATAATCTATGGAAAAATTTACAAACTACATATATATTCATATAATACAAAAAAAGCATAAAAATATATGTAAAAAAAGCATAAAAACATGTGTAAAAACGCATGTAAAAATTAACTATGCCAACGGCATTGCCGTCGGCATAGAGACGGCAAGGTTTTGACGGGCGCAGTGCCGCGGATCGGTGACGTGGCACCTATGCCGACGGCTGCCGTCGACATATCTACGCCGCGGATCGGTGACATGGCATGCGGAGATATGCCGACGGCCGCCCGTCCCGACCGTCGGCATAGGTTTGACGGCGTTAGCCGCTGGTCATGGGCGGGGTCGCCGGGCCCACAGGTATGCCGACGGCTGATTTATGCCGACGGCTGCTGTCGGCATGTCTGCATCTAGGTCGACGGCCGTTCTGTGCCGACGACTGCCGTCGGCAGAGATCGATGTAGCCCGACAGCCAGGATAAGCCGATGGCCAGGACTAGGCTGTCGGCATAGCTCGAAGTAGGCCGACGGCAGCCGTAGGCATAGTTCTAGCCATCGGGGTAGGACCATTTTCCGGTAGTGCAGCACAGACTACACAACACCGACTACCCCCTAAAAGCTGAAGACGTTTAGTAATTTTCTTAGCCTAAAAGACATTTAGTTTTTGATTGATAAGAGAAGGGTGACCCTCCTTGTAGCCGCTTCACGAAAAACGCATGTCTTTAGCATTCAAAAAATGAAAAATGGTTTTTGAATTTTTTACGGTGTTTTAAAAAACCGGCGGATTTCGTCACGGTGGTCGTCCGTGGCTAGGGTTTGAGTCATGTTTTTAGCATTCAAAATATGAAACTTATATTGTTTCACACATGACCATGCACAAAAACCCATAATTTTATATTTCATCCATGAGCATGCATAAAAAATTTCAATTTCCATCAATTACCAAATTGAATATTCATTGTTAAGAAATTGACATGTTTAGATGACACTGTCATACAACATCCATGAGCATGCACAAAATTAAACCTAACATACTTAAGATGGACATGTTCAGATTACACTAACAAGCTTAAACCTAACATGCTTAACATTGCCACTTCATTTTCTTAACATCTTCACTCCTCCTTCTTCTCCTTCATCAACCTGATGCACTTAGAGTGGCGAATCCCAACGCGGATGTACTCCTGTACCACAATTGGCATGGTCCTGTCACCGAGCTATGGAATCGTCGGCGCCACTACCATCGCGAGGTCATCGTTAGGCACCACCATCATGAGGTCAGCGTCAGGCACCACAATCGCGAGGTCATCGTAAGCCACCACCATAGCAGGGTCGTCGTCAGCCACCACCATAGCAAGGTTGTCGTCAGCCACCACCATAGCAAGGTCGTCGTCAGCCAGAATAGGCTGCACCTCCCCCGCTCTGCTCCTCGTCATCCCTGCACTGCTCCTCGGCATCCCTGCTGTGCTCCTCTTCTTGCCCACTCTGCTCCTTGTCATCCCCGCTCTGCTCCTCGTCATCCCCGCTCTGCTCCTCGTCATCCCCGCTGCTGCTCCCATTGCCTGGCCAAATGCAACAAAGTGTGAACATGGTGTTCTCATTGTGCTGGTAGAGGAAGCCAAAAGGACAGGAAGAAGAGAGGCAGAGAGCTTACTGGCATCATCATCGTGCTGGTAGTACATGCGGCACATGGTGTTGTCGAACATCTTCACGGTGAACATGGCGTCGTTGTCGTAGCGGAAGACAAGGAAGTACCCGAGCTGTAGCTCATGGGCGCGGGCGAAATGCTCCCAGCCGGGCCCTAGGTACATGTGGCCTTCACCATCGAACACCACCAACACGTCCCACATCCTGTGAAGCCCGCTGCCGGCCTCCTGCGGCTTCACTTTGTGGGGCTCATGACCGGCGAGCATCTTCGCAAACTTGTCAGGCAGCCTCTGCAGCGAGGGTCAAGCAGTGGTTAATTGTGGCAATCAAGCACTAGACAGCAGAGTGATGATAAAGAAATGAGTGGTGATAAACATACCTTCCTACTGTAAGATTTCTCAATTACGATCTCGAAGAACTCGAAACCTTCCAAGCCAGCCGTCTCACTTCTCTGAAAAGCAGCATTGTAAATTAACCAACAGGACTGGACAGAAATAGGAAACAAGCACTTCAAAATAGTAGAATAATTACTACATGTGTTTGCCAGGGCCTCAATTTGGAATACTACTATAAATGGCAATGGCCTCAATTTGCTCCCACTCTATCTTGGCAAAGGGGCAATGAGTAGAAGAAGAACATCAACATCAACAGCACCCATCAATATTTCTGATGGCAAAAACATCAAAAGACAGACAGACTTGAGCATGTGCACTCATAAATGTAATGTTTCTTGGCCACTAAGCTGGAGAAGAATGTAATGTTTCCATACCTGAGCATGTTCAGTTTAAAACAATATAAACAAGCAAGAATGCATGCATGCATATCAAAAGTTGGCGTCTATTGCTGCTACTACTCTGCCCATGTTCATGCAGGTCACTACACCTGCATATGCATGAATCCCACTGCAGCACGAGACTTGACAACTAGAATAACCACAACTAGTAACAAAAGGAACACTCCTCATTAGTTACATTCAGTTAATTACACAGCAACAACAACAGAATTCCTATCAGCACTCCTCATCAGTTACATTCAGTTAATTACACAGCAACAACAACATGATTGCTGTATGCATGCCATGTTAACTGTTGTCAGCAGTTTGACAACAGCAACAACATGTTCACCATAGAATTCAACACCAACAGAATTCAGTTAATTCCGTTAATTAACCACAGAATTCAACAGCAACAAAACAACATGTCTACCACACTATCTACCACAGAATTGCTATCAGGTGACTACCAACAACAACAGCATAGTAATCTAACAGCAATTCAACCACACTAGATCCACCAACAGAGCATACAGCAACTAAATCCACCAAGAACAACTATATGCCTAAATCCACCAAGAACAACTAGATGCCAAGTATGCATAACAAATCCTAGATTCTCAAACCCTAGAGCAGAAGAGAAAGGAGAGAGGATATGAAGCAGATGGCTTACCTACGCCGGAGTCCGGTGGCGCAGGGCAAGTCGCCGGGAGGCGTCGAACCAGCAGAGGCGCCGTGGAGAAGAACGGGAGGCGTCGCCGTCACTTAAAATAGCACAAAAATTGTATTAGAAAACACCTAATCCAATCCTAATCAATCCCTAATCCAGCGGCAAGAACCCTAATAAAATCAATGGAATCACCCTAATATATCGTAACAGTAGATAGGAAGAGGAAGAGGAAGAAGCCGGCGGATTCATACCTCAGTAGAGTCGGTGACGGAGAGAGAGGAAGGAGCCGGCAGCAGTGGGAGAGGAAGGAGCCGGCGGCGGCGGAGAGGAGGAGCGGCTCGAGTGGCGAGGAGTAGTGGAGAGGGGTAGTGGGGAAAAGAGTGGAGAGGAGGAGGAGCGGGCCCAATTATCAGCGAGTGGTTTGATATATTGAAAAGGGTGGGCATAGAGTACAAAACCAACAACCTCTTCCTAGCCCAGTGGTAGAAACCAAGTAAAATAAGCACACGGTCGTGGGTTCGAGCCCCACTCGTGCATATTTTTTGGCCGCGCGAAATAAGTGAAATAAGTATTTTCTGGGGAGTGGGTCAAGTGGGTAGAGTAGCAAACTGGCCTTCTTGTCAGCGAGTGGGTCGAGTGGCCCACTTGTCAGCGAGGTATGTGTTAAATACTTGCCTGGTTTAAGAATTTGAAAAGATATGGCATAGAGTAGATGATCAGTAGCCTCTTCCTAGCCTAGTGGTAGAAACATAGTGAAACAAACGCACGGTCGTGGGTTCGAGTCCCCGCTCGCGCATATTTTTTTGCTCATAGGGAAATGATGCAAAATTCAGTTACATCTTCTATCCAAAATAGCTCTGAACAAAACATCTTCAGTTCAAAAAAACATGAATTAAACATCTTCAGTTCTGAAACTTGAACTAAACATCTTCAGTTCAAAACTACTAAATGGTCACAAAAACAACATCTTCTGTCTGATCATTTTGCAATGTTTTGCATCACAACCAAAAACAACATCTGCTACAGCATGTGCATCTTCAGTTCACCAAAAACAGCATCACATCACAACCAAAAACTACATCAGGATCATCTGATACAACCATACATAAGTCTCATTGATATCCAAAATGCACAACCATCAGGATCACATCAAAAATGTGTTTTGCATACAAAATGCTTACAAAATACTACAACCATCAGGATCACATCAAATGCTTACACAAGGAAATCAAATGTTTTGCATTTTGCATCAAATACTACAACCAACATTTTGTCACAGGATCATACCACTACAGCCATCAGGATCTCACGTGATTCTTAAACCACTTAGAAAACCCCTTGGCAACCCTTTTGTCAACATGGATATTGCTTTCTTCCTGATTTAACTCTTCCTTGCATTTCCTGCAATCCCAGCAAAACATGTAAATTAAAACATTAGGCTGGTGCCAACCCAAGCAAAAAAAATATAATGAGTGCACAAGATATAAGGTACTCGATATATGGTAGAACCTCGGTGCAATTGCTGAGCACAAACCAAACCATCTTGTCATACTCATCACCAGCCTCCAAGTATTGTGAGGCTCCAAGAAAGTTCACACCATGGTTGAAAACAGAGACATCACCACTTTGCGAATCAGACCGCTCTCTATTTCTGCCCGGCCGGTTCCATCTTGTTTCCACATCGCCAATGTATCTAGAGGAAAAAGTCAAGCACGCGTCAACGACATATGCTTCAGGAATAGAACCTTCAGGTCTTGCCGTGTTTCGCACATAACACTTACAAGTAAGCAGCCTTCTTTCGATTGGGTACATCCAACCGTATTGCACAAGGCCTCTAAGCATTGCCTCTTTTGGTAAGTGCACCGCCAGATGGACCATCACGGTGAAGAAAGCTGGAGGGAAAATCTTCTCGAGCTTGCAAAGAATAATTGAGATTTCTTTTTCAAGTCTTTCCAGGACAGTTAACTTGAGTGTTTTGCAGCACAGTTCTCTAAAGAAATTTCCCAGCTCAGCAACCGCTTCATATATATCCTTGTCCATGATTCCCCGGAGGCCCGCCGGTAAAATCCTTTGGAGGAGGATGTGACAATCATGGGTTTTCAGTACTGAAAGCTTGAATCCATTAGAAGTAACACACTTTGCTAGGTTAGCAGCATAACCATCTGGAAATTTTAGCGCTCTTAGGAATTCACAGAATGCAAGCTTTTGTTCTTTACTCATTGTATACCATGCTTGTGGCATTTCAAATGAATCTTCATCTTCATTGTGATGTAGATGCAAATCTTCTCTTATGCCCATGTCCTCCAAATCAAGCCTAGAAGTAACCGTGTCCTTTGTCTTCCCTTCAATGTTCAAAAACGTCCCTAGCAGGTTCTCGCATATGTTTTTCTCAATGTGCATTACATCGAGATTATGCCTTAATTTCAGATCAGCCCAGTATGGCAAGTCCCACAAACAAGACCTCCGGTCCCAACATTAACCTTGCTCATGCTTTCTTTTCTTCGCCAGCTTTCCTGGTCTGACATCTTTCACCTTTTCAAGTTGCTGCTCCAGCTCTTCTTTAGTGAATTCAGTTGGCTTGTCACGGGTTTCATTCTCACCATTAAAATCTTTGCTTCTTCGCCAGCGATGGTTTCGAGGAAGAAAGCGGTGGTGCCAAATATAGCAGATCTGGCTCCTTATTCTCTTTGAGCAAGGGTCTTTGTCACAATGGACACAAGCCTGATAACCCGTTGTGATCCTCCCAGACAGAGTGTGCAGAGCCAGGAAATCATGGATGGACCATATGATTGCAGCACGTAGATTGAACTTTTCTTCCGGACTCAAGGCATCATATGTAGGTACACCAGTCCAGAGCTGGAGTAGTTCTTCTACGAGGGTCTCCATAAAGACATCAAAATCCTTTCCTGGAGACTCTAGACCCGGGATAAGCAATGACATCATGAAGTTGGACTAATCCATGCATGCCCATGGTGGCAGGTTGTATGGCACCACAAAACCTGGCCACATGCTATAAGACGTGCTCATGTTCCCAAATGGATTAAACCCATCTGTGGCAATGCCAAGTTTTATGTTCCTTGGATCTGCAGCAAAATCTAAATGTATACGGTCAAACTCTTCCCATGCCTCTCCGTCCGATAGATGGCTCAGCTCATTGTCCACAGGTTGCCGCTTCAGCTTGTGCCACTATACCTCACGCGATGATTTCTTTGAGATGAACATCCGTTGCAGCCTTGGTATCAAGGGAAAGTGCCTCAGTACCTTCTCCGGTATTGACTTCTTCCCATCAGCATCTTTCCACCTAGATGCATTGCATTTTGGACAGTTGTCATGTTTTGCTAAATCCTTCCGAAACAAGACACAGTTATTTGGGCACACATGTATTGACACATAACCTAACCCCGGCCTGCGGATTATGCTCAATGCTTCATCATAAGATCTGGGAACACAACTATCAGGGAATTGCAAGCTTAAAAGATGGAGTATTGCGTTGAATGCGGCATTGCTAATCCGGTAGAAAGACTTGATGTGGAGTAACTTCACGGTGAAGGTAAATCTTGAAAGTTTACCCCCTTCATGAGATGCGCGCTTCGCCTCCTCTAACACCTCAACAAACAACAACTTTTGTCCATCAGCACGATCTTCAACATCGTACAAATCCTTCAATAGGTCAGGAATCCTATCATCTTCATGCCCATCATCTTCCTCCAAAACAGCATTATCTCACAAAACCTTTTCCATGAAATCAATGCCAGCATCACCACCACCCATCATATAAGGGGCATCTGTATCAGCATCAAAATGTTGAGGTTGACTGTCTAAGGGTTCTCCATGATATATCCATCTATCATATGTGTTGGATATCCCATTAAGAAGCAGATGATCTTCCACTCTTCCTTGAGCCATTCTTGAACGGTTGAGGCATTCACAGCATGGGCAAAGAATGTGAGCATCATTGGCTTCTTTGCCCAAACAAATGCCATGAAATCATCAACTCCTTTCATATGTTCTTTCAAAATCTTTCTAACTCCTTTTCTAATCCAGCTTCTGTCCATCTGCCAAAGACAAAAAATTGTTGCAACTTAGCAAATAAATCTAAGTGCATCAACATTAATTAATGAAAATGGATGGAAGTAATGGCACCCAACTTTATATGCTAACTGCCTAACCACAACATTCAACTATTTCCAATTTCTCACTACTTTAGTCCAACTTGGTGTCACGCCCAATATGCGACCCTATCCAAAAGGAACTCGAAGGTCCCACCAAGAATAGACCCGCATATTGAAACGCTTTTGCAAGGTGGATATCATTACATCAGCATTACATAATAGATGGGGATACATACATAAGGCATACAATGGCACATGAATACAACATCACAATACATAAGAGTGTCATCCGACTACGGATGAATCACAAACAGAAACTCAAACAACATCCACCCTGCTAGCCCAGGCTGCCGACCTGGAACCTATCCCCTGATCAAAGAAGAAGCAGAAGAAGAACTCAACGCAAGCAAGCATCTCTCTCGCGTCATGACCATCGCATAACCTGTACCTGCAACTGTTGTTGTAGTAATCTGTGAGCCACGAGGACTCAGCAATCCCATTACCATGGGTATCAAGACTAGCAAAGCTTAATGGGAAAGGAAGGGGTAAAGTGGTGAGGCTGCAGCAGCGACTAAGCATATATGGTGGCTAACATACGCAAATAAGAGCGAGAAGAGAGCAAGCAGAACGGTCATCAACTAGTAATGATCAAGAAGTGATCCTGAACTCCTACTTACGTCAAACATAACCCAGAAACCGTGTTCACTTCCCGGACTCCGCTGAGAAGAGACCATCACGGCTACACACACGGTTGATGCGTTTTAATTCGGATCTGGTGTCAAGTTGTCTACATCCGGACATTAACAAATTCCCATCTGCCTATAACCGCAGGCACGGCTTTCAAAAGATTATAGCCTGCAGGGGTGTCCCAACTTAGCCCATGACAAGCTCTCGCGATCAACGAAGGAATAGACCTTCTCCCAGGAAGACCCGATCAAACTCGGAGTCCCGGTTTACAAGACATTTCGACAATGGTAAAACATGTCCAGCAAGACCGCCCGATGTGCCGACATCCTGATAGGAGCTGCACATATCTCGTTCTCAGGGCAACACCGGATGAACACTACGTACAACTAAAACCGGCCCTCGAGTTTCCCCGAGGTGGCGCTGCAAGTGGCTCTGGTTCGGACCAACACTTAGACAAGCATTGGCCCGGGGAGGGCTGTAATAAATATGACCCTTGGGTTGGCCGACCCAAGGGAAAGGGTAGGTGGTGGTGAGGCAAATGGTAAAACCAAGGTTGGGCCTTGCTGGAGGAGTTTCATTCAAAGCGAACTATCAAGGGGGTCCCATAAATCACCCGACCGCGTAAGGAACGCAAAATCCGGGAACGTAACACCGGTATGACGGAAACTAGGGCGGCAAGAGTGGAACAAAACACCAGGCAAAAGGCCAAGCCTTCCACCCTTTACCAAGTATATAGATGCATTAATAATATAAGAGATATTGTGATATCCCAACCAAAAACCCTGTCCACCATGGAGAAATCTTCAACTTCACCTGCAACTAGCAACGCTATAAGAGGGCTGAGCAACAGCAGTAACATAGCCAATCAATGGTTTGCATAGGAAAGGTGTCAAAGGTTAGAGGTTCATGGCAAATGGGATGGCTTGAATAAACAGGTGATAGGTAGCGCAGCATAGCGATAGAACGAATCAACTAGCATAGCAATGATAGTAGTGAGATCCAGGGTAGCGGTCATCTTTCCTGAAATCCCGCAAGGAAGAAGAACGAGTCCATGAAGAAGATGAAGCCACGAAGAAGTACCAAGTGTAGACGAACGAATCCTCACGATCGCAACGAAACAGGAACTATCGAAAAGAAGCACACAACAAGGTAAACACACCACACATGAACAAGGCATGATGCACAACAAGCATGATGCGTGACAAAGCTACATGAAGCTACTCAAGGCAAGAGATGATGCAAACAAGAGCAACACATCAAGACAAGTTTAAATGAGGCCGGGAACAACATATAACAATTCCGGTAAGTCCTCATAAGCATATTTCGAAATTGGTCCAGATCTGAATAAACATTATGTTCAAGTAGTTAAACAGCAAGTTAGGATGCACCAAGATGATCTACACGAGATTCTAGTCAAGTTACATATAAAGTTCATTTAGTTCGGAGCTACGGCCTAGAAGATATGAGCAAAACAAGTTAAACATGGCATTGATGCAAAATGCATACAAATATCAAGCAAACACCTCAAAACAAGGATGCAACATGATAATATGAAACTACATGCAATTCTAAGCAAGTTTCATATAGAGCACACTCAAAACGGAGCAACAGTTCAACACACACACATGAAACAAGTTTAAAAGACAAGCTGTCCAAAACAGCAACTAGGCATATTTCAAGCATCAAAACAACATGCTACAACACCCCAACATAAAAAAAGGCATGGTCATGATGTATAGGTAAAGCATAACAAAACATGAACACTGAGCTATCTCCAGAAATCACTAGAACATGCTCAAACACACATGGTAAGATTGCAAGTTATAACAATTTCAGACTTTGCAGAAAATAACATCACGATGCAATGTTCAGAGCTATCAAACAGCATGTTACAGGAACTTATCATGGCAAACAAAGGCATGGCATGAATCTACTAAATGCATAGATCAAAAGTCCCTTACTGACCATAAGCCAAAAAGGAACAGAAAATATGATGGCACCCACGTAAACATAGCAAGTTATATTACAGATTCATACATGGCAGAAACAGAATTATGAAGGCATGTAAATGAGCTTGTGCAACTCACTACAGAGCAATACATGGCATGGCAAGACACCGAACAGTAAGAAGACATGTTTGTGAACCTAAGCATGGCAATAGCAAGTTCATAGGGTGCATGGATCACTAGCAAAACACATGTAAACAAGTGAACTTAATGTTAACAGGTTGACAGCAACATTATGAAGCAAATTTGGAGCAAGATATGAACAAGCTACAGCAAGCTATCATTGCTACCATAGGCATGTATGGTTAGAGGATGACATGTATATCAAAACATATTTATAGAACATCTCCAGATTATGCATAGAATGATTAGTAGCAACATGTTTATATAGCATCACGAAATAACAGATTCAGCCTAGCAAAACAGCAACATCATGAACACTACTTAACAAGCTCGATACACTCACCACAAGTCATTGCGTGACAAGATAAGCATAGCATCATCAAGAAGACATGTTTATGTAACAAACCAAGTCAAGAACAAGTCCATAGCATGCAAGGATCAACTATAGCAACCTTGGCCAAATTGAATAACATGTAAACAATCTGCCAGGAAACATTTTGAAGCAAAAGTAGAGCACTCAAATTACATGCTAGACTACTCCATAATTGCAAAAAAGTGCATTAATGGATAGACAATAACCACATGTTCAAAACACCCTTACTGAACTATCTCAAAATATGCATGGATCTCTCTGTAGCATCAAGTTTACAAGGCATCAAAATAACAGCAGAACAGGGACTAAAATCAGTAGCATCATGATGCCTAGTTTGAATTCTTGTGCTAGTCACAACATTGCTCACAAAAATACATGGTAAGCACCTCTGTAAAGAAGACATGACATAGATCAAAACACATGAGGACATCAACCTCATAGGATGCACACATCAATCATGGAAAAAATGACAAAAGAGCTCGTTCTGATAACAGACAGCAGAAAACATTATGAAGCACTCTTATAACGATGATTAAGGCATCTAGATGACCTCAAATGAATATGATGCAATGGAATGAAATGATGTACTCGTCGAGGCAAACAATTTGACATATTACACGCACGAAACGGAGCTACAGATGCGGAGATACGACATGACGAACATGGCATAAAAATTACACAGATTCGGGGACTTAGACGAAAATATCACCTTCGAAACAGATCTGGGGTTTCGGGCACTCGGGTCGAGGTTCGTCGGAGGCGGCCGGAGTTCTCGCCGGAGTAAAGGAGAAGGTGGCCAGAGGGGCTCAGGGACGGCCGGAGATGCTCGGGAGGGGCGGATACGGTCCGGCCGGACCGGATCCGGCCAGCGGGGCGAGGGGCGCGGCGGCGGAGACCAACGGCGCCGGGCGGAGGCGAGCTCCGGCGCGGCGGACGCAGGCGGCG
>NC_041389.1:581570224-581576017 GCF_002162155.2 Triticum dicoccoides
GGCGGAGGAGCACGGCCGGACGGGACGCAGGGCGCGGCGACCTCGGGCGGGGACGCCCGCGGGTGGCGGCGGCGGGGAACGGCGCCACCGGGCGAACCGGATGGCGGCGCGGCGGCGCCGGCTGGCCGGAGGGGCGGCGAAGGCGGCGAGGCATGGCGGCGCGACCGGGATCCAGCGCGGGCGTGCGGCGGCGGAGGACGGGCCCGGCGCGGCCCGGTTCGTCCCCGGGGCGGGCCGGATCTGGGCCCCGGGCGGCGGCGGCGATGAGGGCGCGCTCGGGGACGCGTGTCGGGCTCGGATTGGCTGAGGGGGCGGCGGCGGACGTGTCTGGCTAGGGGCGGACATGTCCGGCGCGGCGCGGAGGACGAGAACTAGGGTTTCTGGGGGGTTTGACCGCGAATTTCGGGGGAGGGGCTAGTTTTATAGGTAGAGGGAGCTAGGGGAGTCCAAATGGGGAGCGGTTTTTGCCCACACGATCGTGATCGAACGACCTTCAAATGGCACGGAACTTGACAGGCGGTCTACCGGTGCTATGCCAAGGCCACTTGGCAAGCCTCGGGCCATTCCGAGAAAGTTTAACACCCGCAGATGAAAAGAGAGAAGAGGGGGACTCCGGAGGGCATAGGAGCGCCTGATTGCAAAACGGACAACGGGGAAAAGGCTCGGATGCATGAGACGAACATGTATGCAAAACGAAATGCACATGATGACATGATAAAATGCAACACGCAAGCAAATGATATGACAACAACGACGAATAACTGGCAGACACCTGGCGCATCGAACTCGGGGCGTTACACTTGGTGGACAAAATAAATTAGCATTCAATATTTACTCATGGCATGAATGAGTCAAATGGATCAGGATCCTATTTACTCAGCATTCATTATTTACTCATGGACAAAATAAATCAGGAATTTAGAACAGAGAGCAACAGCAATTTCAGGATCCTGTTTCAGGGAAAGAACAACATCAATTTCATCAACGCAATTTACTCTTGGACAAAATAGAACAGAGAGCCTTGTTCTATTGATAGCTGACAACATAATTTACCACTATGAATTGACTAAATTAAAAAAGAATTCTTAACAATTTCATCAACAGCAATTCTCCTAAAAATTCCATCAACAGAAATTCTCTTCACAATTTCTAGCAAATTCATCAATGTCATTTCCAAGAGATTTTTCCAAGATTACAACAAACCTACATCAAATCAGTGTGTGTGTGTGTGTGTGTGGAGATTCTCCTAACAGATCTACATCAAATCAATGACATCAATAGAGAGGAGAGAGGGAGAGGAGAGGGGGGAGGAGAGGAGTGCATACGTGGGTGAGGTCTGCTTGCGGCGGCGGCGAGTCCCCCATGCTCGGCGAGCCTCTCCTTGCATGGGCGTCATTCCTACGCCCGCCCCCACCACCGCAGGTCGCCCACGCCCCTGCTGGTCACTTCGGCAGCCAGCCACGCCTCCACCACTATCGGTTGCTTCCACTGCCGGCCCCGCCCCCACCCCCGCCAATTTCTTGTCGTGGACAAGGCGAGCAGCGAGGCCCCCGCCGATTTCCTGCCGGTTGCTTCCGCTGCTGCCCCCGCTGCTGCTGCCCCCACCGGGGACAAGGCGAGCGGCGAGGCCGTGGGCGAGGTCACCTGCAGCGAGGACGTGGGCGAGGTCACCTGCGGCGAGGCCGTTCCTGCCCCCGCCCCCACCACCGCCAGTCGCTCCCGCCCCTGCTGGTCGCTTCGGCTGCCGGCCACGCCCCTGCCCGCAGCCCCCTGCCACCTGGTCGGAAGACCTAGAAATTTTTGGCTAAGTGTTGGCTCTGCCCACAGCCCGCCGCCACCTGGTCGGAATAGGCCCCACTTGTCACTAATACGAGAGAGCCATGGTTTTGTATAGTATATAGAAAACTACCCACACATTAGCAACAATCCCTCTCTAGCCCAGCGGTAGCAAGCGAGCGAAGCAAGCGCGAGGTCGTGGGTTTGAGTCCCCGCTAGCGCACATTTTTTGGGTGAATTAAGCGCTCGGCCCCACCTGTCAAATGGGTCCTGCATGTCAGTGTGTGCCCCGTCTGTTGTTGAATATTAATATTTAAGAAAAAATGACACCTAGACAGTGACACATAAGCGAGGTTGCTGAGATGGCTGCCTAATCATCCTAATTCATTCAAAATCAAGTGTAGTGACCATGTTATATTGGTCATTATCAGCTAGGCGTGAGGCAGTGGATAGTGCTTCCCGCTTTATGACCATTTCCACTAATGACATTATGACCTTTCTGACCAGAATGGTCGTTATAGGTTAGGGTTTGGAGCCCCCCCACCCCAACAGCTTTTGACCTATTGGTCTAAAATGGTCATAAATTTATGACCAATTCTTCCAGGGTCACTGACAAAAGGTCACTAGTTGACATATTTCTTGTGGTGGATGAGGACGTTTACATGTGTCAGCCCCCGGGGTTCGTTGATCCTGCTCGCCCTCATCATCTGTGTCGCCTGGTCAAGGCGCTCTATGGGCTGAAGGAGGCTCCTCGTGCTTGTCATGCCAGATTGGGCTCTGTTCTTCAGTCACTTTGGTTTGTTCCCTCCACTGCTGACACCTCGCTCTTCCTTCTGCATCGGCCTCAGGTGACGATGTATCTTCTAGTATACGTTGATGACATTATCCTCATTAGCTCCTCGGATGCTGCTGCTGATCATCTGATCTCTTCCTTGAATGGTGATTTTGCGGTGAAGGATTTAGGAACGTTGCATTACTTCCTTGGCCTAGAAGTTTCATGTTCTCCTGTTAGTTTGACACTCACGTAGCATAAGTACTCGATGGACTTGTTGTGACGGGCAGGTATGCTGAAATGCAAACATGTCATGACTCCTATGTCTGCTACTGACCGTTTGTCTGCTTTTGATGGAGATCCTCTCACTTCTGATGATGCCACTGAGTATCATAGCATTGTTGGTGGTCTGCAGTACCTGACTATCACTCAGCCTGACATCTCATATGCATTCAATGTGTCTGTCAGTTTCTTCATGCTCCTCGTACTTCTCATTGGACAGCGGTGAAGCGCATTCTTCGCTATGTTTGCTTTACTGCCTCATATGGTTTACTCCTTCAGCCAGCACCGTCTCCTACGCTTTCTGCTTTTCCAGATGCAGGCTAGGCTGGTAATCCAGATGACAGGCGATCCACAGGGGGACATGATGTCTCCTTTGGTCCTAACTTGATCGCCTGGGCTGCTCGTAAACAAGCTACAGTGTCCAGGAGTAGCACTGAAGCTGAATACAAAGGAGTTGCAAATGCTACAGCTGAGATCATATGGGTACAGTCCTTATTGAGAGAGTTGGGAGTCTCTCAAACTCAGCCGCCTATTCTTTGGTGTGCCAACATTGGTGCTACATATCTATCATCTAATCCAGTGTTTCATGCTCGGACAAAACACATTGAAGTTGACTATCACTTTGTGCGGGAACGTGTTGCACAAAAGCTACTCCACATCAAGTTCATCTCTTCAAAAGATCAACTTGTTGACATCTTCACGAAGCCTCTTCCACAACCTCAGTTTGTAGGCTGCAAGTGCAATCTTCACATACTTTGTACTTCAGGGCATAGTTAAGATTGAGAGAGGGTGTTAGACTGTATATACATGTAGCCTCTGTATAGGTCTTGTATATTGTACCGTACACCTTTGTGTACCCCTTATATATATGAGATAGCCACACCCTTAACGGGTGTCATGTAGTTTCCCAAACCCTAAGTCATACAAGATGTACATGTTGAACATCGTAGGGAAGCTGAAGGACTTGAAGCCTGATGAGAGTTGATGATCTGGTAGTCACCGTCCATGGTGTCTCTGTAATTGAACAGATGCAGGCGTGAACCCATGTGCCTCTTCTCGCAGGGTCCCTAATCGTGGGGCACTGGTTAGTGGTTACGCTGCCACCGGGAAACCAAGATGCCAAAGGAAGCCAGAGCTAACACGGTAGCGAACCAACGATTATAGAAAGAAACACTAGAGTGGGAGATCGTAAGGCGGGCCAATGATAATATGATCTACGAAGAAATCCTGAAAAACTGACTGATCACCCATGAACTGTAAGAATAGTCAAATAAAATAAGGTCTTAACAATTGGTAAGAAACTTGGTTGGATAGTTTGGTTGGTAGGGCTACGTAATATTGCATCACCCATGGATCGATTCAGTGTTATGCAATTTATTTTTTCTAACGAAGACGAACAACCAGGACGATGCACCAAGCGAGTAGGTTACAGGAGCGAGTGCGTGAAGGTTTTCTTTCTTCAAAAAATGTATTTGGCAACCCTGTGCCAGTTTGCAAAAACGTCACACCATCTGGATGCCGTCGATTTTAATCCAACGTGCGTAACTCGTTCCAGCGTATCGTTTTTTTCTCTCTCACTGATGCGTGGGCCACCGCTGCAGGTCGCTCGCTCGAATTGTCTCCCTCCCGACGCGGACTTTACTCCTCCCCCCACTCCCTCGATTCATTTGCTAACCGCGGCTGCTCTACTCTGTTTTTCTCGGCCTCTCCGCCTCCGCTCTCTCTCCGTCGACGGCAAGCGGCGGCGCCTTCTCCGGCCGATTCTCGGCGGTACTTTTGTGTTCCACCGGTGAGTATCGCTCAATCCCCCTCGCATCCGACCCGCGCTGCTCCGCTCTATGTTTCTCGTCTGCTCCGCCCCCGCTCTCTCTTCGTCGACGGCGAGCGGCCGTGCCTTATCCGGTCGATAATCGGCGGTAGTTTTCTGTCCCACTTTTGAGTATCCCTAAACCCCCCTCGCATCTGCCCCACAAGTTTGTGCTTTGTTTCTCGGCGCCGTTAGTGGCGGGATGTTCGTCGGTTTGGTAGCGGGTTAGATGTCACGACCGGTCTTTCAATAAAAATATTTATTGAGAAAACCAATCTTTAAATCCCAGTATAGGAAAAGTCATCCTTTCTGGTATACAAAGCTTGATAAACAGAGAACCAGTAGCATCAAATATATTACAGGGTTGAGCTGAGGGTGCTCAACAATTTATTACAGTCTCGCCAATATAATACATATGGGCGGATATGACACAGGGGTGGGGTGGCATGCTACTAGCTCGAGGGAAAAGTGGTGGTGGATAACTTGACTTCTACTGGCAGTACATCGAGCGTCGAGGTGAGGCTCGATGAATTTATTCGGGGTTGCAGAAGCGGATAATACAATGACCAAGACAGGATCGCACGGGACTGACTCGGACTCCTCTAGGCGTCGGACTCGCTATCAAACTCTTCATCCATGAGATCACCTTCATCAGCATCTAGCCAAATCAACAAGCCAGGTGAGTACTTGAAAGTACTCGCAAGACAGTTCGGACAAAAGATATAATCAATGAATGCATGAATGTGTCAAGAATAAAGGATGATGCTCATATAACAATGGTAAGATTTGCAGGACTTGATAAATAAAATAAATAGCTGAAAAACCGATCGGGTGTCTGGAGCGACGCCTCGAAAGGTAAATAAATAAAAAAGGCATGCCGCAGTCGGGCGTCTAAGCGACACCACATAAAGGGCTTAAAAGAAATGCCATAGTCGGACGTCTGGGCGACATCACATAAAGGGCTTTAAAAAGAAATGCCACAGTCGGACGTCTGGGAGACATCACATAAAGGGCTTTAAAAGAAATACCGCAGTCGGACGTCTGGGCGACATCACAGACAGGGCTTTAAAAGAAATACCGCAGTCGGACGTCTGGGCGACATCACAGACAGGGCCTTAACAGAAATACCACAGTCGGACGTCTGGGCGACATCACA
>NC_041389.1:581576223-581586184 GCF_002162155.2 Triticum dicoccoides
ATACCGCAGTCGGACGTCTGGGCAACATCACAGAAAAGGCTTTAAAAGAAATACCGCAGTCGGACGTCTGGGCGACATCACAGACAGGGCTTTAAAAGAAATACCGCAGTCGGATGTCTGGGTGACATCACAGACAGGGCTTTAAAAGAAACACCGCAGTCGGACGTCTAGGCGACATCACAGACAGGGCCTATAACAAAAGTAAATAACAGGTTGGCCACCGTCGGACGTCTGAGCGACATCGCAGACAGGGCTTATAACAAAAGTAAATAACAGGGCTGCCACCGTCGGACGTCTGAGCGAGATCGCAGACAGGGCTTTTAATAAATGTAAACAACAAATTAGTCCATCCACAAGAATAATCTTTTAACCAGATTTATCACACATAAATCCCATCAGAGTTTTGTCACTGAGGCTGATACCTAACAAGATAAGATAATTATAGTACTTGAACGAAGTACAAGATGATTGAAGGATTTAAGGCTCTGCAGAGTTTGGAAGAACTGAACACAGCCAATGGATTTCTGTAGTCACGAAGGACTAGTTCCGTTTACGGTATTTCAGTAGAAACACATTTAACTAGTACACACCCATTTCACCTCACGTTGCTAGGAATCACCCTGGCCAACGTCCAAGAAAAACTTTGAGACGGGGAGGCCCCAACCTCGAATAGCATGGGATCAAATTTCTATACGCGCGCTCTAAGGGGTGCCCCCCTCTCGGTCCCAACCGGAAACACCCATGCCCCCTGACCGGATGACGGGCTTTAATCCAGGGCCATGGAACCCTCATCTCGGCCTCTCCACTTGTTGTGTACCAGGAAAATGATTTGCAACTTACTATGCCATATTCCTTTCGGAAAACATGTGACATTATAGGATGGAATGAATGGGAATGTGAATTGTGTCATGACGACACGGAAGTCAAATAATCTGGCATAAGACTGGCATGTCACAACACTGCCACCTTACCCATCCTCATACCAACACATGGCTTTGCAAATATGTATCCAACAACATAATGTTTTCCGAAACTTACTTTCCGATTACGTGCATGCGATATATCATGCAAAGTGATGTTCACAAACATGCCATGACTATACTAAAATGCAAACATGCAACAACACTCATCATATCAAGAGTTCAAACATGCTTGCCTGGTTCGGAGTAGTCGGAGTCTAACTGTGCGAAGTTTGTGGCTCCGTCACCTCCTCCGGTATCTACGGTATAAGAAAAATATGTACACAACGTAAATACCGTGAGTGTACAGAAAAGTGTTCCAAATATTTTTCAAATAAATACGATAAAAAACTAGACAAAAATGTAAAGAGAACAGAAAATGAATCACCCAAAAATTCCCTTCTGATAAAAAGTTATGAGTGTTTTAACCCAAGGACTCATCTGTAATGAAATAGAAAACTTCCAGGGGGTTCAGCGTAAAAGTACAGATAATGTGTCGTTTAAAAGAAACGGCTGTGAGGCTGACAGGCGGGCTCCACCAGTCGGGTTTGAATGTTCAAACAGAGAAACAGAGCGCGACGGCGCCCGAGAAGTGCGTTGGTCGCCGGCGGCGATCCACGGCGAGGCAAGGCGATCGGGGGTTACCTTCGAGATCAGTGCACCGTTCCGAGTCTGTGGGTGGTGGTGGTGGTCGCCGGCGAGCACTGTGTCGACAGCGGCCCTTGCTCCGGCGGACGGCAGTTCAGGCAGTCATGGATCTCGCCGGAGGGAGCTGCTGGGATCAAATAGGAGTGGGGGTTAGTCTCCTAGTTGCTCGTGAGGGCTGCTGACGAAGTTAGAGCGCCGGAGACGGCCTCACCAGAGCGAATCGAGGTGGAGTCCGAGGCGGAGCGGGGTGGCTGGAGTCGGGGAAGAAGGGCCCCTCGGGGCTCTCCCAGTGGCTGGGCGGGGTCTAGTGAGGTGGTGGTGTCGTGCGGGGGCGAGAGCAGGCCCGGGGGTGCTATATATAGCCGGCCCGAGTCGGTTGCCATGAACAGATAAGTCCAGCGAGTTGATTACGGTGGCGCTGTGGCCGGACGGTCGGCTTAGGGGTTTGAGCATCGCCTAGGTGAAGTAGTGGTGCGATTTTAGGGTCCAGCTCAGCACGGGAGGGAGGTTTACGGCCTGCCCTTGACGGAACGGCCACACGGCCCGTCGGCGGCAGAGAGCGCGCTCTGCGCGTGTCGCGCCACGACGACTGTGCTGCATGCGTGCGCTGGCAAGAAGGTGGCCACGCGGAGCTACCAGGACACTTGGGCGGCACCGAACGGCGTTGCGCCGCCGTTCTGCTTCCTGTCGGCCGCTACGGTGCTACGGCCGCCGCAAGACACGTCGGCGCAGGCAGGCCAGGGCGCCACCGACACCAGGAAGGCGCCAAGCGCGCATGTGAGGCCTCAGACAAGCAAGCCTGGCCGTGAGCTACGTGCCAAGCGCACTGTGAGCTCGTGACTGAAGTCACTGACGAAGATCGACACTGAATTCTGGATTTAACTGAATATGACTAGAACAGTGCATGCAAGGTGTTCGATAGAATGATCCAGGCATGTAGGGATTTTTCCTTGAGCTGGTTTTTGGTGGAGGGACCTCTCATTGCACCTAGAGGCCGCCTGAATATTTGTGGAATTTTTGGAGATGTGTAGATATGAATTCCACCAAATTTGGCAAATCTGGTCCAAACTTGCGGTGAGTGCAATTTGAAATATTTGAACAGGAGAAGGGTGGATCAAGATGGTTCTGGGTTGCGGGTACAAATGACTATCCAGGGGTGTTGAGATGAGGTCAAAAATCAAAAGCATTAAAGCACTTGCTTTGCAATCCACCTAGGCTCAAAAGTATAGACAGTATTATTTTGGGAGGAGAAATAGTTGGAATAAAATCCAAAAATGGATTTTATTAGTTTTGACAGAAATTTTGGGTTGAACAAAAGTGGGAGGAAAGGTTTTTGGGAAAAATTTCACCATAGGAAGCATGGTGAAATTTTTGAAGGGATCAAAACCACAAAGAGCCCAAAACTAAAAGGGTTTTCATTTTAAAAGAAACCAAATCCAAGAAAAGGATTTTTGAGAGGGCAAACTTAGAAGATGGTTTTTAGGAAGGGTTTAAATGACCTTCTTTCAAACCAAGCAAGGTTCTTTCTGAAAACAAAAATCACAAAAATTTTGGAGTGTCACAGCACCTACCCCCTTAGGAAAAATCTCGTCCCCGAGATTTCAGCTGATCCTTGAACAGGTGTGGGTGCTCTGTCCGAAGAAAATCCTCTCTCTCCCAAGTTGCTTCATTCTCGGTGTGATTGCTCCATTGAACTCTGAAAAACTTAATGGTTTTCTGTCGGGTCCTCCTCTCAGATTCTCCCAATATTTTTATCGGGTGCTCCCGGTAAATGAGGTCTGGTTGCACGTCAATATACTCATGTAAAACTTGCTTCTCTGGGTTGCTTATGTATTTTCTCAACTGCGAGATGTGAAACACGTTGTGGATACCGGACAAGTCTCCGGGCAGGTCCAGCTGGTAGGCTACCTTGCCTTGTCGGGCCACTATCTGAAATGGTCCGATGAATCTTGGTGCTAGTTTCCCCTTAATCTTGAATCGTTGCAGACCCTTCATAGGAGAAACTCTCAGGTATACCAATTCTCCGGGTTCAAAACTGATTTCCCGATGCTTTCGGTCGTAATAAATCTTTTGTCGACTTTGAGCTGTTTTGAGTCATTCTCTAATCGTCTTAACTTTCTCCTCGACCTCCTTGAGCATATCTGGGCCAAAGATATGGCTATCTCCGGTCTCTGACCAATTTAGCGGGGTACGACATCTTCTCCCATATAGAGCTTCAAAGGGTGCCATTTGCAAGCTGGCTTGATAGCTGTTGTTGTATGCGAATTCTGCATATGGCAAACTTTCTTCCCAACTGTTCCCGTAGGTGAGGACACAGGCTCTTAGCATGTCTTCTAAGATTTGGTTTACGCGTTCCGTTTGTCCATCGGTCTGGGGATGGTATGCGGTACTAAAGGCTAGTTGGGTTCCCAGTGCCTGTTGTAGGTGATCCTAGAACGTAGAGACGAACTGTGTGCCTCTATCTGAGATGATAGTCTTAGGAACTCCATGTAGGCAGACGATACGGGCAAGATAAAGTCTAGCTAGTCTCTGAGTGGTGTAAGTTGTTTTTACCGGAATAAAATGTTCCACCTTGGTTAATCTGTCGGTTATGACCCATATGGCATTGTTTCCGTGTTGTGACCGTGGCAGTCCAACGATAAAGTCCATTCCAATCTCGTCCCATTTCCATGCGGGTATCTTATTTGGCTGTAACAGTCCGGCTGGTTTCTGGTGCTCGGCCTTGATACGTTGACAAGAGTCACAGCATGCAATGAACGTGGCTATATCTCTCTTCATACCGTGCCACCAAAAAATTTCCTGAAGGTCTTTGTACATTTTTGTTCCTCTAGGATGGATTGAATACGGAGCGGTGTGACTTTCAGTTAATATCTGCTGTTTGAGGTCCTTGACAATTGGTACGCATAGCCTTTCTCCGTACCACAATATTCCTTGCTCATCTATGTTGAATTCTGAGGTTCTTCCCAAACTCACTTTTCTCTTTATGCCCTCAATGCTGGGGTGTCCGTGCTGGGCTTCCTTGACTTGGGACACTGCTTTCCATTAGGGTAGGTTGTATTTCTATATTTGACACACTGCCTTCGGTAACCATTATTAGATTGAGTCGGGCAAACTTTGGTATATTGTCGTCTTCCGTGCTGGGATTTCGACTAAGTGCATCTGCCACAACATTTGCTTTCCCGGGATGATAGTGGATTCCAACATCATAATCCTTCACCAACTCTAACCAGCGTCGTTGCTGTAAATTTAACTCTGGTCGTGTGAAAATATACTTAAGACTCTTATGGTCTGTGTATATCTCACAACGATTCCCAAGTAGGAAGTGTCTCCATTCCTTGAGTGCATGGATGACCGCTGCTAATTCCAAGTCATGTGTGGGATAATTTTCTTCATGCTTGCGTAGTTGTCTGGAGACATACGCTACTACCTTGCCTTCTTGCATCAATACGCATCCGAGGCCTTTCCGGGATGCGTCACAATATACCTCAAAGCTCTTGTGTATATCTGGCACAATTAGTACTGGTGCCGTTGTTAATTTTCTTTTTAGCTCTTGGAAGCTTTTCTCACATGCTTCTGTCCATTCAAATTTCTTGCCTTTCTTGAGCAATTGTGTCATGGGCTTTGCTATAGTGGAGAATCCTTCAATAAATCTCCAATAATAGCTTGCCATTCCCAAGAAACTCCGTACGTCTGTCACGTTAGCTGGCGGTTTCCAGCCAAGTACGGCCTTGACTTTCTCTGGATCTACTACAATACCTTCTTGTGTTAGCACATGACCCAGAAAACCCACCTGCCTTAGCCAAGATTCACATTTGCTGAACTTGGCGTACAGTTGATGTTTCCTGAGTTCTCCGAGTACAATCCTGAGATGTTCGGCGTGCTCTTCTGGTGTCTTGGAATATATCAGAATATCATCGATGAATACCACAACAAACTTGTCCGTATACTTCATAAACACTTTTTTCATGAGGTGAACAAAATATGCGGGGGCGTTGGTTAGCCCAAATGGCATTACTGTGAACTCATACAGTCCATATCTGGAGGTGAAAGCGGTCTTGGGAATATCTTCTGTTCGTTCTTTTAATTGGTGGTATCCTGATCTCAAATCAATTTTTGAGAAGACTTTGGCCTGTGCGAGCTGATCGAACAAATCATTTATTCGTGGCATTGGGTATTTGTTCTTGATTGTGACCCTGTTGAGAGCTCGATAATCAATACACAACCTCATTGTTCCATCCTTCTTCTTGGCAAATAAAATTGGAGAACCCCAAGGAGAGGAGCTGGCTCGTATGTATCCTTTCTCCAATAATTCTTTTATTTGCTTCTTCAACTCTACCAATTCGGATGGTGCCATTCTATAAGGTTTCTTGTAAATAGGAGTGGTTCCGGGTGAGAGCTCAATGCTAAGTTCTATCTCTCGGTCTGGTGGCATGCCCGGTAGTTCTTCTGGAAATACATCTGGAAATTCACATACCACTGGAACCTTGTTCAGCTCAGAAACGTCTACCTTGTTTAATCTAGGTTGCCGAGGTATTTGTCTCTCCTTGGCTGGAACTTTTATTTTCTTCCCTTGATGGTGGGTGAGAATCACGGTACGGTTGAAGCAATCAATAAAACCTTTGTTGGTGGTCAACCAATCCATTCCTAGGATGACATCAAGTCCTTTGCTTTCTAGTACAATAAGATTGGCGTAAAATTTTAATCCTTCAAATTCAATAACCACACCTTGACAGTAACTCTGGGTCACTTGCTTAATCCCAGGGGACTTGACGATCATTGATTTTTCCAAGGGAAGCATCGAAAAATTATATTGCAAAGCAAAACTTTTCAAAACGAATGAGTGAGAAGCTCCAGAATCAAACAAAACCATGGCAGGTATTGTGTTGACGGGGTACGTACCGAGTATGATATCTGGGGTGTTCTGTGCTTCCTCTCTGGTCATGTGGTTCAAGTGACCTTTCCGGTGGTTGTTGTTGGGGTTGAAATTGCTTCTCTTTGGTGCTGAATTATATCCACCATTATTGAACTTCGGGTTTGAGTTCCTTGGCTTGGGACACTGCTTGGCATAGTGCCCTTCTTCTCCACAAGCATAACAGGTAACGCCTGGGCGATAGGTGAACTCTTTGTCTCTTGCATGAAAATTCTTGGTTGGACATGAATTATTCGCCGGGGTTTTGTGCGAATCCCCCTTCTGAAATTCCTTCTTGCTTCTGGGATTGCGAGAAAAATTAGTCTGGTCCCTTTTCCGTTTGCGGATATCTTCCAGGCTACATCGCTCATTTTCCAGGGTAATGGCCTTATCCACCAGTGTTTTAAAATCTGGAAAGGTGTGCACAACTAGCTGGCACTTAAGGGCGGGTGCCAGGCCTTCCAAGAATTTTTCCATCTTCTTGCTCTCGGTCATGCGTTCTTCATTGGCGTAGCGAGACAGCAGTGTGAATTGGCTGTTGCATTCTGACACTGTCATGGCTCTTTGCTTGAGTTCATCAAATTCCTTCTTCTTGATTTTCATGATGCTCTTAGGAATATGTGCCCCACGAAAACCTTCTTTGAAATTTTCCCAGGTGATTTCATTTTTGTTGGGGTGCATGTGCAGGAAGTTTTCCCACCATGATGCAGCTGCACCTGTGAGATAATGTGGTGCATACAGTACTTTTTCACGGTCTGAACACTGTGCGATAATTAATTTTCTCTCCATGTCTCGAAACCAGTCCTTGGCCTCAAGAGGCTTGTTAGTATGAGAAAATGTTGGAGGACACGTCTTTTGTAACTCAGATAATTTGGATTGCAGTTCATACTGACCACGGTTACTTCCCATATTGATGAATTGGTTCATCATTTCCTGGTGTTGCTGCTGACTCTGTTCATACAAACGACAAACTTGTGTAAAAGATGTTTCACTGTCCGGTTGACTTGTCTGACCCTGAGTGAAATTCTGGTTCTGCGGTGTGCCATAAATTTCTTCTGGCTGAGTTGGCATGGAGCGCGTCCAAGGACGAGACATCTTTCACTCTGGGGATAAATTTTTTGTGAACTCGTAAGACAAGAAGAAGAGTCGCAAAAGTCAAAAAAATCACACGCAAGGAACATTTTTAAACTCCATGTTTTTTTTTGAAACACACGATTGCGCGCGGAGAAGGACTAGTGCATATCTTACACGCGGGCATAATTATACATTACATCACTCAGGATATGCGTACATAATCCTGACATGTTATTTAAACTAGTGCACTCCTCCAGACCCTACATGATGCGCAAACAGGCTACTTCTCACAACCTGAGAACATAAAAACATATTACACCAGTTGATACATCGCATGGCGTCTATGCGTACTTAGTCGGAGATGTTGAGGATCTCCCTTGGCCTGCCGAGGGTGAGACGCAGAGACGCTGGGGAATCGACCTCCTCCTCGCTAATAGGTTCTAGACGAGAAACGTTGTGCTGAGCTGATGGAGCAGGTGCCGTACGCGGAATAACACGAATACGAGTGGGTGGAATAGGTGGGGTAGCTCGTATGGGAGTGGGCACAACACGTGGTGCAGAGCGGACGGGAGTGGGTGCAACAAGTGGTGCAGAGCGGACGGGAATGGGTGCAATAGCCTGGTTAAATTCCTCTGTGGTAGGTAGACGACGAGCAGAGGCGAGTATGGTAGGTGAGTGAGAGGCTGTGGATGACACAAAGGTCAGTGGTGGAGCGATATGCAGGAGTTCCCTCCTGTTAGCAGCACAGCCATGAACTGAGTCCATGCGTGCAGCTACGAGGTCATCCACCATGCAGTCGAATGCTGCCTCCAAGGCTCGGAGGTACTCGACAAGCATCTCAAAGTCTTCGTCTCGCTCTCCTCTGGGGCAAGAGAACGAGTAGTGACAGGTGTAAGGCACATGTCAAGGAAGGTAGCGGTAGCGACGGGTCTTCATTGCAGGAAGAACATCCCGAAGACGGGCTATCGCCTCGCGGGCAGCCATCTGCATAGCATGCCTTTCAGTAGGCATGGCTCTCCCTACGAATCGGAGACGGCGTATTTCGGCATGGCCTCCCCTGAATTGCACCACGGCCTGGTGCATAATCAGACTATCGTTGATCTTGTGTGGATAAAGCGTGAAGACTGGGTGCACGGATGGCCCCATCGCGACCTGAACAATGAAGGAGAGGAGTTTGACGAACATCTGAGACTCGCAGTCGTTGCCGGCCATCTACAAAAGTAGGCAAAAATTCTGAGTGGTCAGAACATAAATTTTATGCTGACTGTCAGAAAATGACTACAATTGTAAAAACATGAATAACTCTATCATGCTAATAACCAATTAGCGATCGCACCTAGTGGCTTCCTACAGTCAGCCTGGCTCTGATACCAAGTCTGTCACGACCCGTCTTTCAATAAAAATATTTATTGAGAAAACCAATCTTTAAATCCCAGTATAGGAAAAGTCATCCTTTCTGGTAGATAAAGCTTGATAAACAGATAAAGCTTGATAAACAGAGAACAAGTAGCATCAAATATATTACAGGGTTGAGCTGAGGGTGCTCAACAATTTATTATAGTCTCGCCAATATAATACATATGGGCGGATATGACACAGGGATGGGGTGGCATGCTACTAGCTCGAGGGAAAAGTGGTGGTGGATAACTTGACTTCTACTGGCAGTACATCGAGCGCCGAGGTGAGGCTCGATGAATTTATTCGGGGTTGCGGAAGCGGATAATACAATGACCAAGACAGGATCGCACGGGACTGACTGGGACTCCTCTAGGCGTCGGACTCGCTATCAAACTCTTCATCCATGAGATCACCTTCATCAGCATCTGGCCAAATCAACAAGCCTGGTGAGTACTTGAAAGTACTCACAAGACAGTTCGGACAAAAGATATAACCAATGAATGCATGAATGCATCATGCATAAAGGATGATGCTCATATAACAATGGTAATATTTGCAGGACTTGATAAATAAAATAAATAGCTGAAAAACCGATCGGGTGTCTGGAGTGACGCCTCGAAAGGTAAATAAATAAAAAAGGCATGCCGCAGTCGGGCGTCTAAGCGACACCACATAAAGGGATTAAAAGAAATGCCACAGTCGGACGTCTGGGCGACACCACATAAAGGGCTTTAAAAAGAAATGCCACAGTCGGACGTCTGGGTGACATCACATAAAGGGCTTTAAAAGAAATACCGCAGTCGGATGTCTGGGCGACATCACAGACAGGGCTTTAAAAGAAATACCGTAGTCGGACGTCTCGGAGACATCACAGACAGGGCCTTAAAAGAAATACCACAGTCGGACGTCTGGGCGACATCACAGACAGGGCTTTAAAAGAAATACCGCAGTCGGACGTCTAGGCGACATCACA
>NC_041389.1:581586429-581589716 GCF_002162155.2 Triticum dicoccoides
CTTTAAAAGAAATACCGCATTGGGACGTCTGGGCGACATCACAGATAGGGCTTTAAAAGAAATACCGCAGTCGGTCGTCTGGGCGACATCACAGACAGGGCTTTAAAAGAAATACCGCAGTCGGACGTCTGGGCGACATCACAGACAGGGCCTGTAACAAAAGTAAATAACAGGTTGGCCACCGTCGGACGTCTGAGCGACATCGCAGACAGGGCTTATAACAAAAGTAAATAACAAGGCTGCCACTGTCGGACGTCTAAGCGACATCGCAGACATGGCTTATAATAAATGTAAACAACAAATTAGTCCATCCACAAGAATAATCTTTTAACCGGATTTATCACACATAAATCCCACCGGAGTTTTGTCACTGAGGCTGATACCTGACAAGATAAGATAATTATAGTACTTGAACAAAGTACAAGATGATTGAAGGATTTAAGGCTCTGCAGAGTTTGGAAGAACTGAACACAGCCAATGGATTTCCGTAGTCAAGAAGGACTAGTTCCGTTTATGGTATTTCAGTACAAACACATTTAACTAGTACACACCCATTTCACCTCACGTTGCCAGGAATCACCCTGGCCAACGTCCAAGAAAAACTTTGAGACGGGGAGGCCACAACCTCGAATAGCATGGGATCAAATTTCTATACGCGCGCTCTAAGGGGTGCCCCCCTCTCGGTCCCAACCGGAAACACCCATGCCCCCTGACCGGATGACGGGCTCTAATCCAGGTCCATGGAACCCTCATCCCAGCCTCTCCACTTGGTGTGTACCAGGAAAATGATTTGCAACTTACTATGCCATATTCCTTTCAGAAAACATGTGACAGTATAGGATGGAATGAATGGGAATGTGAATTGTGTCATGACGACATGGAAGTCAAATAATCTGGCATAAGACTAGCATGTCACAACACTGCCATCTTAACCATCCTCATACCAACACATGGCTTTGCAAATATGTATCCAACAACATAATGCTTTCCGAAACTTACTTTCCGATTACGTGCATGCGATATATCATGCAAAGTGATGTTCATAAACATGCCATGACTATACTAAAATGCAAACATGCAACAACACTCATCATATCAAGAGTTCAAACATGCTTGCCTGGTTCGGAGTAGTCGGAGTCTAACTGTGCGAAGTTTGCGGCTCCGTCACCTCCTCCGGTATCTACGGTATAAGAAAAATATGTACGCAACGTAAATACCGTGAGTGTACAGAAAAGTGTTGAAAATATTTTTCAAATAAATATGATAAAAAACTAGACAAAAATCTAAAGAGAACAAAAAAGAATCACCCAAAAATTCCCTTCTGACAAAAAGTTATAAGTGTTTTAACCCAAGGACTCATCCGTAATGAAACAGAAAACTTCCAGGGGGTTCAGCATAAAAGTATAGATAATGTTTCGTTTAAAAGAAATGGTTGTGAGGCTGACAGGCGGGCTCCACCTGTCGGGTTTGAATGTTCAAATAGAGAAACAGAGCGCGACGGCGCCCGAGAGGTGCGGTGGTCGCCAGCGGCGATCCACGGCGAGGCAAGGCGATCGGGGGTTACCTTCGAGATCAGTGCACCGTTCTGCGTCTGTGGGTGGTGGTGGTGGTCGCCGGCGAGCACTGTGTCGACGTCGGCCCTTTCTCCGGCGGACGGCGGTTCGGGCAGTCGTGGATCTCGCCGGAGGGAGCTGTTGGGATCAAATAGAAGTGGGGGTTAGTCTCCTAGTTGCTCGTGAGGGCTGCTGATGAAGTTAGAGCGCCGGAGACGGCCTCACCGGAGCGAATCGAGGTGGAGTCCGAGGCGGAGCAGGGTGGCCGGAGTCGGGGAAGAAGGGCCCCTCGGGGCTCTCCCAGTGGCTGGGCGGGGTCTAGTGAGGTGGTGGTGTCGTGCGGGGGCGAGAGCAGGCTCGGGGGTGCTATATATAGCCGGCCCGAGTCGGTTGCCGTGAACGGATAAGTCCGGCGAGTTGATTACGGTGGCACTGTGGCCGGACAGTCGGCTTAGGGGTTTGAGCATCGCCTAGGTGAAGTAGTGGTGCCATTTTAGGGTCTAGCTCAGCACGGGAGGGAGGTTTACGGCCTGCCCTCGATGAAACGGCCGCACGGCCCGTCAGTGGTAGAGAGCGCGCTCTGCGCGTGTCGCGCCACGGCGACTATGCTGCATGCGTGCGCTTGCAAGGAGGTGGCCACGCGGAGCTACCAGGACGCTTGGGCGGTGCCGAACGGCGTTGTGCCGCCGTTCTGCTTCCTGTCGGACGCTACGGCGCTACGGCCGCCGCAAGACATGTCGGCGCAGGCGGGCCAGGGTGCCACCGACGCCAGGAAGGCGCCAAGCGCGCGTGTGAGGACCCGGACAAGCAAGCCTGGCCGTGAGCTACGTGCCAAGTGCACTGTGAGCTCGTGACTGAAGTCACTGACGAAGATCGACACTGAATTCTGAATTTAACTGAATATGACTAGAATAGTGCATGCAAGGTGTTGGACAGAATGATCCAGGCATGTAGGGATTTTTCCTTGAGCTGGTTTTTGGTGGAGGGACCTCTCATTGCACCTAGAGGCCGCCTGAATATTTGTGGAATTTTTGGAGATGTGTAGATATGAATTTCACCAAATTTGGCAAATCTGGTCCAAACTTGCAGTGAGTGCAATTTGAAATATTTGAACATGAGAAGGGTGGATCAAGATGGTTCTGGGTTGTTGGTACAAAGGACTATCCAGGGGTGTTGAGATGAGGTCAAAAATCAAAAGCATTAAAGCACTTGCTTTGCAATCCACCTAGGCTCAAAAGTATAGACAGAATTATTTTGGGAGGAGAAATAGTTGGAATAAAATCCAAAAATGGATTTTATTAGTTTTGACAGAAAGTTTGGGTTGAACAAAAGTGGGAGGAAAGGTTTTTGGGAAAAATTTCACCATAGGAAGCATGGTGAAATTTTTGAAGGGATCAAAACCACAAAGAGCCCAAAACTAAAAGGGTTTTCATTTTAAAAGAAACCAAATCCAAGAAAAGGATTTTTGAGAGGGAAAACTTAGAAGATTGTTTTTAGGAAGGGTTTAAATGACCTTCTTTCAAACCAAGCAAGGTTCTTTCTGAAAACAAAAATCACAAAAATTTTGGAGTGTCACACCTTTAAAAGAAATGCCACAGTCGAGCGTCTGAGCGACACCACATAAAGGGCTTTAAAAGAAATGCCACAGTCGGGCGTCTGAGCAACACCACATAAAGGGCTATAAAAGAAATGCCACAGTCGGGCGTCTGAGCGACACCACATAAAGGGCTTTAA
>NC_041389.1:581589726-581590477 GCF_002162155.2 Triticum dicoccoides
ATGCCACAGTCGGGCGTCTGAGCTACACCACATAAAGGGCTATAAAAGAAATGCCACAGTCGGGCGTCTGAGCGACACCACATAAAGGGCTATAAAAGAAATGCCACAGTCGGGCGTCTGAGCGACACCACATAAAGGGCTTTAAAAGAAATGCCACAGTCGGGCGTCTGAGCGACACCACATAAAGGGCTTTAAAATAAACAATCATAGTGAATATCCCGGAGGTAGAACCATCCCAGAGATACTCGATAATAACAATAATACCACGGGTTAGTCAACAATAATAATAATCATAGTTCTCACAAGTCACAAGTAGTAATTCCATTTCTGGTTAACCGGTTCACCTCCGAAGACCGACACTAAGACCGACACCCGACCCATCCCAGACTGTAATCCTTAACCATGGACACGGCTATTCGAATAGATTTAATCTCTGCAGAGGGTGTACTCTTTACCCACGAGTAACGGATTTCTTTAGTCCATCGGGACTAATTCCGTCTACGGTCTTTTTGTTGGAAACACACCTAACTTGCACACACCAGCTTAACTCACACGTGTCTGGAATCACCCACAACACCTGTTAAGCAACTCTAAGTGGGGAGGCTACAACCTCGCGTAGCATGGGATCAAATTTATATCGCGCGCTCTAAGGGGTGGCCTCCCCTCTCGGTCCCAACCGGAAACACCCATGCCCCCGGACCAGGTGGCTTGCCTACCAGCTACAACCGGTACCTTCCACCATGGCCTCTCT
>NC_041389.1:581590487-581607052 GCF_002162155.2 Triticum dicoccoides
ACACCACATAAAGGGCTTTAAAAGAAATGCCACAGTCGGGCGTCTGAGCGACACCACATAAAGGGCTTTAAAAGAAATGCCACAGTCGGGCGTCTGAGCGACACCACATAAAGGGCTTTAAAAGAAATTCCACAGTCGGACGTCTGAGCGACACCGCATAAAGGGCTTTAAAAGAAATGATCATAGTGAATATCCCGGAGGTAGAACCATCCCAGAGATACTCGAAGTTAACAGTAATACCACGGGTTAGTCAACAATAATAATAATCATAATATTCACAAGTCACAAGTAGTAATTCCCGTTCTGGTTTAACAGTTTCACCTCGGAAGACCGACACTAAGACCGACACTTGACCCATCCCAGACTGTAATCCTTAACCATGGACACGGCTCTTTGAATAGATTTAATCTCTGCAGAGGGTGTACTCTTTACCCACGAGTAATGGATTCCATTAGTCCCTCGGGACTAATTCCGTCTACGGTCTTTTAAATGAAAAAGCACCTGACTTGCACACACCAGCTTAACTCACACGTGTCTGGAATCACCCACGACACCTGTCAAGCAAACTCTAAGTGGGGAGGCTTCAACCTCGATTAGCATGGGATCACAAAATTGGCATATTTTTGGTTCATGAAATAATGCCATTTTAGTTCTGCCCAGAATTGGAGTTCTGCAAAACTTGCACTAGCAAGTTTCTCCTTTTTACAAACTAACCTCACCACCCCCTTGTGCACCCACAGAGACACTGATCTGGAAGATTTGGCCCCTCCAAGAAAAGCCTAAGTGCCTTTGGCATTTTGACAAACACCTGGAGGGCATGGATTGATTTGGCATGATCTCAAGTCTACATTGTGAACTTGGCCACCTGACCAAACCACCTTGTCCCTGGAGTTTCCCTTCATCTCTAACCTAGTGCTGTTGCTTGCCAACCTCACCTGTGACCTGTAGCACGCCACGACATTGTGTTGAACACCTTCCGTGCATGCACTGGACGCGCCCAGAGCGCGCGTATTGCACGCGCATGCGCCCGAGCCGCCGCGTCACGCCCCGCACTCACCCCAGCCCGTGACCGACCGCAGCCGGCACGTCGTGTCCCCTTGCGCGCAGCATGCTCCCCACTCACTACAACGCGCCAAGCAGAGCCTCGACGCGTCCCCGGCAAGCCGAGAACTAGCCGCCATGGCCGCCCGACAGCCCTGACTCAGGCCAGCGCCGCCCAAGCCACCCCGGCTCGCCACCTGCCCCCGTGAACAGCACAAACTTATCCCCTCGCCAGTCGGCTAGCTATCATCGTCGCCACGACGCCCTAACGCTACAGGGAGGCGGTTCGCCGACGAACTTATCCCCGGCCGCCGCAACCGACCTCATTGTGCTATATAAGGAGGCCCCCGAGCACGTTCCATTGGCTAAGCAGCCTCAACATGCTCCACTAGCTCTCCCGTAGCAGCCAATCGACCCGGGGAGGTCTTCTTCCCCGTCTCCGGCAACTGCAGCCGCCGCCACAGCCCCGATCATTCCGGCACCACCAGAGCCTCCCCCTCTCCACTCTCTTCACCAGGAACTCCCTCTCCCCCTTGTAAATCCATCCCCCTGCTCAATTTTGATCGAGACCCACTGCGGGGGAAGAATCACTTTGTCACTGAAGCCCCCCTCCGCCGCGGAGCTCGCCGCCGGCGACTCCCTCCACCTCCGGCGACCCTGCGACCACCGGAAGGACCGCCTAGGAGTGGCAGATCCATCCCTACTCTTAGCTGCCTGCGAGGAATCGCCGTTCGCCGGCGACGATCGCCGGAGTCCCCGCCTCTGTTCGGCCAGAGGGAGAAGAGGGAAGGCGACTGGTCAAACCTGACCGGTGGGCCAGACAGGCCCACTGTCAGTGACGCAGCCCCGCCGCCACGTATAGTAAGTGGAGGCGCAGTTTCAAAGTACGCTTTCGACGTATACATGTTTATTTGAAACGTTTTCTTTTCTGTTTTATTTTTAAATAACAGATTTTGACCAAACTTTGACTTGCTGTATCTTTTAAAATATAACTCCAAATGAATTGATTCTTTTTCCTACCTCTCTCAAATTTAACCTAGTTTATTTTAAGATTTATTAGAAAAATTTTCAAACAAATTTTTGTGCTGTTTTTGAATTTGTGTGTTACTTCAAATTTGTTTAAAATAGGACTTTGGAGAGAGAGAAGAAAACTTTCAACAGTTTTGGAGTGCACCCTACCCTTCCACACATTGAAGGCAAGCATTCTGAACTCTGGCATGATATTTTTGAGTGTTCATTGACACACTTATCACACTACCTCCTTTGTTGGAGAGATTGTTATTTCATGTGAAATGATCATGAGCACAGATGCATATTTGGGATTTCCATGCTGTTGGAAATGATCACACCTGTGATGATAATCATCCTCATGTGCCTTGCATGCATACCGGCAGGAACCCGGGAAAACCATCTGCCTTGGGTAGGCATGAGTTTGTCGCCGGTCTCCGTCAGGACGGTTATGTCTGGTATGGCATGGTAAGGTAATATGAGCGGTGGCTCTGTTGGTTGAAATATAATCGTTATGCTAATCATGCAGGGAATACTTAAACCTCCTGAGTCGACCATAGATCGAGTTTTGTCCCAGTAACCCCCATACTTGCTTCGTACTACCACTCGTCTCTACATCAAGTAGAGTACGGTTCAGTAAGTTGTCAACCTCTTCCTAGCACACACCGTACAAAGAGGCCAGGGTGGATGATACCGGTTGTAGCTGGTAGGCAGGCCACCTGGTCCGGGGGCATGGGTGTTTCCAGTTGAGACCGAGAGGGGAGGCCACCCCTTAGAGCGCGCAATATAAATTTGATCTCATGCTACGTGAGGTTGTAGCCTCCCCACTTAGAGTTGGCTTGACAGGTGTCGTGGGTGATTCCAGACACGTGTGAGTTAAGCTGGTGTGTGCAAGTTAGGTGTGTTTTCAACAAAAAGACCGTAGACGGAATTAGTCCCGATGGACTAAAGAAATCCGTTACTCGTGGGTAAAGAGTACACCCTCTTCAGAGATTAAATCTATTTGAATAGTCGTGTCCATGGTTAAGGACTACAGTCTGGGATGGGTAAAGTGTCGGTCTTAGTGTCGGTCTTCGAAGGTGAAACTGTTAAACCAGAACGGGAATTACTACTTGTGACTTGTGATGATTATGATTATTACTATTGTTGACTAACCCGTGATATTATTATTATCATCGAGTATCTCTGGGATGGTTCTACCTTCGGGATATTCACTATGATTGTTTCTTTTAAAGCCCTTTATGTGGTGTCGCTCAGACGCCCGACTGTGGCATTTCTTTTAAAGCCCTGTATGTGGTGTCGCTCAGACGCCCGACTGTGGCATTTCTTTTAAAGCCCTGTATGTGGTGTCGCTCAGATGCCCGACTGTGGCATTTCTTTTAAAGCCCTGTATGTGGTGTCGCTCAGACGCCCGACTGTGGCATTTCTTTTAAAAGCCCTGTATGTGGTGTCGCTCAGACGCCCGACTGTGGCATTTCTTTTAAAGCCCTTTAGAACAGACAATGAATGTGCCCAGTACGTTCAATTCATGGTGCATTTGCTATTTGTTAGCCTCTGTTTTGCATGCACATTGTTTTAGTGCTTAATTTTCCGTTTTCAATTTCGTGGGTAGTTCGCGTAGGTTTTTGAACTGATCCCCCCTGCCACACGGCTCTATTCTGATTTCTAGGGTTTAGTGCGGGGATTTTACAACTACTCTCCTAACTCTGTATCTATGTTGGGCTCCATTTTTTCATGCTCTTATGGTTGCCATGAAGGAATTGAATTACCACCTGTATAATTAGTTTGCTGGTGATAATCCCATACGGTTTGTGTGTTTTATATGCAGTTCATCTCGTTTTGTGTTTAGGTTATCATGATGGATTGTTTGTTCTAGCACTATCAGTGGTGTCCCTTTACATGATGCATTTTGTGTTTCTAACTTACCTGAACTTTATTTGTGAATATTACCATTAGTGGTGTGAATAATTTATCAGGAGTCACCTGTAAATTTATCATGTCACTGATTTTTTAATATTTAGTGATGTGATGTCCAATAAACGTGTTTGCGTGTAAGTTATCCCCATCCCTAATTTTCATGATGCATTTTTTGTGTTTCTAACTAATGGGTGTGCCATCATATAACTTACCTGAACTTTAATTTGAAATATTACCATCAGTGGTTTGAATAATTTACCAAGTGTCCACTATAAAATTTATCATGTCATTGATTTTTTAATACTTAGTGCCACAATGTCCAATATATGTGTTTGTGTGTAAGTTGTTGCCATCCCTTTTTTTCCTAAGTTATCTTGCCCGATACATACATTTTATCGGTGTATCATAAGCAAAAAAAATATCAGGTATTCAATATCTAGTAGAAGCACACATGTCCTTATTTGTTTTTCGTCCTTCTCTCTTGTCGATGAGGTATCTTGTTGTATGTTCACAAGTTACCAATGTATCTTAAGAATGAGTGTGCGACTATTAATTCAACAGATATGCATCTTTTATGCTCACTTTTTTCTCTTTGTTATTCTTGTTTGTCAGGTCACAATGCCAAGGAAGCGCAAATTAGATGATGACTTTAAGGAGGTGAACCCCTTAAAGAAGCATAAGCCTCCCGCAGATCGGAACAGGACTTCTCCTAGTGCTCTTGTGACTGCCTGTAAGGACATGTCAGATGAGAGAAAGTCCGCGATTGATGACATGGATTTCACTAGTCTGCGGAATATCAAGTGTGATAATCTGTTCAACCGGCTTTCTCAATGGCTTGCTGGTCTATACGACCCTGATTCCCGTGAGGTCGTTGTACCTGGTCATGGAAGGTTACCGGTCAATGAAGAGTCTGTGCATCGTATAATGGGTGTGCCCCGAGGTGATATTGCAGTGGATTTCAAGGTTCCTACAAATGAATAGCTTGAGCTTGCGGGAGATCTTTTTGGTGATCTTGGACATGCTCCTAAAACTGTTGATGTATTAAATCTTATTTTGAGCACTAATCGGCATGATGACAATTTCAAGCGCTTGTGGCTTGTGCTTGCTGCCAGCACTGTGATGGCGCCAACGACTTCCAACAAGATCAGCACCAGATGGTATTCTGTGTTGGTAAACACATCTGGCTATCTTTCTAGTTCACACTTTTTATCTCTTTTCATTTCTGTTTTTATACCTGGTAACTTTTTTGCTTCTTAGTCTGATTTTTGGAGTGTGGTAATTTCTGTCCCTTTGATTTTTCTATGATCTGAAGTGTGGTTTTTATGTAGTAATACACCTGATAACTTTATATGAAGGTGTTGTAATTATATAGTAATGCACTGGATAACTTTTTATGAAGGTGTAGTAATTACATAGTGATGCACCTGATAACTTTTTTCTGAAGGTGTGGTAATTATGTAGTAATGCGCCAGATAACTTTTTCTGAAAGTGTGATAATTATTTAGTAATGCACCTGATAATTTATTTATGCCTTGCAAATATGGTAATTTTGACTTACTTCTCAATAATGTGGTAATTGTGTGCTTCTGTACTTGGTGATTCAATGATTATCCAGTGTTTTAAGTGTCTACTTATGTCCCCTGCTAACTTGTGTGCATACATTCCTTTATGTTTCATTTGTTTTCTTTTTTTTCGTAGCAAAATATTGGCAATGTAAAAAACCTCAACTGGTGCAAATTTATTGTGGATCAGCTTCACAAAGCCCTTTCAAAAGGAAAGCCTACGATGGGTTGTCTCCTATTCTACAATGTTAGTCCCCATATTCTTTTTTTGTTCCCACGATTTTTGGATTGTACATCTTATTCCGCCAAACAGCTAGATTGTAATGACCTTTTCTGTTTTTCTAGCTTCTGTATATAGATGCTATTGACTTAACTGGCCTTGGTATCATCTTGCCTAATGGTCCTTTTGCAATTAATGTGTGGACCAATGAGTTGGCATCGAAAGTTCTCCGGATGGATGTCCAGAGGGACAAGCTTTCTTATGGGAAATTACCGGTAATTTCCCATTCATCATTTTTCTTTCCTTCTATGTATTACCATCTTTTTTATCAAGATCTTAATTTGTTTTTTATCATATTTTTCCAGCTTAAGCCCCAAAATGGTCGAGACTATTGCTTGTTTGGTGGCTTACAGGGTCTAGATAAATTCATGTGTGGTCATGCACCGCAAAACTGTTCTGAACAGGTATTATAATCTTTTTTGTGCGTTTGGGTATTTTTGTTTTCCTTTTTCCTGGTAAATTTTGTTATAAAGACCTGGTAACTTGTACTGTTTTCATGATGGTAACTTTTTTTTTAGATTCTCACTTCGGAATAACTTCATTTGAATTTATATTTGTGTGGTATTTTTAGTTGTTTTTGCATGACACTTAATGTCACTCACAACCTGATTATTTGTTTTTTTTCATTCATGATTTTCTATCAGAAACTTGCTAAAGCTTCTGCTATTGTGGGTCGCTTTTCGTCTGGCATGGTTGGCCTCCTGGGTGGTCTTGTTAATGAGTTCATGTCCTTGGATGATGAAGACAACTCACGGATGTCCCGTTTGTAAGAGAGCCAACTAAAGGGTTTATCTTCTGCTGCCGGGAAGACTGTCAGGAAGACTGCAAGCACCCGTCCTGCATCCCTCTCGCGTGAAGTAAAATATCCCGGCAAGAAAACTGTTGAAGGTTCAGATTCTGATCCTGAGGATAGTGATGGTGGCGGTGATGGTCACTCTGACGAAGATACAGATTTTCACGTTCATTACCATGGTTCTTCAGGTGGACCGAACGCCCATGAGGCTTCAGGTAGTGGGGGTAGTGCTGGACCGAATGCCCATGATGCTTCAGGTAGTGGCGCAGCGAATGCAGATGTGGGTGCAACCATGTTTGCAACTGCCAATGTGTCGGTAAGGTCAGCCGGAATTGATGGAACTGCTACTACAGGAACCGATCAGCCTCTCGAGTCTCAAATTATGCTTACTGCATGTTCCGGGAATGTATATAGTGATGGATTGCATAACCAGCCAAATATGACGGATACTCAAAACGAGGCTATTGTTGATGCTTCTGTGAAGAGGTGCGGTCTTCTCTTGTCCGTAACTTGGAAAAGCAATATTCCAGGCGTCGCAAGAAATTACGCCTACCTTCTCCGCCCATGGCCACTGGTACAACTGATCCTGACCAGCCGTCGTTGGATGATACACATCGTTCTATCAAGGCAATAGTCATCAATGAGCTTGGCATTGTAGGCCCTGATAAGGGCACTAACTCAGTAATTGCCAATCCCACGCGGAAGAAACAACATCCTCGCAAGTGAGTTTCTTATCATGTGCTAGTTGATTTCTTTTTATTTTCATTTGTTATATTGCATTTTTTAGCTGGTAACTTCTGTCAATATAAGTTGGTAACTAATGTTATATTTTAGCTGTTAATGTTAATATAAGCTGGTAACTAATGTTTTTATAAGCTGGTAATGTCCATGTTTATTTTTCTTTGTGTACATACTTACTTTTTGTTACTCTTTTGTGTTACCACTTTTCCTAGCACCTAGCTTCTGATAATTAGAACTAAATATGTCTGGATAGTTTCTATTCCTTAATAAGCCTGTGTTTTTGTCTAGAATGGATAGTAATTATATCATGGTAAGGCTGATAACTTTTAGTAGCTATTTTCATGATAATAACTTCAGCTTTTTATTTGAACAATATGTAGTTTAACGTTGTTTGCATGATAATTTTAGTAATTATATGCTGGTAAGCATGTGTTATTTGTCTATGGTAACTAGGAGATACCTAGTAATCCTGCGCGTCCTTCGGCAGATGTTGACTCGTCTGACATGTCACCTAGGTGATTATGAATGTTATTTTTCCTCACTATATGATATCTAAATGATTTTCTCTATTTGTTTATTTTTCATTTGTAAATTAGGTGAATATATACCGGTAATTTAACTCTTTTATGCGTGGCATCATAATCTGTACGGGAGTGACTGGTAGTTTTTATAGTCAAAGCTCTTACAATATTTACTGTTTTTTAGCATGATAAATTTGTTGGTAACTTTGTTATCTTCATAGTTACTATCTTCATTAATGATTCGTGACGATGTTGATTGTTTGCATTATGTGGATAACCAAGTTGGCCATAAGATGTCTAATAATTTGAATACAAGCTGGTAACTAAAGTTATTTTTTAGCTGTTAACTTCTGTCAATATAAGGTGGTAACTAATGTTATTTTTAGCTGTTGTATGCAAATATAATCTGATAACTAATGTTAATATAAGCTGGTACCTATGTTTTTATAAGCTGGTGATGTCCATGTTTATTTTTTCTTTGTGTGCAGCAAGAAGACCAAGATTACTGTGAGGAAGGTTACGAAGTCTTCTTAAGTTGCAGTTGTAACTAGGTATTCTCCTCGTTTTGCTCCCAAGGACGCCAAAGATGATTTTAAAGACTCCCCCGTGGTCACTTCTCCAATAGCTGTGGATGAAGCTATGGATGAGCTCGTGGCAGCAGCCACTATTACTCAAGTGGTAGAAGAAATTGCCACTGTTGCTATTGGCACTGAAGCTGAAACTTCTGCTGATCAACCTCAAGGAATTGCTCCTCCAATGAACGTTGTTGTAGCTGAAACCTCTGCTGATCAACCTCAAGGAATTGCTCCTTCAACGAGCACTGCCATAGCTGAAACTTTTGCTGATCAAGTTCAAGGAATTGCTCCTCCAACGACCGCTGCTGTAGCTGAAGATGACCAAGCTCCTGTCAAAATAGCATCTGTTGTTCAAGCTGAAGTTGAATCTTCCCAATCCAATTTGGCAGAACCATTTGAAACTGAAGATGCCGTGTTTGTTGAAGCTCAACCTGTGGATGACCAAGTCCCTGCCAAAGAATTCAGCATTAATGCAGATGTAGAAGTTGTTGCTGATAGGGCCTACTGGGATTTCACCCCACCATCTTGCTCTCTTGGCCTAGATTTTGGCCCCACACCGCCCGGACCAGTTATTATTACGATGGCCATAGTCCCAGCTGCAGTACCAACACCGCCCCCAGCGGTTGTTTCGACAACTCAAGCACCAGCAGTGGTCCCAATGGTTAACAATACACCCCAAGACCGAGCAGCAGCATCCCCAATTGATCATATGGCGGCAGCACCATGAGATTTAAAGAATTCTGAAGATAATCCTATTGACTCCAATCTGTTTTCAGGCTCTGAGCCTGCTGACCTTGGTAAGTGAAGGCATATACGTGTCTTCGCTTTATCACAAAAGAGTGATGGGATGGATGTCAGCTTTTCAAAGACCATTTTTATGATTTTAGTTTGATCCTTGTGTGTATATTTATGCTCTTTTTATCCTATGTATGGACACCCCCCCCCTCTCACATGTAATGACTTATACTTTTGCGTGTGTGCTATGTAATGAACTATGTGTTTTCGTTTCACATTTGCGCTCTTTTATTTTTTATGTTTTCTAGTGTGTGGATGTATTATACGTGATTATTATTGTTCATTTTTCCTGGTAACTTTTAATAACATCCGACTAATAATTATTTGCTAACTAGGTAATTAAATGGTAACATTTGTGATCATACCCTGATAACTTCTGCTATCACCATGCTGATAACTTCAACCTTTTGTGTGGTAACTTCTGCTATCACCATCCTAACATCTGACTAATAATTGTAGCACTCTACTTTTAACTGATCAATACATCGCTCTAGATGAAAGATATTTGTACCTTGTTGTCCATCTTACCATTTTATCGTATGGTAACTTTCACCATGATAACTTTTTGCGAATGTTGTGCTAGTATTTTTTGTTCTAACTAGATACCTACATGTTTTCAAAAAAAAATTGCTAACTAGTTACTTAAATGGTAACATTTGTGATCATACCCTGATAACTTCTGCTATCACCATGCTGATAACTTCAACCATTTTGTTTCCTTTATTGATGTTGTAAATACACCCCTCGCCCTCTTTTCCCTGCACGCACAGACAAACCATTCTAATACATTTATGCTGCCCTTTTAACTATCCTAACCCCCCTCATTTTCTTCCCTTTTTCTCTCTACAGTAATTATATCATCATTCTGTACTATCTATCACTTTTTTCTTTAGTTGTTTTTCCACATATTTGACATTCCTTTAGTCAGTTCAGAAACAGACCTGATCGCAACTTTTTGAAGAGCGTCGATTTCGAGTTTATGATGCGGATGTTGAAGACGACGATGTAATTATGTGGGTTGAAGAAGTCGAACGTGCCACTGTTAGAACAAAAGCAAAATACGGGTCTGCAAAAGGTACTGATAGGAAGATATTATTTAACAAACTTTTTCCTACTGCCAACCTTGATAACATGATTATCTTCATGTTGATAATTTACTATTCTAAACTCTGATAACTTCTTTTCTTTTTGTTTCCCCATAATATTTCTTTCCATCATTCCCAACTCTGATAACTCACTTCACTTTTGTTCTAGACCACCCCACCAGCCCTGAATTTGCTACACCAGTTATTCAACCTCCCTATGGTAATCATTCAGCCAGTGTGACTCCTAAATCATACATTCGGAAAGTTAGGGTAAGCCGCCCATTGCAATTCCTTCTGCCTCCATATTGTGGCCTCACAGCATCTGCACTCGAAGAGGTTATTTACGCAGAAGTTATCAAGCACACCACTGATTCAGTTGACTCCAAGATAAAACAGTAATGACATTTACTGTTTATCTTTTCTCTAGTATTATGATCCCTCACCGTCAAAACATTTGCTTATATACTTTTTTTTCTTTGTTTGCTTTTCAGTATTAGGGTTATTGACATCGATGGGCGGTGGGTCACATTGGAGGAGCTCGCTAATAGTGTGATAGAAGGTGGTCAAATTTCGAATAATATTGCAGAGCTCCACATCCAAATTATTTCTGATTCTGTACCCCCAGGGAAGATCATCTTTCCATGGTTGGTGTCAATATATCTTCGCATACATGATATGATGAGCAGGTTCCTAATCAAACATTTCCGTCGTGATGCAAACTACATACTTAGTCACCAAAATCGGGTACAATTTTTTACGTAAACTACATACTTTTCTTCTTTTAAATCTTACAAGCTGCTTTTTAGTGGGTCTAACATTCAATTTTATCAGGCTCTTATTTTGGTTTTGTCAGACATCGTACCTTTAAAGAATTTTAGCTTGTACCTAGTTATGTTACTTTTCAGTGGTACCTTTCATGTATGCCTACTGGTAACATATGTTGTCAGTGTCCTGATAACTTTGCCTTTTTAACTGTAAATGCATTGATAACTTCATGTGTTCATGTGTTCACATTTTTTCTTTCCGTGGTAACTTTCATGTATGCCTACTGATAACATATGTTGTCAGTGTCCTGATAACTTTGCCTTTTTAACTATAAATGCATTGATAACTTTTTGTGTTCATATGTTCACATTTTTCCTTTCCGTGGTAACTTTCATGTATGCCTACTGGTAACATATGTTGTCAGCGTCCTGATAACTTTGCCTTTTTAACTGTAAATGCATTGATAACTTCTTGTGTTCATGTGTTCACATTTTTTTAACAGCTACTGTTTCCAACACTGCACAAGTTGGGACCTCTACCAAAGAACGAGCATTGGTATGTCTTGTGCCTTAATCTCAAGGCAAAACGATTTGAAGTTCTTGATTCCCTTCGTCCACAAGATAGCCCTTCGCTCATCACACATGCGACGAAGCTTATGAATGGCATTAAAAAAGCCTGGTTGATTGCGTACAAGGACTCAGGTAAGCAGATCCAAGACTATGATCTGGTGTACATCGATGTGTTCAAACAGGACAATGGGTTAGTTTTTTTGCTAGTACTCCATCATTTTTTACCATCCGAATACCCGGTAACTTAGTAGTGTAGCATTTTAAAAGTTTGTTCACCTTTTTGCTTATCTTATTTTGCTATTTAACACATTTTTTATTTTTTTTCCTTTCAGCACTGATTGCGGTTTCTTCGCGTTCAAGAACTTGGAGTTCTGGGATGGTAAAAACATCCCGACAATAACTAAGGAGCAGATCCCGGCGCTAAGGAAGATAATTACAAGCATGTGGCTGGACCAACCTCTTAACAAATGCACGCAATGGCGCTATCACTTGTTCAATAAGGATTAATTGATGTGAGAAATTTGCACCAATATAAGTTTTATGTTTAAGATCGATGATAGTTTTATACATTTTTTTCTTGGCTGATTACTATCTTTTTTATACATTTTTGCTGATAACTTATGATAGTCAATGTTGATAACATACTATAACATGTGCTGGTAACTTTCTTTTTCATTGTGTCATAACATTTTGCTCACAAACAAAGAACGATAACTAATCTCATTCTCATTTCTGAAAATCCCCATTACATTCTGGACTTGAACTTACATGTTTCAGTTCTGATAACATACTACAACAGGTGCTGATAACTTTCTTTTTCATTGTGTCATAACATTTTGCTCACAAACAAAGAACGATAACTAATCTCGTTCTCATTTCTGAAAATCCCCACTATATTCTGGACTTTAACTTACATGTTTCAGTGCTAATAACTTTTCATTACATGGTATCTCGATACCGTTTTACACAATAAAATGGGTAAAATTGATAAGTAAAATCTCTAACTTGCATTTCAATGCCCATCTAACTTGCATTTCTCAGTGCGGGATGGGTGAAGTACATTTGCGTTTATCATGATCTTTCGACCCGCAGACTCTACACTTCCTCTCTTTTTTTGGCTTTGCAATGTCAAATGGGAGCTGGAATCTTTTCTCTCTCGGACGCCCTTTTGTAGTAGACTTTGGTGGGTCTAGTGTCACTCTTGTGTTTGATGATTGGGATCCCTCGGTATGTGAGCCATTGAACTAGAAAATATTGCCAGACACATGCGTGACAGGAATGCTTCCTTGATGCGCTACTGGGACACCTTCAGTGGCACTAGTCCCTGGTGGTGAAGAAAACATGTGTGCTTCTTTTCCCTCATCTTTTTTCCTTTCTTGCTTTCTTTAGCTGCCTCTTTTTTAGTGCATCCATGTCGTCTCTGAAAGCATTAACATGTTTCCTTGCCAATGCCATCCCTTCATCAGTAGTGCAAGCGTCTTTTGCTTGTTCCTTGAAATCATTCAGAATAGATGTATATCTCATGATATTTTTTTCCTGCCTCTGTCATACCCTTCTTAACTGTTGGCTGTTGGTAATCAGGCTGAACAAGATCCTCTTCTGGATCCCATGTCCACCTATCCAGGATATACCTCCTCGGTATCTCGTAGACTCCAATATGTTCCATTACTTGTAGTATGTGTGCGCACAATAGCCCATCGTGATCAAACTTGCAGCAAGTGCATGAGTATACCCCTTCATCCTTGTTCGCCTGCACATGGTAGTCCCTATCCCCATACTTTGGTAGTATGCCTCGGAGTGACCACATCCTGAAGGTTCCATCTTGCAAAGTGTCGCATCTGTAAGCAGTCTTTAGCTTCATCTCTACCTAGAACATGGAGAACAGATTTTGTGTGTATATCCCTCGCATCTGTAACTCGATTGGGTTCAATGAATACATGTCTGCCTCTTTGTAAATTGTGTTCACTTGCTCTTTCGCCACAACCACCATTACTTTCTCCTGGATTGCAGTGTATTGAGTTGTGAATTCAATCAATGAGTTGTTGGGGTTCACGTACTTCTTGAGGACAGCATTGAATCCCTCGCTCTTTGCAGTTGTCTGCAAGAATGGAAAGAAATGCTTCATGTAGTACACCGGGGCCCAACATTTCCTATTTTCCCACAACCAGTGAAAATGTTCATTGTCGGTCTGCCCATATTTATCCATCATTGCCCACCATTTGTTTTCAAACTCTTTCTCTGCGATACACAAAACATGAGACAATTACATACACAATCAGTGGTAATTAAAGTACAAGAATGCTGGTAACTTTTCTTAGTTATTAGATGGTAACTTTATTGAACATTTTTTTCCAGATCTGGTAACTTTTCTAAACCAATAGTTAGTATCAAATATGTAACTGCCCCCTGGTAATATAACCAACAAGATCATGGTAACTTGTGTAGACCCACACATGGTAACTTGTGCATCACATATATTCATATGACTTCTCAAGTTTGTTGCATGGTAATTAAAATGGGTCAACAGATTAGGTACGTACCAGTCAAGCTGTTGTCGACACAGTCTTTGAATGCTTTGTTTAGTGGTTTATCATCAGCCATAAGTTTTCCAAGTTTCTCTTGCGGCTTCTTCATTATATGCCAGCGGCAATTTCTGTGTATTATGTTCAAGAAGACCTCGTCGATCGCACTCCTCATTGCAAAGTCCTGGTCTGTGATGATGTTTTTTAGGGGCAACACCACCCATTGCATAGAGGAATGTGTTAAACAGCCACACAAAGTTTTCCTTTAGTTCGTTTCGAACAAAGCCACACCCAAACTGGATGGATTGACCATGGTTATTAATTCCAATGAATGGTGCACATGACATCTTGTACATGTTTGTCATGTATGTTGTGTCAAACGACAAACAGTCATTATACTTTGCATATGCCCTGCGTGATGTGCCATCTATCCAGAACAAGTTCTCAACCATGTCCTCATCATGAAGTTTGATTCTCCAGTAGAAATATGAATCTTTGGCCCTCATCTCTTGGAAGTATGCAATTGTGTTTCCAACATCCTTGTGTCAGTGCTCTAAGCGGAACTTAGCTCGTTGATTAGCAATGTCTTGTGTCGTGTAGGGTACGTCTTTAGCGCTCCCGTAGAACCATGACATCAGTTGCATCTGCCTCGCAGTCTCAACGTTGCATCCGTGCAGAACCCTCAAGAAGTCCTGCTCCTCCTTCGGAATGTATCGATGTGATGATAAGAATTTTGTTAGGGAGACTCGAAACGGTCAACAGTCCACCATGCATCATCATGGGATAGGTACATGTGCGCTTCACATTCAGTCCTAACAACTTTCTTTTTTTCCTCTTCTTGACAATGTTGGCTGGGTTTTCCACATCTTGCAGCTCATCCCTGTCCTTGCGTCGTTTGCCATATTTTGTACAAACTAGTAGCACCCTGCTTATAGTTCCATCAACCCTCTCTTTCTTGAATTCTTGCCTAATTGCAAAGCCAGTCCTGCGCGCGTAGGTGCTGTAGTGGTCACGTGCGCTCTTCATGGTGTCAAATTTTGTCCCTTGTAAAGGTGGCTTAGGTGTGGAATATGCCTCCATGTTGCTGCCTTCCATATCAGCATCGATCCCAGCAGATTCTGGAGTTGCTGGTTCACTTATTGTCTGCTCTCCAAGTCTCCCAGCTCTTGTGCCTGCATTTGTTCCAGCACAATGTGCACTTGCTCCACCACTGGGCAAGCTGTTGTTTGCGCTGATTGCCCGAGCACCTGCACTTTGGCCAGGTAGATTAGTGAAATATTACATGATAAATAACAATTTTCCATCATGGTAGTTTTCTGAAGATTCAGTGAATGTATCTTTCTTTTCTGCCTAAACAACCCTGGTAATTTGCATACTCTGAACCTGGTATTATGAGTGCACCAATGCTGGTAATTTTCAAACCCACTTCAACAGTAAAGCATTCTTTTTTGCCTAAAAAACCCTGGTAATTTGCATCTTCTGAACATGGTAATATGTGGGCACCAATGCTGGTAAGTTTCAAACCCACTTCAATATTAAAGTACTTCTTTCTGCCTAAAAAACCCTTGTAATTTGCATTTTTTGGACCTGGTAATATGTGTGCACCAATGCTGGTAATTTTCAAACCCACTTCAATAGTAAAGTATAAGACTGGGTTTTTCATTCCATGATGATATGTAAACAGTAATGTTGGTAATTTTACTTGTCCCCATGATGTTTGGGTATGTTGAATTGCTGCTTGGTGTGCGCGCTGCATTGCCTTCTTCATGCATTCTACCTCCTCCTCCATCCTCTGCATTATCTCCTCTGCTAGCATCCATTTATCTACTCCTGCTTGATTTATTTTTACGTTTGCACGTTAGTATACATTTACACGTGTTCACTCTTTTTTTGAAACTCATTGTTTTGTTTACTCTTTTACATAGGTGTTCGAAGGCAAGAATCGCAGGGGTGATTGGGAAGAACACTAAACAGGACAATTACAGTACAACATGAGCATCTCCATTAAAAGGCAGCAATTTTCTTTATCCAATGTTAGTACTTAGCTAAAGTGGATGATATCTTTTACTATATACAAATTGATAACTTGTTTACTTCATGCAGTATACCATTCTTTGTAGACTGAAAAAATGAACCTTTTTTGCAATGCATCTTCCATTGTATGAGAGAATGATTTTTGTGGTCAATAAAGGTTCCTCTTTCCTATATTTTTGTCTTTATTTTTCCATGGTGGACACAAAATCTATGTTTAGTGTAGCAAGGGAATGGGTTTTTTTTTGGGTACTCTGTTTTGTTGCATAAAGTTGGTAACAAAAACTACGGGGGGCTGGTAATTTTGCACTTAGTTGGTTGGTAAGTCACTGCAATAGGCAAAATTATGAGAGAAGTCTG
>NC_041389.1:581607271-581615299 GCF_002162155.2 Triticum dicoccoides
AGGTAAGGGGGTGGGGGAAACTTGCTATCTGGAAAGTGCGTCGCGGGGGGGTGGCATTTTCTGCTGGGCCTTGTAAAGCGATCGGCTTGGTTAGCTGGCGGGATGATCGGCCTGGTTAGTTGGCGGGTTGAATCAAGGTTGTCTCAAAAAAAAAACTGGCGGGTTGATTGGCCTGGTTAGCTGGCGGGGTGATCGACAGGTATGGTGAATTTTCTATCGGGCACACTGTTGCCAAATATCACTGTCCTTCTTTCTTTGCGTGTGAACAGTTTTTGTTTTTTTTGTTTTTGTGTAGAACTGCTTTTAAATCTCAGCCATCAATCTCTATGGTTAACATAAAATTAAGGGATATAAAAAGATGACTTATTGAGAACTATGGAAGCCTTAATACTGTATTAGGTAAAGACTAAAGATAAAGATATGAACACGCCTAGCTCGGGAGTGACTACTATATATGTACTCTTTTTTTTGCGAAAAGACTACTATATATGTACTATATCAAAATATCATGACTACCGAGTACCAACTACAGACACAAGAAATTTGAATACACGCACTGGTCTCAAAATAATAGTTTTGTATGCATTAAACCCCGGGTTTGAAAAGAAAATCTGTATACCCTCTATGAAATTAACCTCAAAATACCCTCGTCTGTGCACTCAAGCAATTTCTTCCGCTCCCTTACCTTACCTCCGTTAAGGTTAGAATCGGCAAGCCTTACGTCCTTTTGGCTGTGAGACTGCACTGCAAGGCTCAGCGACAAACTTGTCTCTACGGGAGCAGCTTCTCAGCAGGTGGATCGCGAGCACCTGCATCTGGAAGAACTATGTACCTACTCTAATGAGCGCAGATTCAGACGAGGGACTAGTGACTCGCATCTCTGTCCTTTCTTCTGTAGTGCTGAAACTTCTCAACCCAGCAAGCTTCTCCGGCCTCCTTGGGAAAATCTGCTTAGCCTTTGCCCGGGCTGTGTAAACGTGTACGTGTTGAGTACGTTAGCACATACCATGTGTGGTTAGTGCGTGTATGTGTTCATCTCTGATTCTACATGGAAACCAACCCAATGTATCACTAATATCTGTGATACAAATACATGTCAAGGCCTACCACATCGGTACGGCAAAAATTCTCTTTGACTGGCAAGACATCTGGGACATTGATCAACCAATCAAACAAAGTTCGCTCGCTCCACGGTCGTCATTGCGGTCCCGTGGAACATTTGCCAGGAGGATGAGGAACTGGACATCACCACTCAGAGATTCGCTGATGATTTGATACTCTGGTCTAACCGCAGCTCCAGACCTCCAGTGTAGATGGTATGTCCTTGATTAGGAATTGGAGTGCAATGTTGTTGTACTCTGTTTTTCTCTCTCTCTTTCCTTCCTTTCTCACCTCTCTTTGAAATAACTGTTAATCTGGTTGTATAGTTTTTATTTTCACATATTGATTCAGACCGGCGTAAGCCTGCCCGTAGCACTGTCAAACTTAACCTCAGTTTTAAAGCAAAAAAGTGTAAACAGTAGTTTCCAAAACCACAGTGTTTGCCGGAGGACTGGAGGAGTACTGTGAAGACAATGCAATTGAACAAAGCAACAAAGATAAATAAAAGGGGGAGCTAGTTGAAGGCTTAATACTTCTGGAGTGATTGTTCATCTAATTAGCACGAATAGTTCTTGCTTTGCACATGCTTGTCATGCTGTTAATAATTCTCCCAAATGACACAGTGACCAGACAAAAAACAGACCGAGAAGCATCCTAGTAATAAGAAAAGAGGGTTTTTATGGTATCCTATACTGCTACTAGGGAGGCAGCAGTATATGTGTAATACCACCGTTGATCACAAAGGGAATTGCTCTGGTGGGCCAATACTTCTGAACGACCAGGACACAAACAGGTTGAGCCATGCCTGGGCGAGCATTTTTTGTATTAATTTTCATAAATATTACGCTGGATAAAAAAATTCAAAAATAATACACCGTCGGCCCGCTGCAGGCCGACTGGGCCTAGTCGGCCCACAACAGGCCGATTGGATTCCAGTCGGCCTACAGCTGGCCGACTGGCCCCTGTCGGCCCACTGTGGGCTGATTGCGTCCTGTCGGCCCACTGTGGGCCGACTGGAGCTAATTGGCATAAAAAATATATGTTTAAAAAAATGTTAATCATGTAATTAAAAAATGTTAAACATGTAAAAAAATGTTCCTGATGTATACAAAAAATGTACAATATATATGCAAAAATGTTGACATAAAAATATGTTTTGAAAAATATGTACAATATATATTCAAAACATATTTTTTATGTCAACATTTTTGCATATATATTGTACATTTTTTGTATACATCAGGAATATTTTTTTATACACGTTTAACATTTTTTAATTACATGATTAACATTTTTTAAAACATATTTTTTTATGCCTATTTTTTTGCAAAAACAATTAGCCCGCAGCGGGCCAATTAGCTCCAGTCAGCCCACAGTGGGCCAATTAGCTCCAATAGGCCTGTTGTGGGCCGACTAGGCCCAGTCGGCCTGCAGCGGGCCGACGGTGTATTATTTTTGAAAAATATTTACCCAGCGTAATATTTATGAAAATTAATTAAAAAATGTATTATTTTAAAAAAATTAGCCATGGTTGTCGATCTCACAACAAAGGCACACGAGCAGCTCCACGTCCCGCGAGATGCGGCTGAAGTAGAGGTTCCCTCATGCTCCCGCACTCACCTAGACGCAGATCTTCTGGCGTCAGAAGACTGGCACATCTTGCACATCCTGGCCTCATCGTCGACGGCGGCGAGCTCGTCTGCGGCGCAGGGTGGTTTGGCATGCACTGCCGACATGCATGAGGCACAATAAGCGTGATGCTAGGGTGAGGATGGGACGCACGGCGACGGGCCATAACGTCATAACCGCAGAAGCATCAGTCCACGATCACGACGGATTAAGGGGAGGTGGCCCGGCCGGCAGGCGCACGGTCGAAGGGGAGATGAGCGTCCGGGGAAGTCTGCCGGAGATGCAGAGTCGCCAAATAATGAACTGCAAGCACGTATATCGGCGGAAGAGAGACACGCAGTACTAGCAATACTGCTGATCCGTTTTCACCGGTACAGATATCTAACAAGCCTTGGATCTTTGACATTGGATGGCCTGTATTCAATATAGGGTATCATAAAAGAGCTCTAAGAAAAAGACTCAAAATACTAATACTAGTATTAGATAGCATGCGTTCTTTAGTACTCCCTCTGGAAGGAAATATTAGAGCGCTTAGATCACTAAAGTAGTAATCTAAACCCTTTTATATTTCTTTGTAGAGGGACTATATATCATTTTGGGCATATGATAGCGAATGACATGCGTGCACTGAAACCCCTCATGTCCATGCCCTAGACTTTGTTGTCCCAAATTAACCAGCAATAACCTTGGATATGAGGAGATCTTTCATAATAGCAGGGAAGGTCTTTGTTAAGTACTCGAATCCCTCAGACTCCCTGACCGCATTCAGATTGGTGAGAGAGTCCAAGAACACCAAGCACGCCTTCTTAAGCCCATGGCAGTGCACTACCGGACTCGCGGTCTATGCCTACGGCCACGGGCCGTCGGCATAGCTCTATGCCGACGGCTGCCGTCGGCATAGACCCGTCAGTCTAGGTCACGTCAGCGTACTCCTGTCAGACCGTCGGCATAATAATATCGTCGGCATAGGGGGGTATGCCGACGGCCCTGGCGCAGCCGTTGGCATAGTTTAGCCGTCGGCGTAGTTTTTCGTCTGACGGCAACGGACGGTGCCGTCAAAACTGCTGGCGGCTCAGGAGGCGACACGTGGCAAAGATATGCCTACGGCAAAGCCGTCGGCATAGGTTAAATCTATGCCGACGGCTTTGCCGTAGGCATATCTTTACCACGTGTCACCCCCTGGTTTAACCTGGCGGCAGGGCTATGCCTACAGCAAAGCCGTCGACATAGATATAAATATATGCCGTAGGCATAGGCCTGCCACGTGTCGCCTCCTGGTGGCTCCTGAGCGTATCTATGCCGACGGCATAGTTTTTTTTTCCCTGTTTTCTCTTTTCCAATTCATTTGACAACATTTCAAAACAGAATAATATGAAATATGACAGTTCATCAACATCATTTAAACATAGTCAAGTTCATCATCTAAAGATCATCACCGGCGAAAGTCCACGAACATAAGAGTAGTGCAAGACATGAAACATCATAAAAGTTGAAACATGAAAGACATGGCACAACGGCCGCATACACGGAATCATCATCGACATCAAGCACCACCGAGTCCACCTCCGCCAAAACTACCACCACCACCGAGTCCACCTTCGCCAAAACCACCACCTCCGCCTAGTCCACCTCCGCCAAAACCACCACCAAGTCCACCTCCGTCAAAACCGCCACCGCCAAGTCCTCCTCCGCCAAAACCGCCACCGCGACCACCATCACTCTGCCAGATCGGAGTGACTGGGGTCGACGGAGCAGGAGTCGAGCCACCGGTCCCCTACATGTTTGAAAGAAGATTCTAACGGTAAATATGACATGATAGTGTTGAATGAACGAGAACTAGTTTGTCATTAGTTAGGCAAATTTACTAACCGGAGTATCACCGCCTAGTGCCAGCCATTCCTCGAACATGGGAATGTGTGGGGCGTCTCCCGCAGGTGGTGGTGGGGGTCCAACTTGTGGTGGCTCCGTGCGGTTAGTCCAAGACGCCAACATAGCCTGGATGTTAGTTAAACAAGTCCACTTAGAAACAAGCCGTGATCAACAAAGTCAGAAGGAATGAAAGTGCAAATTTGAGCTTGGTTTAAGAGGGCAAAACCAACAGCCATCACTTGACAGCTGTAATCATCGTTTGCCTTCACTCGTTGCAAGTACTCCCTCACCTCAATATGCCTATGCTCGAGAAAGGCCTGATATGCCTACAAAATTGAGGTTGTTTCTAAGTGGGCAGTGATGAAAATAAACTAAGAAAAATAGAGACAAAGAAGATAAGGGGAAGTACTTACAGCACGTTGGCGGACTAAGGGAGGCTGCGAACGCCCCGTACTCTCTAACGGGCTCGGGTTGGTAGCTCGAAGCCGTGTGTACGAGATCGATGGAGTGATCAAGCCATCGAAACACGGATACCGGCCAAGGGACTTACCCTGGATGGCCACCACCGCCGTGTCGTCGATCTGAGACAGGGCGACCTCAGGAACGGGAACATCCGGATGCAACTTCTGATAGCTCTGAGTGTAAGACTCTAGGTGTTTCTCGGTGTTGCCGTAGTACTGGCTCTCGCCCTCCTTGCGATCACTCCGCTCGCGGGCCAGCTTCCACGACTCCATGTCTGAGAGCGGCCTCTGCAACTTGTCCTCCTGCAACATCAAACAGAAGTTAGCCATACATAAGAACATGATGGTAAAGAAGAACCAAAATGCATCTTTCATATAGATATACCTTCATGTCCTTGAAGCCCCAGTGGTTCCTGTTTCCTTGGCCGTGTGTCCCGTCTTTTCCACGGTTAGCCCGGGCCTTGATGCTCTTGGCAACAAACTCTGGATCGTCACCGACCCACCTATCCACCAAACATGCCCATCCGTCATGCCTTCCATAGCACCAACGAGGAATAACCTATGAAAATTTTGGAAGCATGACATGTGAGCATGAAACATATAGTTGACTCCTTGAAACAATGAAAAGTCTGTAATAGTTACCATCATGAACTGCTCCCTGCTCATGGTAATTTTTTGCCTCTGTGCTTGAGTTTTGGTCATCTTTTGTTGCAGGTAGATGTGGTAGTACTGTGAGACGGCAACCCAATGCATCTCGTACTGCAACTGACGAGCTTTCTTCTTTGCAGACGCAAGTAAGACCACGTCGGCTCTGGCCTTGTGCTCGTCAAGAACTCTATAGAGTTGCTGCAATCATGCATAAACCAGAAGCAAACAAGGCATGAGTTGAGTGATTCAATGATAAACTATGAACGAAACTAAAGACAAGTGATTCAAAAGGGAACTTACCCAAAATTTGGTGATCACGGCCTTAGCGGCCGTCCCGTACTCTGCGTTGCTGCAAGCCTCGTAGTGGGCCCAGCTTGTGGCCAAAACACGCAGCTGTGGGTCCCTGTCTGGCCGCGGGCAGAATAGGCCAGGCCAAAACTGCTTCAACAGGATAGTGAGAAGGCCGTTTGGTTTACGGCCCTTTCCGCGAAGGATCCAGTTACTGCAAAAGAATCAAAGGGTGGCCATGTGTACAATAAAAAAATGTTGTCATGTGTTGAAAGTATGATTGAGATGCACTTACTCTGTCCCCGCAGGTTCAATGAGCCACTTGTGCACCTCGATAGAAGGTGGTGTAGGTACTCCGGCATTACCACGCAGCCACCCCTGCGGAGCACCCGGTGGCAAGTCACCCCACAACTCGGGGTCAACCTCCCCTCCACCCTCCTCGCCCTCCTCCTCACCCTCCTCCTCGGCCTCCTCCTCCTCGGCCTCCTCCTCCTCACCCTCCTCCTCCTCGACATCAGGAATATACTCCTCCTCCTCAGACTCAGAAGCTGCATCAGCATAGGAGGGCATCGAAGAAGACCCTCCTATTTCGGACACGGCCCGGAGTTTTTTGGCCCGGTTGCCTCTCCCCCCACCTCCTCGTCCTCTAGGGGCTCTCCCCCCACCCCCTCCTCCTCTAGGGTCTCCTCCCCCGACTCCTCCACCTCCCTGTGAGGTGCCATCCTCGCGTAGTCGGGAGGGAACCTTGTGGGCTCACCCACTCCGAGTAAGTCCTCCTTTGAGTTTACTGAGGAAACTGGCACCGCTGGACTTGCCCATGATTAGCAAACCTGCATTGAGAAGAGAATAAACAATTAGTAAGGATATAAAAAAACAAGCATACAAGAAAGACATTAATAACGGAAGAGAACATTATTAAAAGAACATACATTTTCTAGAACCCATATGAATCATCACTATTGTAATCTATTTGTCGACCGGTCTCATCATCACTATCCCGCATATCTTCTTCGTTGTCTGATGGAGGTGGAGGCTCTTCCTCATCATCAGCGTCAGCGTCTTCATTTAACTTTTCAAGCATAATTATGTCTCTTTGATTCACAACTGCCTCACCATCAATCCGGGCGCCGTCGTCGTTTGGGTCCAGGTCAACATAACCCAAGTCATCATCCTCCTTGTTTCCGACCACGTCATCATGTTCCTCTTGAAAAAACACTCCCTCGTATGTCATGGGGTTTATGTTGTAGTAATCATCATCGTTCAGGTCCGGTAGCTTACCATGTGGCGACACCTTGAACACAACTTCCCAACCCTTTAGGTACTCTTTCTGGCATGGGTAAGGCAGATAATATACTTGTGTGGCCTGGGTAGCGGCAATAAAGAGATCAGCTCCGGCATAGACGGTTGATGGTTTAACTTCAACTAAACCAACAGAAGGCGTATGTCTCAGACCCTTTTTGGGGTCCAACCATCAGCATATGAACACAGTGAGACTTAGGTGTTTACGGCCACATTTGAATGCCTCACCATCAATTTTTTTAGCAAGATCATCATGATGAAATAACCACTTATCGTATCCCAAATTTGAAGCACATCTCACATAGCTACTTAACAACATCGCAAACTGAAAATAAAATCTTCGTTAACAATTTTATGAACTAAGTGACTCAAGTTGCTTTTTTAACTATGATAATTCATTTTGCCGAGATTCATCCATCTAGCAACCTAACCGTAGCAAAATAATTCCTTTTGCCGAGATTCCTCCATCCATCTAAGATACATACAACATTCATCCATCTAGCAACCTAACAACATCCAACATCCATCCATGCATCCATTCATGCATCCAACAATAGCTAAATAATGCAAAAAAATGAAGAAAAAAAGGAGTGTTAGCTCACCGGGCATAGAGGCGTCACGCTGGTGGAGTTGGAGGTAGGTGCCGGCGGTGGAGGTGAGGGGAGGGCCGGGGCGGAGCTGGGCCGGCCGGGGAGGGCCGGGACACAGCAGGGGCGCGGGCCAAAGGGGGTCG
>NC_041389.1:581615708-581616741 GCF_002162155.2 Triticum dicoccoides
CGAGAAGGGGCGGCGGCAGGGGACGAGAGGTGGGGTGGGATGGGGCGGCGGCGACGCGGGTGGGGCGGCAGGGGGAGCGGGCGAGGAGAGTGGGCGGCGGCAGGGGGCGGGGGAGAACGCGGCGGCGGCGCGGGTGTGGAGGCGCGCGGCGGCGGCGACGAGAGGCGCGGGTCGATTTGCTATCGGGCGAATGAGTGGTGGAGGTGGTCGGCGTAGGTACCGATGCCACGTGGCACCTATGCCGACGGCTTAGTCGTAGGCATAGTTATATATTTTTTATTTTTTTAATGTTTTTAGTAGCTTATATTTTTTCTTCTTTCTGTTTTTTATTTCATATAAATTTTTGATGTTTTTATAGTCATCAGTTATATTTTTTATATTTTTTTATGTATTATTATTTCGTATGCATTTTTAATGTTTTCTTAACGCTGCTCGGCCCTCTCCTCTCCCGAAACCACACAGAGGGGAGGTGAAGGCGCCACGTGGCATATATTTTTTTGCAACAACTTTTATACATGTTTAACATTTTTAAAAAAATATTATTAACTGTCTTCAAATATATTTTTAGTGTATATTATTTTCATACGCATTGAAAAGTTTCGTTTACATATAAAATGAGGGACCGATGCGTCCGTTTCCCCCCTCCAGGTGCCGGCAGCGGCGCCGTCCGTGACGGGGGCCACACCCCGGAGATGCATGCCGCCTCTTCGGACATGCCACAACACCACCCCGCATGTATGAGGGCCCGGTACGACGCTCCAGTGGCATTGCTACCCCCCGGGCCCCCGTCCCGGCTAACCCTGTACCGTTTGACCACGGGATCTAGCCCTTTGACTTCCCACGGACGGGCTTTGACCAGTGGACCTCTCCACTCGGTTGTGTCAGGTCGGCCCAGAGGGACACCGGGGAGCAACATCCGGGCCAAACCCACAGCTACATCCACTCTGTGTAGACCCGACGCGTCCGTTTCCCCCCTCCAGGTGCCGGCGGCGGCGCCGTCCGTGAGGGGGGCCACGCACCGGAGATGTGTGCC
>NC_041389.1:581618288-581751371 GCF_002162155.2 Triticum dicoccoides
CTCCACCCGGTTGTGTCGGGTCGGCCTAGAGGGACACCGGGGAGCAACATTCGGGCCAAACCCACAGCTACATCCACTCCGTGTAGACCCGACGCATCCATTTCCCCCTTCCAGGTGCCGGCGGCGGCGCCGTCCGTGAGGGGGGCCACGCACCGGAGACGCATGCCGCCTCTTCGGACATGCCACAACACCACCCCGCATGTATGAGGGCCCGGTACGACGCTACGATGGCATTGCTACCCCCCAGGGCCCCCGTCCCGCCTAACCCTGGAGCGGTTGACCACGAGATCTAGCCTTTTGACTTCCCACGGACGGGCTTTGACCAGTGGACCTCTCCACCCGGTTGTGTTAGGTCGGCCCAGAGGGACACCCGGGAGCAACATCTGGGCCAAAACCACAGCTACATCCACTCCGTGTAGACCCGACGCGTCCGTTTCCCCCCTCCAGGTGCTGGCGGTGGCGCCGTCCATGAGGGGCGGGCACAACGCGGCTGTGAGGGGGGTCACTCTCTGGAGACGAGTGTCGGGCGTTTGCAACTGCCACAAAACTTCTGTCGGCGTAGATGTTTTTGATTTTAATAAAATATAAGGATCTATATTTAAAAGAACATGACCGCACATTATTAACGTGCTCGAAAAAATACAAACTATATATATATATATTCATAATATATGAAAAAAATACAAACTACATATATATTCATATGTATGTTTATATTTAACATGCTACATGTTAGTTGATATAATAATACATAAAAAAACATTAAAAAATATGTACGGAAAAAAAATCTAACTATGCCGACGGCTATGCCGTCGGCATAGATCCGACCAGCGTGCCGCGGATCACTGACGTGGCAGATATGCCGACGGCAGCCGTCGACATAGGCTCTGCACGGTGCGGCCTGGATCGATGACGTGGCCTGCGGACCTATGCCGACGCCCCCCCGTCTCGGCCGTCGGCATAGATCTGACGCCATTAGCTAGGGGGTGGCCGGGCCCCACGGGTATGCCGACGGCCTTTGTAAGCGGACGGGAGCTGTCGGCGTATATGTAGCTAGGCCGACGACTATTCTATGCCGACGGGTGCCGTCGGCTTATCTCTGCGTAACCCGATGACCATTGTACGCCGACGGCCAGAACCAGGCTGTCGGCATATCTCCGAAGAAGCCGACGGGGGCCGTCGGCATTGTTTTGGCCGTCGGGGTATGGCCCTGTTCCGGTAGTGGTGGTGCTGCTCTGCCAGTGCCAAAATGGTCGCCACGGAGCTGGCGTCGATACGATTGCACAGCTTATCTTCACAGATCAGTATGAGCCTCTCCAAACCGTACCTGTCTGCTGCAACAAGCAAGTGCTGAGCCATGGCATACTTATCTAGTTGACTTGTACCAGGCGGTACATCATCAGTGTAGATGAAAGTAAGCAAATTGCTGAACACCTCTGCCTCCATGTCATCTATGTGTATGGCATTTTTGGTGGTGCTCAGTGGCGGAGCCAGAATTTTTGTGAAGCCTGGGCAAACTTGAAACTAAGTTTCTATTCGGGAATGAAAGTTGGGTGTCCGATACACAGCATATAAAATAGCGCTAAACTTTCAAAAAACAAAAACCATGTTAATAATGAAGTAAAAATATAAAAACAGTAGTCATATCAATGAAATTTTAGAGCAGACTAATATATAATATATCAATATTCAGTTTCATAGACCAAAATAAAGTTTTTTTTCGACTGAAGACCAAAATAAAGTTGAGACTCTAGTTCTGTTTCTGGCTGCATATCATTCACAGTTTCACTGCTTGCTTTATTAAGAAAAAAACGTCTTCATCTATGAAATTTAATTATTTGAATTTGGAAATTAGAACTTTGCTTCGGTACACCGTCCCTAATTTTTTTTACGGATTCCGATGTAGATTTGTGGCAACTTTTAAGAGGGTGCACCGAAGAAAACTCTCGAAGTTAACATGTACTCCTTCCGTTTCTAAATATAAGTCAGTTTAGAGATTTTAATACAAACTACATATAGATGTATATAGACGTATTTTATAGTGTAGATTCGCTCATTTGTTCCGTACGTAGTTCGTATTGAAATCTCTAATATGACTTATATTTTGGAACAAAGGAGTACTTTGTGGAACAAATCCCTGAACCAAAAACTTAGGTTCATATGGATAATTCCCCAAGTTTTGACTTCAAAATTTAAGCCCTAAATCTATCGATGCAATCTGTAGATGTGGATGAATAGATCAATAAGAATTTTACCAAAGCCGATTACAAAGGAGGGCACGAGTAGACGGGGATGCAAGCCGTTCCTTCCTTCCCGGGGATGGATCCGCTCTGCCTGCCGCCGGCTGCGCGCCTATTCAAAGCCAGCCAGTCCGTCTCCGCGCGATGCGCAGTTCTGGCGATCCGTGAGCCATAGATACGAACAGCCGTCGACACGCGAAAGGAGGTGGAGCGATTAGCGAACAACGATGGATTTTTTTGGGGGAGCTCCTAACTGGCGCGTTACGCGCCGCCGAAGGGAACCGGCGCTCACGCGCTCCCTGGCGTGGCAACTTTTAAGAGGGTGCACCGAAGAAAACTCTCGAAGTTAACATGTACTCCTTCCGTTTCTAAATATAAGTCAGTTTAGAGATTTTAATACAAACTACATATAGATGTATATAGACGTATTTTATAGTGTAGATTCGCTCATTTGTTCCGTACGTAGTTCGTATTGAAATCTCTAATATGACTTATATTTTGGAACAAAGGAGTACTTTGTGGAACAAATCCCTGAACCAAAAACTTAGGTTCATATGGATAATTCCCCAAGTTTTGACTTCAAAATTTAAGCCCTAAATCTATCGATGCAATCTGTAGATGTGGATGAATAGATCAATAAGAATTTTACCAAAGCCGATTACAAAGGAGGGCACGAGTAGACGGGGATGCAAGCCGTTCCTTCCTTCCCGGGGATGGATCCGCTCTGCCTGCCGCCGGCTGCGCGCCTATTCAAAGCCAGCCAGTCCGTCTCCGCGCGATGCGCAGTTCTGGCGATCCGTGAGCCATAGATACGAACAGCCGTCGACACGCGAAAGGAGGTGGAGCGATTAGCGAACAACGATGGATTTTTTTGGGGGAGCTCCTAACTGGCGCGTTACGCGCCGCCGAAGGGAACCGGCGCTCACGCGCTCCCTGGCGTGGGCCAGCCCATCTATTTATTTCCTGTTTTCCAAAACGAACAAAAACAGCGGATGTGGTTGCACTCGAACACGCAACCTCAGGTTTGGATTAGCACGCTCAAACCAACTGGCCACCAGTTCTCACACGAAAATTCTAACATCGTTTCCTTCTTTACTTCTTTTCACTTTTCTTTTTCCTTTTTTCATTTTTCTTCTTCTTGGTTCGACGGTTTTATTTTAATTCTTGATTTTTTTTTACAATTGATGAACTATTTCTCAATTTGGTAAATTTATATTCACCGTGTATTACATAGGGCCCAGCTCTTCCGCTCTCGACACTGCCGCTCCACCACCATGGTGAATGACAAGACGGCGGCGCTAGAGCGCGCAAAGAAGGTGACGGGGGCGGCGAAAGGCAAGAAGCAGAACCGCGGGTCGTCATCGCATACGGGGCTGCCACCGGGCTAGATCCAAGGTGATTGGATCCGGTCTTTGCTTCGGCAGGAAGATCTGGACGAGTTGGCGGAGTCTGGACTGATCGCCAAGGGAGCGGCAAGGTTGCCGGAGGGGGAGATGGAGCCTCAGCCTCGACCAGGTGAGTGTGTACTGCTCTCCACCCACGTCGACCAGGGTTTTTCGCTTTCTCTGCACCCCTTCTTCCAAGGATTCTTGAATTTCTTCGGTGCTCAACTCCACCATTTTTCTCCCAACACCATCACGTATCTTGTCGCGTTCGTGTCGATGTGTGAAAACCTCTTAGGGTATCGGCCGCAGTAGGGTCTTTTCAAACATATCTTCACCATCCGCTCCAGTCGGTCAAAAAAGCAAAGTCGAGTGACTCAAAGACCCATGTCATCCAGATGTGTGGGGGTTTAGGTATTCAAAAAGGCATAGGAGTTCTTTCCCTGCTATGACTCTCCCTGAATCGGTTAGAGGTTGGCAGTCGACCTGGTTCTACTGCCAGGACGCCGCAGCTCCAGGTCGGTCGACCGGCCTTCCCCACTTCACATTCGACCGCGTTCAGACTCCTTCTCCACTCAAAGTGACTGTTGATGAGAACGTGGAGTCGAAGATGTTGGTGGAGAAAGTGGTCCAACTTATCAATGAGGGTGTCACCGGCCTGGACCTGCTGGAAGTGTTCCTCAGTAGACGCATCCAGCCTCTTCAGGCTCATGATCATCCTATGTGGTTGTACTCCGGACCCGAAGACACCGCTCGGGTCCACCCAGAGGAAGTGTCGTCCAAGACCGTGGCGATGTGGTTGAAGAGTATCACAGGCAATCAGGACAACCCCAGAAGATCCAGGCGAGTCATCCTCTTTAGAGACGACAATCCGCCCGACAAGGTATGCTCTTTTATTCCGATTGCCTGGTGTATATGTTCCGACTGCACTTGATGTCGACTGACTTTTACTCGACTTTTTGTCTTGTAGGTTTTTACTGAGATGTATTCGATGCCCAACGGCGAGCAAGCTCTGGAGCAGGGCCAGGAGGGAGAGGCCAGCGCAGAATAGAGTGGCGACTGGGAGTCTTCGGATGAAGAGGAGGAGCAGAGCGAGGAGTCACACGACGAGGAAGAAGTCGACTCGCCGCCGCGTTCCGAGCGCCGATGCAAGCAGCAGCATGACCCGGCAGGCGGGCGTGGGAAGAACGTGGCTCCGAGTACCCACACTCAGAAGCGCACTCGGACGTCGACTCCGGAGCCGACGGAGAAGGTCGGCGAGCAGCCCAAGGTTGCTCCTCCCAAGGATCGGAAGACTTTGCCGCGGATCAAGATGGACGTCCCTGTGGCTTCGGGGTGAGTATCACACTTGTGTTTATGCAGACCGACTGAAATTTCTGTTCTGACCAATTGGATCATGTATCTTTATAGCCCCACCTCTGCTGCTACCGACATGGATATCGATAAGGCACCAGGAGATGAGGAGGCCACCTCTCGGGCTGGTAAGTCCGTTTGACCAGGTTTCATTTAGTCGAGTGAGTCGTCAAACGGCTGAATATCTGATATTTCTCCCTTTCTGTAGTTCCACAAGAGATCGTTGTGTTCCCTGACGATGATGAAGAAGAAGCGCCTCTACAGGAGAGGAGGAAGAACAGTGGAAGCTCAAGCAGGAGGAGGCTTGAAATTCAAGTCCCTCAGTTGACACCAGCGCTTGAAGCGGTGGTCGAACATTTCGGAGAGCCAGTTCAGACCAACGTCACATTCGCCAGTCCGCTGGCGACTGATCGTTCGTCGGGCTCGACTGCATAGACTCCTGCCGCTCCAGGGAAAGTCCACGCGTCTGACCTAGCAACTGCTTCGACTGCCCTGGAGCCATCACTCTTTGTTGGGTATCAGACCCTAGACGACTCGCCGAGTGCCGCTAGGGAAGATCTTCGCCAGGTGAACCTTGTCATGGAGCAAGTGAAGGTGATGCACGAGACTGCAGCTAAGCCCCCGAGTGAGAGGTAGACTCACCACTCGGTAGGATTTTTTATCACTTAGGTGAGTACTGGACTGCAGCTAAGCCGCCGAGTGAGAGGCAGACTCACCACTCGGTAGGATTTTCTCTTCAACTTAGGCAAAACGGATTCGCAGCTAAGGCACCCACTTGGGGATTTTAGAACATGTAAAAATGAGCAACAATCATTCAGAAGACTGTAAAATCATGCCTTTTGATAATCAAACTAAAAGGTACTTCTTATTACATCTCATCAGTCTAAATACTTAAGAGTAAAAAGGGCGGAGCCGTTCCGCATTCCAAGCGTGTGGCTCATCTTTATTGTGCTCGATGTTGAAGAGATGATATGATCCATTGTGGAGCACTTTGGTGACAACGAAAGGGCCTTCCCAAGCAGGAGCGAGCTTGTGTGGTTTCTGCTGGTCCACTCGAAGAACCAGGTCTCCTTCTTGAAATGCCCGACCCCTTACGTTTCTGGCATGGAATCGATGCAAGTCTTGCTGATAAATGGTCGACCGGATCAAGTCCATCTCTCTTTCTTCTTCCAGGAGATCGACTGCATCTTGCCGAGCCTGCTCTACTTCCTTTCTGAGAAGAGTTCGACTCGGGGCGCGTTGTGGAGCAAATCACTCGGGAGTACGGCTTCGGCTCCGTAGACTAAGAAGAATGGAGTCCGTCTAGTCGACCGATTAGGAGTTGTCCTCAATCCCCAAAGGACTGATGGGAGCTCATCAACCCAAGCCCCTGCTGCATGCTTGAGGTCACGCATCAACCGGGGTTTCAGTCCTTTGAGAATCAATCCATTCGCTCACTCAGCCTGCCCATTCGACTGAGGATGAGCGACCGAAGCGTAATCGACCCTCGTGCCTTGGGAAGCACAAAAGGCTTTGAATTCATCAGAGTCGAAGTTCGATCCATTATCTGTGATGATGTTGTGCGAAACACCATATCTGAATATCAATTCCCTGATGAAACTCACAGCTGTACTTGCTTCAAGGTTTTTAATGAGCTTGGCTTCGATCCATTTGGTAAACTTGTCGACTGCCACCAGCACATGGGTAAATCCACTCCTGCCAGTCCTCAGAGGTCCAACCATGTACAATCCCCAGACAACAAAAGGCCAGACGAGTGGAATAGTCTTCAGAGCTGATGCAGGTTTATGGGACATGTTGGAGTAAAACTGATAGCCTTCACACTTTTCCACTATTTCTTTTGCCATCTCATTGGCATGTGGCCAGTAAAATTCGGCTCGGTATGCTTTGGCCATGATGGTCCGAGAGGACGCATGGTGACCATAGGTCCCTGAGTGAATATTCATTGAGGATCATTCGGCCTTCTTCTGGCGTGATGCACTTCTGGCAGACCCCAGTTACACTTTCTCTGAACAACTGACCTTTTATCACGGTAAAGGCTTTAGATCGTCAGACGATCTGTCGAGCCTCTTCTTCATCCTCTAGAAGTTCTTTCCTAAGAATGTATGCAATGTACGACACTGTCTAGTCGGGAGTGATGACCAAAACATCCATGACTAAGTCGACCACGGCTGGGATTTCGACTTCAGTTGGATCTGTGGCGCTCTTCGGCTGTGGTGACTCTTCAGTGAAAGGATCTTCCTGGACTGAAGGTGAATGAATATGTTCCAAAAACACATTGTGGGGAATGGCCTCTCTCTTTGAACCTATCTTTGCCCACTCATCTGCAGCTTGATTTTTCAGTCGGGGTATATGGTGAAGCTCCAATCCTTCAAACTTCTTTTCCAGCTTTCTTACTGTATTGCAATAACCAGTCATGGCCGGGCTCCTGACATCCCATTCCTTCATCACTTGACTAATCACCAAATCTGAGTCACCGTAGACCATAATGCGACAGACACCGAGTGAAATGGCCATACGCAACCCGTATAAAAGTGCTTCATATTCGGCTTCATTATTGGAGGAATCAAAATGGATCTGGAGAACATATCTAAGCTTGTCTCCATGGGGGGATACTAATACTACCCCTGCACCTGAACCATTCAGCATCTTGGAGCCATCAAAGAACATAGTCCAATGCTCTGAGTGAACTTGAGTCGGTAACTGCTGCTCAATCCACTCGGCAAGGAAATCTGCGATTGCTTGGGACTTGATAGCTTTCTTTGCCTCAAACTTGATATCCAATGGAAGGAGTTCAATCGCCCATTTTGCCACTCGGCCAGTTGCATCTTTCTTATTCAGAATTTCAGATAGTGGTGCGTCGCTGACGACTGTAATGGAGTGATCAGAGAAATAATGTGCAACCTTATTCATGGTCATGTATATTCCATAGACAAGCTTCTGATAATGTGGATATCGTTGCTTGGATGGAGTCAAAACTTCAGAGAGATAATAAACTGGGCACTGAACCTTGTAAGCTTTTCCTTCCTCTACTCGCTCGACCATGAGTACTGTACTAACAACTTGTCCAGTGGCTGCAATGTAAAGCAGTAAAGGCTCTTTGCTGATTGGCGCAGCCAGCACCGGCTGGGCGGAAAGCAGGGTTTTGAGCTCTGCAAACGCTGCATCAGCTTCCTTAGTCCACTCGAACTTATCAGATTTCTTCATCAGTCGGTAAAGAGGCAAGGCCTTTTCACCGAGACGAGAAATGAATCGACTCAAGGCGGCCAAACAACCAGTCAGCTTCTGAACGTCATGCACTCGCACAGGGCATTTCATTCGGAGGATGGTATCAACTTTTTCTGGATTGGCGTCGATCCCTCATTTGAAAACGAGAAAACCGAATAACTTTCCTCCTGGAACTCTGAATGTGCACTTTGATGGATTAAGCTTGATATCGTACCTTGTTAGGTTGGCAAAGGTTTCTGCGAGGTCAGTCAATAGGTCGGAACCTTTGCGAGACTTGACCACAATGTCATCCATGTATGCTTCCACATTCCGACTGATTTGAGTGAGCAGGCACTTCTGAATCATTCTCATGAATGTGGCTCCGGCATTTTTAAGACCAAATGGCATGGTGATATAGCAAAAGCACCCGAATGGGGTGATGAAGGTTGTTTTTATTTCATCAGGACCATACAGTCGGATCTGATGATACCTGGAATATGCATCTAAAAAAGACAAGCGCTCACACCCCGCAGTCGAGTCAATAATCTGATCGATGTGCGGGAGAGGGAAGTGATCTTTCGGGCAGGCCCGATTGATATGCTTGAAATCAATGCACATACAAAGTGAATCGTCCTTCTTAGGGACCATGGCTACATTGGCAAGCCACTCGGAGTGGTAGATCTCACGGATGAACTCTGCTGCTAGCAGCCGAGCCACTTCCTCGCCAATCGCTTTCCTCTTCTGCACGGCGGACCGCTGAAGATGCTCTTTGACGGGTTTTACCTTGGGGTCGACATGCAAACGGTGCTTCACCAGTCCTCTGGGTACACCCGGCATGTCAGAGAGTTTCCATGCAAAGATGTCCCAGTTCTCACTGAGGAACTGGATGAGCGCTTCTTCCTATTTGCTGTCGAGTGTTGTTGATATATGAGTCGGTGTGGCATTGGGATCGGTTGGGTGAATATGAATAGACCTCGTTTCACCAGACGACTGAAATGCAGAATCCGTGGCAGGCTTCTTGGCTCGGAGCAAATCATTCGGATCTGCATTCTTCTGATACTCTTGGAGTTCAACTGCTGCCATCTGCGCATTGGCAATTTTGGAACCTTTCTGGAAGCATTCCTCTGCTTTCTGCCGATTGCCAGTAACTGTGATCACACCTTTGGGGCCAGGCATCTTCAACTTGAGATACATGTAACATGGTCGAGCCATAAAACGTGCGTAGGTAGGCCTACCCAAAATGGCATGATAAGCACTCTGGAAATCCACGACTTCAAATGTCAACTTTTCCTTATGGTAATGCTTGAGTCACCGAAAACCATGTCGAGAGTGATCTAGCCGAGTGATTCGGCTTTCTTTCCAGGGATAACACCATGGGAACTCATATTGCTCTCACTAAGTTTGGACATCGGAATGCCCATCCCCTTCAAGGTTTCAGCATAAAGGATATTCAGACCGCTACCACCGTCCATCAGCACCTTAGTCAGTCTAGTGCCTCCAACCACGGGGTCGACCACCAATGCTTGCCTCCCGGGGGTGGCTACACGAGCAGGATGGTCAGACTGGTCGAATGTGATGGCTGTCTGAGACCATTTCAGGTATGTGGTCATCGTCGCCGGAGCGACCATATTCACTTCTCTAGTGATAACTTTCAACCGACTCTTGCTCTCAACATCAGCAAAAATCATGAGGGTGGAATTGACTTTGGGATAACCGTCGTCTTCCTCTTCATCCTCATCTTTGTACGACTCTTTCTTCTTCTCACCGGGTTGTTTTTCTCAGAACTGCTCGATCAGGAGTCGACATTGTCGAGTGGTATGCTTAGGGTAGATTAGATTACCCTCTTCATCCTTCTTCGTGTGGATGTGACATGGCAAATCCAACACATCATTTCCTGCTTGATCCTTTACCTTCTTAGGGGGCCAGGGCCCTTTAGGTTTTCCCTTAAACTTTACTTGAGCCACTGCTGCAATCTCACCGGGTGCCGCCGGCTCGGCCTTATGCTTCTGTTTCCGACGGGAATTACCTCCACCGGTCTCTTGGCCGACTGGCTTACTCTTCCCGCTATAGAGTCGATCCTCTTCTTCTCCGTTAGCATACCGGGTGGCTATTTCCATCATTCGAGTCAGAGTCATATCACCAGTCCGACCAAACTTCAGGACCAACTCTCGGTATTTGACGCCTTCCTTCAAGGTCCACCTCTGAGTGAAATCTCTCAAAGTCTCACTCGGCTTTTGCACACAATGCTGCAACTCGGTCAATCCTGCTGGCCATTTGTAAGTGCCCTCAAAAGTTCTGACGAACACTCGAGCCAGCTCTTCCCAACTGTATATACTGCCTGGAGCTAACTGAGTCAACCACGCTGATACGTCTCCGTTGTATCTATAATTTTTGATTGTTCCATGCCAATATTCTTCAACTTTCATACACTTTTGGCAACTTTGTATACTATTTTTGGGACTAACATATTGATCCAGTGCCCAGTGCCAGTTCCTGTCTGTTGCATGATTTATGTTTCGCAGAAACCCCATTTCAAACAGAGTCCAAACGGGATAAAAACGGACGGAGAATTATTTTGGAATATTTGTGATTTTTGGGAAGTAAAATCAACGCGAGACGGTGCCCGAGGTGGCCAGGAGATAGGGGCCCACACCCACTTCAGGGGGGCGCGCCCCCACCCTCCTAGGCCACTCGTAAGGCGGTTGATGCCCTTCTTTGGACGCAAGAAAGCTAATTTTTGGAAAACAATCTGGGCGAAGGTTTCAATCCAATCAAAGTTACGGATATCCGGATATAAAAGAAACGGTGCCAGGGCAGAATTCCAGAACGCAGAAACAGAGAGATAGATCCAATCTCAGAGGGGCTCTCTACCCTCCCACGCCATGGGAGCCAAGGACCAGAGGGGAAACCCTTCTCCCATCTAGGGAGGAGGTCAAGGCAGAAGAAGAAGAAGGGGGCCTCTCCCCCCCCTTGCTTCCGGTGGTGCCAGAGCGCTACCGGGGGCAATCATCATCACCGCGATCTTCACCAACACCTCTACCATCTTCACCAACATCTCCATCACCTTATTATTATCCAATGATGTGTTGCCATCCTATGATGTCTAAGTAGATTTTTGTTGTCCTATTGGTGATTGATGAATTGCTATGATTGGTTTGAGTTGCATGTTTTATTATTGGTGCTGTCCTATGGTGCCCTCTGTGTCGCGCAAGCGTGAGGGATTCCCGCTGTAGGGTTTGCAATATGTTTATGATTTGCTTATGGTGGGTGGCGTGAGTGACAAAAGCACATACCCGAGTAAGTAGGTTGTTTGCGTATGGGATAAAGGGGACTTGATAATTTAATACTATGGTTGGGTTTTACCTTAATGAATCTTAAGTAGTTGCGGATGCTTGCTAGAGTTCCAATCATAAGTGCAATGTATCCAAGTAGAGAAAGTATGTTAGCTTTTGCCTCTCCCTTAAATAGAATTGCAATAGTGATTATCGGCCTAGTAACATAGTCAATTGCTTAGCGACAATTCCACAACTCCTACCACCACTTTTCCACACTCGTTATATTTACTTTATTTGCATCTTTATCTAAACAGCCCCTAGCTTTTATTTATGTGTTCTTTATTATCTTGCAAACCTATCCTATCACACCTACAAAGTACTTCTAGTTTCATACTTGTTCTAGGTAAAGCGAACGTCAAGCGTGCGTAGAGTCGTATCAGTGGCCGATAGGACTTGAGAGAGTATTTGTTCTACCTTTAGCTCCTCGTTGGGTTCGACACTCTTACTTATCAAAAGAGGCTACAACTATCCCGTATACTTGCGGGTTATCAAGACCTTTTTCTGGCGCCGTTGCCGGGGAGTCATAGTGTGGGGTGAATATCCTGGTGTGTGCTTGTTTGCTTTATCACTAAGTAATTTTTATTTGCTGTTCTAAGTTGTTCTCTATCTTTAGTTATGGATATGGAACACGAAATACCAAAAAAATTAGGTGTACTTGCTACTCATGGAGATGGGCTAACTCATAAAACCCTCGATTCTCATTATGTGAAAGATATTATGTACTACATTGATAATCCTGAGAAAACCCCATTCAATTTTATAATGGGAGACACGTTGGATCAACGTGAATACTTTAGGGATTATCACTTGACACAAAAAGGGACACTATTATGGGATCAATTTATTATGTTGCGTTGGTATGCCCGAGATCTATGCTTGAGATATGATATTACTTGTTGCTCTAGGATGAAGGCTCCACACCTTCCCTTTTCATGCAAATTTAATGATAATGAAACTTTAGCTTCTTATGCTAATGGTATATATGATTACTATGATGTGGAACAAATAGAAGAATTTGTTGCTTTTAAGGCTGCTTATGAAATTGAATATTTGTTTGAAAACTATGAAGCTTTTGATGATGATGTTTATAGGCCTGAAAATATTGCTATACTTAGATATTGCTATGAAAATTCTGAATACAATTACTATATTAATGCATTTATTGAGAAAGTCTCTGTTGTCCAAGAAGAGATTAATATTTTGCAGTAAGCTATGGAAGAACAAATTGATGAAACTATGAGCTCATTGGATGAAAAAGATGATGAGGAGAGAAGAACAAAAGGAGGAAGAGCGGATTGATCACCCGTGCCCACCTTCTAATGAGAGTAACTCTTCAACTCATACATTGTTTAATTTCCCTTCGTGCTTACCGAAGGATGATTGCTATGATGACTACTATGATGATTGTTATGATGATTGTTATGATCCCGTTGATTCTATTGAAATATCCCTTTTTGATGCTTCTTGCTATGCTTGTGGCCAAGATGCCAATATGAATTATGCTTATGGAGATGAACTTGCTATAGTTCTTTATGTTAAACATGAAACTGTTGCTATTGCACCCACGCGTGATAGTCCTATTATCTTTTTGAATTCTCCAAACTACACTATATCAGAGAAGTTTGTGCTTATTAAGGATTATATTGATGGGTTGCCTTTTACCATTGCACATGATGATTTTTATGAATATAATATGCATGTGCTTGCTGCTACTACTTGCAATTATTATGAGAGAGGAACTATATCTCCACCTCTCTATATTTCCAATATGATAGAATTGCAAGAAACTGCTTATACTATGCATTGGCCTTTACTTGGTGTGCATGAATTGTTCTTTTATGACATGCCGATGCATAGGAAGAGAGTTAGACTTTGTTGTTGCTTGATATATGTTACTTTGTGCTCACTACTAAATTACAAATCATTGTTAATTAATATTGGCTTTGATATACCTTGGGATCCCGGCGGATTCATTACTTGAGCACTATATGCCTAGCATAATGGCTTTAAAGAAAGCGCTGCCAGGGAGACAACCCGGAAGTTTTAGAGATTGATTTATTTCTGTTGTGTGCTTTTATATAGTCTAAAAAACAAAAAAATAAAGAGGGTAACCCAAAACTTTTCAAAAAGGAAAGTGAAAGTGAGAAAGAAAAGCATTGTTGAAGTGGGAGCTAGCCTTGGACTTTGTTCATGCTCACGGAAACTTTGTGAATCTTGATTACAGAAACTTTTCATCAAAAATAATTATCCCCTTGTACAATTCCATTGTATTATAAAAATAATCTGCGAAGGTTTGCCTTTAGGATGTTTACAATGCTTGTTGGTTTGTACGGTGCAGGACAGAAACTTTGGCTGTAGTGCGCGATTTTACATTTTTTAACTGGAACATCAAATGGTTCTGATTCCTTTTGAAATGTCTTGCTGTTCAACGTGTTTATTTGTCCTAATTTTGGTAGAATTGTTGGGGTACCATAAGTATGGTGAATGTTCAGATTGCTACAGACTGTTCTGTTTTTGACAGATTCTGTTTTTGATGCATAGTTTGCTTGTTTCGATGAATCTATCAATTTATATCAGTGGATTTAAGCCATGAAAAAGTTATATTACAGTAGACACAATTCAAAAACAAAATATGAATTTTTTTGCTACATTACTTAGAATAGTGATTTGCTTTATTATACTAACAGATCTTACCGAGTTTTCTGTTGAAGTTTTGTGTGGATGAAGTGTCTAATCGAGGAGGTCTCGATATGAGGAAAAGGAAGAGAGGCAAGAGCTCAAGCTTGGGGATGCCCAAGGCACCCCAAGTAAATATTCAAAGAGACTCAAGCATCTAAGCTTGGGGGTGCCCCGAAAGGCATCCCCTCTTTCTTCAACAAATCTCGGTATATTTTCGTATTCGTTTCGTTCGTGCGATATGTGCAAGTCTTGGAGCGTCTTTTGCATTTAGTTTTCACTTTCCTTTTATGCACCATGCTGGTATGAAATAGTCCTTGGTTGATTTATAGAATTCTCATTGCACTTCACTTAAAACTTTTGAGTATGGCTTTATAGAATGCTTCATGTGCTTCACTTATATCATTTGAAGTTTGGATAGCCTGTGTCTCTTCACATAGAAAACCGCCATTTCTAGAATGTTCTTTTGCTTCACTTATATTTGTTAGAGCATGGGCATATCTTTCATAGAAATAACTAAACTCTCTTGCTTCACTTATATCTTTTTAGAGAGATGACAGGAATTGGTCATTCACATGGTTAGTCATAAAATCCTACATAAACTTGTAGATCGCTTAATATGGTATGTTTGATTCCTGGCAATAGTTTTGCGATATAAAGATGGTGATATTAGAGTCATGCTAGTGGGTGGTTGTGGATTGTAGAGACACTTGTGTTGAGGTTTGCAAGTCCCGTAGCATGCACGTATGGTAACCATTGTGTGACAAATTTGAAGCATGGGGTGTTTCTTTGATTGTCTTCCTTATGAGTGGCGGTCGGGGACGAGCGATGGTCTTTTCCTACCAATCTATCCCCCTAGGGGCATGCGTAGTAGTACTTTGCTTCGAGGGCTAATAAACTTTTGCAATAAGTATATGAGTTCTTTATGACTAATCTGAGTCCATGGATTATACGCACTTTTACCTTTCCATCATTGCTAGCCTCTTCGGTACCATGCATTGCCCTTTATCACCTCGAGAGTTGGTGCAAACTTCGCCGGTGCATCCAAACCCCGTGATATGATACGCTCTATCACACATAAGCCTCATTATATCTTCCTCAAAACAACCAGCATACCTACCTATCATGGCATTTCCATAGCCATTCCGAGATATATTGCCATGCAACTTCCATCATCATCATATACATGACTTGAGCATTCATTGTCATATTGGTTTGCATGATCGTAAGATAGATAGCATGATGTTTTCATGTCTTGTCCGTTTTTTGATGTCATTGCTACGCTAGATCATTGCACATCCCGGTACACCGCCGGAAGCATTCATATAGAGTCATATCTCTATTCTAGTATCGAGTTGTAATATTGAGTTGTAAGTAAATAAAAGTGTGATGATCATCATTATAGAGCATTACCCTATGAAAAGAAAAAAAAGAAGAAAAAAAGAAAAAAAAGGAAAGGCCAAAGAAGCCTAAATAAAAAAGGGGGCCAAAGAAGCCCACCGAAAAAAGAAAAAAAAGAAAAGGGGCAATGTTACTATCCTTTTTCCACACTTGTGCTTCAAAGTAGCACCATGTTCTTCATATAGATTATCTCCTATGTTGTCACTTTCATATACTAGTGGGAATTTTCATTATAGAACTTGGCTTGTATATTTCAACGATGGGCTTCCTCAAATTCCCTAGGTCTTTGTGAGCAAGTAAGTTGGATGCACACCCACTTAGTTTCAGTTTGAGCTTTCATACACTTATAGCTCTAGTGCATCCGTTGCATGGCAATCCCTACTCCTCACATTGACATCAATTGATGGGCATCTCCATAGCCCATTGATTAGCTGCGTCGATGTGAGACTTTCTCCCTTTTTCTCTTCTCCACATAACCTTCATCATTATATTCTATTCCACCTATAGTGCTATATCCATGGCTTGCTCTCATGTATTGTGTGAGGGTTGAAAAAGCTGAAGCGCGTTAAAAAGTATGAACCAATTGCTCGGCTTGTCATTGGGGTTGTGCATGATGGGAGCATTTTGTGTGACGAAAATGAAGCATGGCCAAACCATATGATTTTGTAGGGATAAGCTTGCTTTGGCATAGTTGTTTTGAAAATACATGATTGCTTTATTAGTACGCTCGAAGTATTATTGTTTTTTATGTCAAATGATAGACTATTGCTTTGAATCACTCATGTCTTAATATTCATGCCACGAGTAGACATATGATCAAGATTATGCTAGGTAGCATTCCACATAAAAAATTATCTTTTTTATCATTTACCTACTCGAGGACGAGCAGGAATTAATCTTGGGGATGCTAATACCTCTCCGTCGTATCAATAATTTTTGATTGTTCCATGCCAATATTATTCAACTTTCATATACTTTTGGCAACTTTTTATACTATTTTAGGGACTAACATATTGATCCAGTGCCCAGTGTTAGTTCCTGTCTGTTGCATGTTTTATGTTTCACAGAAACCCCATATCAAAAGGAGTCCAAACGGGATAAAAACGGACGGAGAATTATTTTGGAATATTTGTGATTTTTGGGAAGTAAAATCAACACGAGACGGTGCCCGAGGTGGCCAGGAGATAGGGGCCCACGCCCACTTCAGGTGGGCGTGCCGCCCACCTCCTGGGCCACTCGTAAGGCGGTTGATGCCCTTCTTTGGCCGCAAGAAAGCTAATTTTTGGAAAACGATCTGGGCGAAGGTTTCAGTCCAATCGGAGTTACGGATCTCCGGATATAAAAGAAACGGTGCCAGGGCAGAATTCCAGAACGCAGAAACAGAGAGATAGAGCCAAGTACCAGAGGGGAAACCCTTCTCCCATCTAGGGAGGAAGTCAAGGAAGAAGAAGAAGAAGGGGGCCTCTCTCCCCCTTTCTTCCGGTGGCGCCAGAGCGCTACCGGGGGCAATCATCATCACCGTGATCTTCACCAACACCTCTGCCATCTTCACCAACATCTCCATCACCTTCCCCTTCTATCTACAGCGGCCCACTCTCCCGCAACCCGCTGTACCCTCTACTTGAACATGGTGCTTTATGCTTCACATTATTATCCAATGATGTGTTGCCATCCTATGATGTCTGAGTAGATTTTCGTTGTCCTATTGGTTATTGATGAATTGCTATGATTGGTTTGAGTTTCATGTTTTATTATTGGTGCTGTCCTATGGTTCCCTCAGTGTCGCGCAAGCGTGAGGGATTCCCGCTGTAGGGTTTGCAATATGTTTTTGATTTGCTTATGGTGGGTGGCGTGAGTGACAGAAGCACAGACCGAGTAAGTAGGTTGTTTGCGTATGGGATAAAGGGGACTTGATACTTTAATGCTATGGTTGGGTTTTACCTTAATGAATCTTTAGTAGTTCCGGATGCTTTCTAGAGTTCCAATCATAAGTGCATATGATCCAAGTAGAGAAAGTATGTTAGCTTTTGCCTCTCCTCAAATAGAATTGCAATAGTGATTATCGGTCTAGTAACATAGTCAATTGCTTAGGGACAATTCCACAACTCCTACCACCACTTTTCCACACTCGTTATATTTACTTTATTTGGATCTTTATCTAAACAGCCCCTAGCTTTTATTTACGTGTTCTTTATTATCTTGCAAACCTATCCTATCACACCTACAAAGTACTTCTAGTTTCATACTTGTTCTAGGTAAAGCAAACGTCAAGTGTGCGTAGAGTCGTATCAGTGGCCGATAGGACTTTTGAGAGTATTTGTTCTACCTTTAGCTCCTCGTTGGGTTCGACACTCTTACTTATCAAAAGAGGATACAACTATCCCGTATACTTGCGGGTTATCACACGCCCAGGCCGACCCTTCCAACATCAGAGGAAGATGTTTAATTGCTACTTCATCGTTTCCACCGCCAATCTGCACAGCCAATCGGTAATCCTCAAGCCTTGTTTCAGGCTTGGATTCTTCGGTGAACTTACTGACTCCGGTTGCCAACCTGAAGTTGGGAGGAATCACTACCGCCCTGATGGCTCTGCTGAAACACTCAGGACCGGAAACATGCACTCTGCTGCCACTTGGTAGATCTCTGCCAGGGCCTTCTCTATGTGCTCTGTTCCGGTCGACTAGGCCTTGAACGAGGATGGATCTCGCATCAAAGCCTGGCTCTCTTGGGTCGACTGGTGATCTGCACTCGCCACTATGACGGTGCCTGTCATCATTCTGCCGAGGCACATATGACGCACTCCTCGGAGGAGGCGTGGGCACTTGACGACGATTGTCGTGGTCGAGCGAATGATCATACTATCCACGGCCGTCACGCTGCAGGGGCGACCTCGGGCTGTGGGCCGACTGAACTGTATCCGCTACCATGGATCTGCTGTGAATCCTATTCCGCGACTGAGACACTTATGTGTTTTGCTCTCCTGCTACCCGGAGCAAGGCTCAGATCTGCATCAACCCTCTGCCAGCCTCCGACTGGGAAGGTTGGATTGACTCTGCTATTCGGGACGCAGCTGTGAGGTTCTGAATCGGAGTACGGTATACCTTAGCCGGAGGCGGGAAAAGCTACCGTCGACTGGACTCAGGGACCCGCTCCCGAGCATGCTCGTCGAGAGCACGCTGAAGGTTCTCCAGTCGAGTGCGCTCAACCAAATTAGCCAGTCGCACCTCTTCCAAGGCCCGAGCCTTGGGGGTTTCTGCAACGATGGGCGTTTGGAGTGCATCCATGTTGCGGCGATGAAGTTCTTCCCTCTGCTGCAAAGAAAGGGGTTCGGGATGGTATTCCTCATGGACGCACGACGGATCGCCGCCACCATCATCGCTGTCTTCACGACGGAAGCTAGGCAGACCTTGTGGTCCATCGACCATCAAGACTTCAGCCACAGGGTCGCTGCTATTGCACTCGGATGCGGTCTCCGCGGAGCCAGTCGACAGATCGAACATGCCATGGAGAGTTTCATCAGGCTCGATTGCCGCGACTTGATGGGTGGCCGACGCCGAGCCACCACGTGTTTCACCCACCGCTGAAGCCATGATCGACCGGATCGCTTGGGCGGCGAACAACGGGGAGGGAAGACACCATCGGAGCCGACTTATACTGAGTCGACGGCTGCTGGAGAAGGACGCCGCGAATGCACGCGCGGAAGTGCGTCGCCCCTTGGACGGGGAGCGCCTCAATGTCCAGGGGAGCTTCTTGAAGCCACGCGGAGTCTTCGGCGACAAAAACGAGCGTGCCGAGATGGATCTCGCGGCCCTCAGCCAATCCGCCGCCGGGAACCATGATGATGACGATCGTAAAAATTTGCAACTTCACCAACAAGTCGCTAAGACACCTGCCCCACGGTGGGCTCCAACTGTCGTGGTTCTAAGACTGACAGTAGAAAGGGGGGTAGGTATGGAGAGGCAAGATCCCAGCTATGGTGAATGTGTATACACGAGGTTTACGAGTTCAGGCCCTTCTCGGTGGAAGTAACAGCCCTACGTCTTGGTGCTCGGAGGCGGTCGATTGGATTATATGTGTGATGTTACAGGGGGTGCGAACCCTTGTGCCAGAGGACGGGGTGGCTTATATAGAGTACGCCAGGACCCCCATCGCCCACCATTACAAGGGACTTAATGTACATAAAGTGGGGGCGTTACTGGTAACGCCATCCTTAAGTGTTATTAATGACCTTAAAGACTACGAAGTGAATGCCTGTCCGTTGTAATGCTGAGTGACTCCTTGTCTTCGGTAGGTCAAGTGATTCTCTGGATGGTCGAATGACAGTAGGTAGGAGGACTCCCGAGTGACATGATTGTCGAGTGGATTGCACTCGACATCTTCGACTGGGGGTCTCTTGCTGCCTCTTGGACTTCTTATCTTCTAGGGTAGTGACCTTGGGTAGGACGTATAGGTCAGGCCTATGACCCAACCCCAAGTATGTATCCTCATCACCCCCACAAGGGAGGAGGCCGAATTGGACTAGGAAAGGGGGCTCCCTCTCCTACTCCTTCCCCTTTCGACCCTCCGGAAAAGGAAGGGGAGGCCGAATCCCACTAGGAGTCCAACTGGGACTCCCTCCCACTTGGGGCACGCCTAGGGCCAGCCTCCTCTCCCTCCCTCCTTTAGATACGGGGGGCACCCCTATGAGACACAACAATTGCTCATAGCCGTGTGCGGCACCCCCTCCACAATTTATGCCTCCGGTCCGATTCTCGCGGTGCTTAGGCGAAGCCCTGCGCGGATCACATCACCATCACCGTCACCACGCCGTCATGCTGACGAAACTCATCTACACCTTCGATCCTCTACTGGATCAAGAGATCGAGGGACGTCATCGCGTTGAACTTGTGCAGAACCCGGAGGTGCAGTATGTTTGGTACTCGATCGGCCAGAACGAGAAGACGTTCGACTACATCAATCGCGTTGACCAAACGCTTCCGCTTTCGGTCTACGAGGGTATGTGGACACACTCTCCCCCTCTCGTTGCTATGCATTTCCTAGATAGATCTTGCGTGAGCGTAGGAATTTTTTTGAAATTGCATGCTACGTTTCCCAACAGTGGCATCCGAGCCAGGTCTATGCATAGATGATATGCACAAGTAGAACACAAAGAGTCGTGGGCGGTGATCGTAATACTGCTTACCACCAATGTCTTATTTTGATTCGACAGTATTGTTGGATGAAGCGGCCCGGACCAACCTTACATCACCGCGTTCATGAGACCGGTTCCATTGAGAGACATGCAACTAGTTTTGCATAAAGGAGGTTGGCAGGTGTCTGTTTCTCGAATTTTAGTTGAATCGAATTTGACTGCGGCTGGTACTTGTGAAGGTTAAAACAGCAAACTTGATAAATCACCGTTGTGGTTTTTGTGACGTAGGTAAGTACGGTTCCTGCTAGAAGCCCGTAGCAGCCATGTAAAACTGGCAACAATAAAGTAGAGGACGTCTAACTTGTTTTTGCAGGGCATGTTGTGATGTGATATGGTCAAGACATGATGTGATATAAGTTGTTGTATGAGATGATCGTGTTTTGTAGAAGTTATCGGCAACTGGCAGGAGCCTTATGGTTGTTGCTTTATTGTATGAAATATAAATGCCATGTAATTGCTTTACTTTATCACCAAGCGGTAGCCATAGTCGTAGAAGCAGTAGTTGGCGAGACGACCACGACGCTATGATGAAGATCAAGGTGTCAAGCCGATGATGATGGACATCATGACATTGCTTTGGTGATGGAGATCAAAATCACAAGATGATGATGGCCATATCATGTCACATATTTTGATTTCATGTGATGATTATCTGTATGCATCTTATTTTTCTTAGTATGGTGGTAGCATTATAAGATGATCCCTTACTAAAATTTCAAGGTATAAGTGTTCTCCCCAAGAATGCACCGTTATGAAAGTTCTTCGTGCTCAGACACCACATGATGATTGGGTGTGATAAGCTCTACGTTCAAATACAATGGGTGCAAGCCAGTTTTGCACATGCGAAATACTCGGGTTAAACTTGACGAGCCTAGCATGTACAGACATGGCCTCGGAACACTGGAGACCGAAAGATCGAACGTGAATCATATAGTGGATATGATCAACATATATATGTTCACCATTGATGACTACTCCATCTCACGTGATGATCAGACACTGTTTAGTTGATTTGGATCACGTATCATTTAGATGACTTGAGGGAGGTCTATCTAAGTGGGAGTTCTTAAGTAATATGATTAATTGAACTTTAATTTATCATGAACTTAGTCCTGATAGTATTTGCAAATTATGTTGTAGATCAATAGCTCGCGTTGTAGCTCCCCTATTTTTTTGATATGTTCCTAGAGAAATTTAAGTTAAAAGATGATAGTAGCAATGATGTGGACTGGCTCCGTGATCTGAGCATTATCCTCTACATAGAAGCATTATGTCCTTGATGCACCGCTAGGTGATGGACCTATTGCAGGAGCAGATACAGACGTTATGAACATTTTGGAAGCTCGATATGATGACTACTTGATAGTTTAGTGCACCATACTTTACGGCTTAGAACCTGGACTTCAAAAACGTTTTGAACGCCACGGAGCATATGAGATGTTCCAAGAGCTGAAATTGGTATTTTAGGCTCATGCCCGTGTCGAGAGGTATGAGACCTCTGACAAGTACTTTGCCTACAAGATGGAGGAGAATAGCTCAACCAGTGAGCATGTGATCAAAATGTCTGAGTACTACAATCGCTTGAATCAAGTGGGAGTTAATCTTCCAGATAAGATAGTGATTGACAGAGTTCTCTATTCACTATCACCAAGTTACTAAAACTTAGTGATGAACTATAATATGCAAGGGATGATGAAAACGATTCCCAAGCTCTTCGTGATGCTGAAATCAACGAAGGTAGAAATCAAGAAAGAGCATCAAGTGTTGATGATTGACAAAACCACTAGTTTCAAGAAAAGAGCAAAGCGAAAGAAAGGGAACTTCAAGAAGAATGGCAACCAAGTCGTCACTCCCGTGAAGAAACCAAAAGCTAGGCCTAATCCTGAAACTAAGAGCTTCTACTGCAAAGGAAATGGTCACTAGAACCGGAACTATCCCAAATATTTGGCGGATAAGAAGGATGGCAAAGTGAACAAAGGTATATTTGATATACAAATTATTGATGTGTACCTTACTAGTGCTCATAGTAGCCCCTGTGTATTTGATACCTGTTCGGTTGCTAAGATTAGTAACTCGAAACAGGAGTTGCAGAATAAATAGAGACTAGTTGAGGGTGAAGTGATGATGTGTGTTGGAAGTGGTTCCAAGATTGATATGATCATCATCGCACACTCCCTATACTTTCAGGATTAGTGTTGAACCTAAATAAATGTTATTTGGTGTTTGTGTTGAGCATCAACAAGATAGGATCGTGTTTATTGTAATACGGTTATACATTTAAGACAGAGAATAATTGTTGTTATGTTTACATGAATAAAACCTTCTATGGTCATACACCCAAAGTGGATGGTTTATTGAATCTCGATCATAGTGATACACATATTCATAATATTGATGCCAAAAGAAGCAAAGTTGATAATGATAGTGCAAAATTCTTATGGCATTGCCGTTTAGGTCATATTGGTATAAAGCGCATGAAGAAACTTCATGTAGATGGGCTTTTGGAATCACTTGATTATGACTCATTTGATACTTGCGAACCGTGCCTTATGGGAAAGATGACTAAGACTCTATTCTCTGGAACAATGGAACGAGCTAATGACTTATTGGAAATAACACATACCAATGTATGCGGTCCGATGAGTGTTGAGGCTTGTGGCGGGTATCATTATTTTCTGACCATCACAGATGATTTGAGTTGATATGGGTATATTTACTTAATGAGACACAAGTCTGGAACATTTGAAAAGTTCAAAGAATTTCAGAGCGAAGTGGAGAATCATCATAACAAGAAAATAGAGTTTCTACAATCTGATCGTGGAGGTGAATATTTGAGTTACAAGTTTGGCCTTCATTTGAAACAATGTGGAACAGTTTCACAACTCACGCCACCTGGAACACCATACCGTAATGGTGTGTCCGAACGTCGTAACCACACTTTATTAGATATGGTGCGATCTATGATGTCTCTTACCGATTTACCACTATCGATTTGGGGTTATGCATTAGAGACAGATGCGGTCACGTTAAACAAGGCACCATCAAAATCCATTGAGATGACATTGTATGAACTGTGGTTTGGCAATAAACCTAAGTTGCCATTTCTTAAAGTGTGGGGATGCGATGCTTATGTCAAAAGGCTTCAGTCTGATAAGCTCGAACCCAAATTGGAGAAGTGCCATAGGATACCCTAAGGAAAAAAATTGGGTACACCTTCTACCACAGATTCAAAGGCAAGATCTTTGTTGCCAAGAATGGAACCTTTCTAGAGAAGGAGTTTTTCTTGAAAGAAGTGAGTGGGAGGAAAGTAGAACATGATGAGGTAATTGTACCTTCTCTAAATTTGGAAAGTAGCTCATCTGAGAAATCCGTTCCTGTGATGCCTACACCAACTGGAGGGGAAGCTAATGATAATGATCATGAAACTACAGATCAAGTTGCTACAAAACCTCATAGGTCAACTAGAGCATGATCCACACCAGAGTGGTATGGTAATCCTGTCTGGAAGTCATGTTACTTGACCATGACGAATCTACGAACTATGAATAAGCTATGATGAGCCCAGATTCTGATAAATGGCTTGAGGCCATTAAATTTGATATAGGATCCATGTATGAGAACAAAGTGTGGACTTTGGTGGATTTTCCCGATGATCGGCAACCCATTGAGAATAAATGGATCTTCAAGAAGAAGACTGACGCTGATGGTAATGTTACTATCTACAAAGCTCGACTTGTCACAAAAGGTTTTCGACAAAGTTCAAGGAGTTGTGTCGGAGTAATGGGCCACCTGTAGGCTAACCCGGGCCCCAAGACCCTTCAAGACATCGGGGAAGGCAGCGCCCCTCAAGCCGAGTCCCAGACGGCGACTCCGAGATAAGCCGACTCTGGGATGGCGACCTCAAGAGAGGCCGACTCCAAGCTGGCGACCTCCAAAGAGGCCGACTTTGGAGAGTCGGCCCGTGACTCCTCCTTCATCCCGAAGTACGATACGGGGTACGGTCACGACGTGGCCGTCTCCCCCCTGCTCACGAAGGGCTGGCATGGCTACAGTGAGCCGTATCGCTGGAAGATCTCCGGCGAGGCGCGACACTGTTGCCATGCCTGCCCTGACCTCAGCCACAGTGCGCAGTACACTGTGCCCACGACGCCGGCCTGTACGACCCGAAGGCGGCGGGGCCGCCTGTCAGTGGGTTGGCCGAAGGCGGCCTCGGCGCCCGAAGACGGACCTGTGGGAGTCGGCCTCCCTGGAGTCGGCCGACTCCTCCCTAGGGCCCCACGAGCCATTAACCAGATAAGATGGGGGATGGCGACAGTGATCGTCCGATAGACGGCGGCACTGTTTCCACGACCCAATGACCGAGCCTGCATCATTAGGAGTGCCGCTACAGTATCAAGCCTGTCCGCGGGACCCGCCAGCCGGCGGGCCCCAGAAGCCGGCGGGAAGGACGGTGGCCTGAGAGACACACGGCTGGGACCTGCGCCTAGCCGGATTACTATTGTACCCCCGAGGGGTAGGCCTATATATACCCCCCGGGGCACCCATGCAAAGGGTTCGGACCTGAGTAGAGATAGACCAGATAACACGGGATGAGAGAACTAGCCTTGCTCTCTCCTGCCTCCCGAAACAGCTCTAAGAACACCATTGTAGTCACCTTGTTCGAGTGATCATACGGAGACCCCGAAGAGCAGCAGTAGGGGTGTTATCTCCTAGGAGAGCCCTGAAGCTAGGTAAGATCCGCCGGCGTGCATGCCTTCGCCTCATCCCGCTTCCAGGCACCGGTGACGTTCTACTCGCTCCCACCATGATAAGCCATCCTTTGGCATATGTCGTATCCAACCCCCAACATTTGGCGCCCACCGTGGGGCGAGGTGCACCGTCGTCCGGAGATCTGCTCTGGACGGGAACCCTGTTCCTTCCCGGCGAGCGCAGCCAGCCCGGCACGCCGGATGGCATCTGTGCCGACGCACTGCACGACGCGGAGATCGCCTGTGCGGCCAGCTGCCTCGCCGATCTTATCGGTGAGGTTCGCCTCTCCGATGAGCCTGCATCGGATGCAGGCACGAGCGCCCCCGAGAGCCTCCTCGCGGGCCTCCTCGACCAACTCCACGTCGGCGGCGAGCCTGCCGCGGACCTGGAGTCCATACGTTCCACCGACCCGATGCTGGTCGACTCCGACACCGCGTCGCTCGACGGGTTCCCCACCAACGTGGTGGTCTACGACGAGCCGCTCCCATAGGCGGGGAGCGGCGGAAGCACCGTCACTGAGGTCCTCGTCCTCGAGCACGGCAAGCGCTCCGGCGAAGGAGCGGACGACCCGCTCGACGCGGCCCTACGAGGCCTTGCGGCGCCGATTCCAGAGGACGCCGACGCCGAGACACTGGAGGCACTCCGCCTTCAGCTCGTCGATGGCGCGAAGAAACTAGCAAGCATGAGGCGCTTGTCAGAAGCTTACCAACGAGAGATGGATCGCGCCGTAGGCGGTTCACCGGCTCCAACTGGGCCTAGCCGCCTAGGCGCGGTCCGACAGCGCGGCGCGGCAATCGCAAACCTCTTTGGGGCTGATCGCCCTGTGTATGCCACGCCCGCAGAGAATATCCGTGCCGCCCAGGCGGCGGCAGACGAGCTCGACAACTTCGAAGGCGAAGAGCGCCGCATAATGACGGAGCGAGTTCAGCAGCTCCTCGACGCGGACGCCGCGCAGAACGGTGCCGACTGCCGCACCGAGGCGCCGCAGCACCAAAACGACGACCCACCGCTTCGCCGAGACCAAGGTACGACATCTCGGACGCCGACTGGCGGAGCCCGTGGGAAGAAGGACAAGGAGCCGGCTGTCAGCCATAGCCGGACTCACATCACCATCGAGCGCGACCAAGACGGCCGCCCTAGGGCGGTGGAGCGGCGGGACGACTACCAGCCTCCCCCCCCCCTCGCGGGGAAAGGTGAGTCTCCCCGCCGCCCGTGGAACATCCGACTCTCGGCGACCGCCTTGGCCACCGAGACGGAGTCGGAGAGAATGACGCCCGCCACCGGATCGACCGACTCCACCGATCCCTGGCGCTGGAAGAAGAAGACGAGTTGGGTCCCCCCCTGCTTCGGACCCCGCATCTGAGACGAGCCCTTTCCCAAAGGGTTCACGCTCCCCCGAGACACGCCTAAGTACACCGGCACCGTGAAGCCGGAGGATTGGCTGATCGACTACTCCACGGCTGTCAACATAGCGAACGGCAACAAGCGTGTTGCCGTAAGATACGTCCCGCTCATGCTCCAGGGCTCGGCCCGGACGTGGTTAAACAGTCTGAAACCTCGCAGCATCAACAGTTGGGTTTACTTCACCGAGGCTTTCGTCCGCAACTTCACGAGCACGTACAAGCGACTTCCCAAGCCACGCCAGCTCTCCTTGTGCGTGCAGGGCCCTGACGAGTCTACTCGCGACTACCTCACGCGCTGGGGCGAACTCCGGAACTCCTGCGAGGGCGTGCACGAGGTGCAGGCCATTGAGTACTTTACTGCCGGGTGCAGAGAAGGCACCCTTCTCAAGCACAAGATCCTCTGCGACGAGCCGGAGACCCTCGACGAGCTGCTGATCACGGCGGACAAGTACACCACGGCCGACTCCTCCATGAAGGCGGAGATTCGGGTCAGCGCAACTGGCAAAGTCGCCCCTCAGGCTCCAAGAACTCCGGCTGGAGACACCAGTCGGCGGCAGCAGCAGAATGACTAGAAGCGCAAGGCCCTGCTGCCGACTTCCAGCAGTCAGCAGGTGGCAACGGCAGAGGACCAACAACTGGAGGGACCGCCTCCGGCAATGCGGCAGAAGGGCGACAAGTCCAACTGGCTGCCGGCTTTCTCCTACGAGCAGACTCTGGACGGTCCCTGCAAGTTCCACAGCGGCGCGAAGCCGTCCAACCATACCACCCGGAAATGTCACTGGCTGACTAGAATCGCCAAGGGGGACGGCCTGCTCCCTCCCCCTCCTGCTGGGCCGCCTCCTCCGCAGCCGCCCCAGCAGCCGGCCGTCAGCCAGTCGGGACGATACAAGACGAGTTCCCGGATGAGCACGGAGCCTATGTGGTGTTCACCAGTGTAGCGGACGACCGGCACAGCAGGCGCCAACAGCAGCAAGAAGTAAATGCGGTTGCATCAAGCACTCCAGAGACCGGTATATTACCTGAGTGAAGTACTATCGACCTCCAAGCAGAACTACCCACATTACCAGAAGATGTGCTACGGCGTACATTTTGCCGCCAAAAAATTGAAGCCTTACTTCCAGGAGCATCCAATCACTGTGGTCTGCACAGCCCCGCTGGCCGAGATCATCGGAAGCCGAGATGCTTCTGGCCGAGTGGCCAAATGGGCCATTGACTTAGCTCCCTACACCATCTACTATGTGCCCTGCACCGCCATCAAGTCGCAGACGCTGGCCGACTTCCTCGTCGACTGGGCCGAGACCCAGTACCTGCCGCCAGCCCCTGACTCCACCCATTGGCGGATGCACTTTGACGGCTCCAAGATGCGCACCGGCTTGGGAGCCGGCGTCATCCTCACTTCCCCCAAAGGCGACAAGCTAAGATATGCACTGCAGATCCACTTCGCCGCCTCCAACAACGTGGCCGAGTACGAGGCGCTCATACACGAGCTCTGGCTTGCCAAAGAGCTCGGCATTCGCCGGATCCTGTGTTATGGCGACTCCGACTTGGTAGTCCAACAATCATTTGGCGATTGGGATGCCAAGGACGCAAATATGGCGAGCTATCGTTTCCTCGTTCAGCATCTCAGCGGATACTTCGAGGGGTGCGAGTTCCTTCACGTGCCAAGGAACGACAACGACCAAGCAGATGCCTTGGCACGAATCGGCTCCACTCGCCAGGCAATACCATCTGGTGTCGCCCTCGGGCGCCTCTTCAAGCCTTCTATCAAGCTGTCACCAGAATCAGATTCAATCTTTGTGCCCGCTCTGCCTGAGGACGCCGGACCCGACTCCAAGAAGAACACAGTCGAAGCCGGCCCGGGGACTTCAGAACCCGGCCCGGGGACTGCCGCGGCAGGATCGAAGACTCCAGAGCCAGGCCCAGGGACTGCTCCAGTTAGCCCCGGGACTTCGCCAAACCAGCAAGCAGCTGCGGACTCCAACCCGCCGCCTCCCAGCCCGGCCACCCTTATCCAAGTCGCACTCGTGGCAGTTGAAGAAACAGCAGCACCTTCATGGGCCCAGCCCATCCTCCGATTCTTAGTAAACAGAGAGCTGCCAACCGATGAAATCTTGGCTCGGCAAGTACAACGCCGAGCATCAGCCTACACCATAGTCAACAGAGAGCTGGTCAGGCGCAGCATTACCAGCATCTTCCAACGCTGCGTCGAGGCAGAACAAGGCCAAGCAATCCTCAGAGACATCCACGAGGGCGAGTGCCGTCACCACGCGGCCTCCAGGGCACTCGTCGCCAAATCCTTCTGGCACGGTTTCTTCTGGCCAACCGCCCTGGAAGAGGCCAAAGAACTAGTCCAAAAGTGCAAGGAGTGCCAGATTTTCCGTTCCAAGCCACTCCAGCCGGCTTCCGCACTCAAGACTATCCCCATCGCCTGGCCCTTTGCAGTCTGGGGTCTGGACATGGTGGGACCATTCAAGACGGCATGAGGTGGATTGACTCACCTGCTGGTCGCAGTAGACAAATTCACCAAGTGGGTGGAGGAGAAACCCATCAAGAAGTTAAATGGTCCGACTGCAGTGACCTTCATTGCTGACATCACAACTTGGTACGGCATCCCACACATCATCATCACCGACAATGGCACGAATTTTGCCAAAGGCGCCTTGGCCCGTTTTTGCGCGACACAGGGCATCCGACTGGACTTAGCGTCCGTTGCCCATCCGCAGTCAAACGGCCAGGTGGAGCGAGCGAACGGCCTCGTCTTATTCGGCATCAAGCCTCGACTCGTCGTCCCGCTGGAGCGATCTGCCGGCTGTTGGCTTGTGGAGCTGCCAGCCGTCCTCTGGAGTCTGCGCATGACTCCAAACAAGTCAACCGGCTTCACACCCTTCTTCCTCGTCTATGGTGCCGAAGCCGTCATCCCAACGGACATAGAGTTCGACTCCCCGCGAGTCACCATGTACACCGAGGAAGAAGCAGAAGAAGCACGACAAGACGGCATCGATCTGCTGGAAGAGGGCCGGCTGTTGGCACTCAGCCGGTCCGGCATCTACCAGCAGAGCCTGCGTCAATACTACAACAGGAAGGTCGGGCCAAGATCTTTCCAGGAAGGCGACCTTGTGCTCCGGCTGATCCAGGAACAGCCGGCCAGCACAAGCTGTCGGCGCCTTGGGAAGGCCCCTTCATCATTAGCAAGGTGCTAGGAAACGATGCCTACTATCTGATCGACGCTCAGAAGCCCCGAGTGCGCAAGAGGGACGACTCCGGCAAAGAAACAGAGCGCCCGTGGAATGCAAATCTTCTTCGAAGATTTTACAGTTGATGTAGTATGTATCGCACTACCCCTTTGTATTAAAGTACTAAGACTTTAGGCCCCCCGAGACGAGCTCGGGGACTGCCCTTTTTTGTTATCTGTATGTAGCATTATGGCTTCGAGAAAATCACTTTCGTTGCAAGCCACTTGGCACCGGGCCAGACTAGTCGGCCCGGGGACTCGCCGCCTTGCACTGTGAGGAGCTTCCCGCAGTCAGACAAGTAGTGTGCGGTGCCCAATCCGCCTCCTGGCAAAGCCGCAGCTCGCAGAGCGACTGTGAGGCAAACAGGAGGGGGGAAGAACGGGCACCCACACGAAAAATGGCTAAGGACCTAAAGTGTGAACATAGCGTAAGACAGCCTCCAGCATTTCTAAAGCGGAAGCCGACTCATGAGTAGCCGGCTCACCGTCTTTATTAGCTTTTATCAAGGACAGCCGACTCTTGGGTAGTCGGCCTGTCGCTTTCTATCCAACTTGCTAAAGAAACTCTAAAAACGGCCAAGTACTCGCTTTCCCGAAGTAGCCGAGCACTTGACCCAGCGACAGTCCGCGGAGCGGCTGTCCGACTGGCAAGGCAGCAACTAAGGGAAGGCGGCAAAGGGAAAAGCCTAAAGAGCAGTAAGCAAGGAAAGACAGAAATCGGATAAATATTTACATAGACCCTTGGCCGAATTTTTGAATAGAGGTTCAAGATACACCCCGCGGGTGGAACTGTTCGAAGCTAGCAAAGTTTTCAAAGATTGCTAAGACAGACAGGTAGAGGCAGCCTAGGAGGCGGCATCGGGGATCGGAGGATCGAAGGAGACGGCAGCGTCAGGCGCCGGGGCAGTCGGCTGGGCGGTCTCGGCTTGATCACCTCCGGTGGCGGTCGCCTTCTCTTAACGCGGCTCGTTCCTGGAGGAGCGGTCAAGCTGAGGCTGGCCGCCTGCTCTGTCTCCTGGCTCCTCCGCCTCGCCTTCGTCCTCCGCCTCGTCCTCCTCCTCAGTGTTGGAGTCGATCACCTCCGCCGAGTCTTCGCCATACTCCGGGTTCATTCCGAACCACTCCGGCGGCACTTCCTCGCCGCCTTCAGCCCGCTCGGGGACGAAGACGCTGGTGTCCATGTACTCGGCGATGGCCGCAGCACGCTCGATAAGGGCGCCCTCCACGACCTCCAGCTCGGCCTAGGCTTCTGACCGGAATGCGGCCAGACGGTCCAGGTCCAGCCCTGGATACCACGCCTTGACAAACTCCAAGGCCCGGCGCGCTCCGGCCCGGGCCGAGGAGCCCTTCCAAGCCTCAAGACGACCGGCGGTGACCTCCAGCCAGTCGGCAGTTCGGCTGGCGGTGCGCAGCGCCGGCATGCCTGGACACCAGGCGGCAACCGCTTGGGCGCCGGCACGCTGAAGCCGGCGCATCAGCCGGTGAGCCGGACGAAGACGGGCTTGAATGCTTAGAAGCTGCTCCTCGACGGTCCATGGGGCATTGGCGGCGATCTCCTCACTGTTCGCCCTTCGCGCCGCGTGAGCAGCCTCGATGGCCGGAGGGACTGCCTGCGAATGACCAGGGAAGAAGTCTGCCAAGAAAAAAAGAAGCAAATCGAAAAAATCAGAAGTCAGCCTGATGCATAGTCGGAAGCCCGAAGAGGCGAAAGAAACTTACCGTCAACAATGTCCTCGACCTCGTGGAAACCGGAGGTCAACATCGCCTCCCTGTCAGTCCAGGAGGAGTGCTCGCTCTCGAACTCGGTCAGGAGTGCGGTCTCTTTCTTCTCGGCCTCGTCCTGTGCCTTCTTGAGCAGCTCCTTCTGCTCGGCCAGCTGCGCCGCTAGCAGGTCGCGTTCTGTGGCGAGCTTGCCGCACTCCTCCTCTTTGGCACGACGGGCGGTATTGGCCTCGCCCAGCTGCTCCTGAAGAACGGCATTGGCTTCTGAGGAACAAGGAAGAGACAAATGAGTCATTAGCAAAAAAGATCACCGGGAAGATCCGGCCCGACTGCTCAGCAGTCGGCCCGAATCTCGGGGACTATAGCCCGCGGGTGCGCCAGCACGCCCCCGCGAAGAAAGAAGAACTCACTCCGGCTTTCCGACAAGTCGGCAGTCCGCTTGTTCAACTCCTCAACATTGCGGTTGAAGGCAGTGACGCGGAGGTTGTGGTACTCCTGCAATGAATCATTGAAGACAAAGTTAGTGCTTGGAACTCGCCAGAGGGAGTTCCGAACCGCCTGCTCAGCAGCCGGCCCGGAACTCGGGGACTACACCCAGTGGTTGCGCTGGCGCGCCCCCACAGAGAAACAAACAAGAGTCCAAAGGAAAAGAAACTTACTCGGACGGCCGATCGGGCGGCCAGATGCGCTCGGCTGCAGGCTTGAAGGGCGTCGCCCTCGGCCCGAAGCTTCGCCTGGACTTCAAGGAGCAATTCATTTAACGGCCCAGTGCCGCCTCCGCGCACCCACCCAGTGGCCACGACGCTTGTGGCCTCGGCATCTAGGGATGCCGAGCCGGCAATGCCGGTCTCCCAAGGACGCGGCGCCGAGGTCGCCCTCTCAAGACAGCGACGTACCGGCGAGGCGACTTGGAGAAGCAGCCGCGTTTCAGCCTCGTCCATAGCCGGCGGCTCCGACGGATCCACCGGCTGCTTGCCGTGCGGCCTCCCAGACGACGGTGGAGGCGGTGGTGGCGGCACGAGGGTGTCCGACATAGAAACCTCGCCGCCCTCCTTCTCCACGATGGGGTCCTCAGTGCCTTCCCCTCCGGTTTGCCCCGTGAACTCCGGAGGCGGCGGCGCAGACGATAGTGGGGGGACGAGCATCGGTGATCAGCGATGCGCGGCCTCCTCGGCGTGCCGTCTCGCTGCGAGGGCAGCCTCGACATCCTCTAGCTCCTTCTGGATGGAGGCGGCCGCCTTGTCGGCCTCCGCCTTCTCCAGACGTTCGGCTTCCTCCTCCTCGCGCTTCTCCCGCGCGTTTCGCTCCGTCGCCTCCCGGAGGGCGGTGGCGGGGTCGGCCCGCCGAGTATTGGCGGACGTCTCCGCCGACCCCATGACAGAGGGGACGGCGACTCTCTCAAGGGAGAGAGGGGCCCTGGAGAAGATCGGAGGGAGTACGTAAATGAAGACTCGGATAAGATTCGACAAAGAAAAAGAAAGAGCATGAAGACTTACGCGGATACTAGCGGCGGCCTTCTCACTTCCCTTCGGAAGCGGTTGGCCTTCGCGGCTGCTTCCTCCCGTCTGGTCGCGGCGGCCGCCCCCTTAAGCTTCTTCATTTTGCCGCCGGGCGCACTCGGCCCGGCGTGACGCCTCTTCGCGCCGCCCTGGCCGGCGGAGGAGCTGACCTTTGGCTGGTGGCGCGGGGCGACTTCCCCCTCGGCGTCGTCGTCGGGCCAGTCGTCGAAAGTGGCCGAAGGCCTGAAGTCGCCTTCCGCTACTCCCCCCCGCCTTCGGCATCGGCTTCCATTGCCGCCGCCCCCAAGTCGGGGTCGTCAACGTCGCTCTCCGCGCGGTCGGAGACATACTCGCGGGGCTGTCTCGTAGCACCGGCGGCGGGCTGCATAAGAGGATTCTGGTTTAGAAGAGGCCGACAAGACTTAGAAGCCGGAGTCGGCTGAGGAAAAAAGACAAAGCAATAGGAGGACGCGACTTACCACTGGCGGAGGGTTGTCGCGCGAGTACGGCTCCTTGCGGAACTGCCAGTCCTCCTCGTACTCGCAGTGCGCGATGTAGTTCACCATGTTCGCCACCTCCTTGCAGGGCATCTCCTTGGTGCTCATCCGACTTGGGTCTCGGGGGCTGCTCATCTGACAGATCAGGTGTGGTCGGCCTTGGAGCGGGAGAACTCGGCGCGCCACGAAGGCGGCCAGCAAGTCAGCCCCGACGAGCCCCTCTGACTGTATCAAGACTCGGAGTCGCGCTACGGCGGCGGCTCCGGCAAGGGACAGCGACTTGAGCCTGTGGGACCAGCTGGGGAGCCTCCAGGTCAGGGGAGTGGCGTTGTAGGGCGGCAGGTTGACCCAGTCGCCGTCGGGGGAGAGGTTCTTCACGTAGAAGTACGTGCGCTGCCACATCTTCACCGACTTGATCAGCGTGATGGGAGGAAAGGGATTGTCGGCCGTCGAGCATCGCATCGCGATGAAGGCGCCGCACTGAGCCGACACATCGGCGATGTGCGTGCCGAGCTTAGAAGAGAAGAATTCCCCCCACAGCTCAATGGTGGGGAGAAGGCCGAGGAAACCTTCGCACAGGGTGGCAAAGGCGGAGAGCAGCACCACCGTGTTCGGTGTGAGGTGGTGCGGCTGAAGACTGTGGAACTCCAGGAACGAGCGGAAGAAGCCGCTCGCCGGCAGCCCCAGGCCGCGCATAAGGTGCGAGCGGAAGACGACCCGCTCGCCCTCTTCTGGCGCCGGCCGGATTTCCCCCTTCGGCGCGGCGCGGGCGCGCACGAGGTCCGCGCTGGGAAGACGACGTGTCTGGCAGAGGAACTCGATGTGTTCCTCCTCTAGCTCCGAGTCGTCCCATACGCCGGAGCGCACGGCAGGGGCCGCGGCGGAGGAAGAGCTCATCGCTGCGGTATGGTGTGCTCTGGCTCAACGGCGGAGGAAGGAAGGAGAAAGAGAGCAAGATGGGGCGGGGGAGCGGGGAAGAGGGGCGCGTGAGCTGTGCCCCTCCGCTTTCCCCGCCTACTTATAGCCCAACGGGCTGAGAAGCCGAGGGGGCGGGCGTGGGATTAACTATGCATAACGTCCCGCACCGCCACACGATTTACCCCACGAAGTTACTGCGCGCAGTAACGACGTGGGAAACCCAACCGTTCGCGGTCGCAACGGATCCGTCCGTATGCCGAGGCACGGTAGTGGTGGGCCCCGCCTAACGGCCCGTCCCGTCGCACGCATGGGTGGGCAGACTGTTCTCCCCACGTGGCGCCACGCGATAGGACCGCCTTGACGGCAGCGGGAAGGCGTACCAGGCACGCCGCCTGGTTTCCCGCCGCGACTTTCGAACCGAGGCTCTTCGCCGAAACTCCGACCTTCGACAGTCGGCCCAAGAGAAGACGGCAGCCGAGTCCCAGAGTCCGCATTTATAAAGATTGAAGCTGGTGAAGCCCCACAATGCAGCGACCGCCGGGCTTCACCAGCTTCGGGGACTACTGTCGGAGTAATGGGCCACGGGTAGGCTAACCCGGGCCCCAAGACCCTTCAAGACATCGGGGCAGGCAGCGCCCCTCAAGCCGAGTCCCAGACGGCGACTCCGAGATAAGCCGACTCTGGGATGGCGACCTCAAGAGAGGCCGAGTCCAAGCTGGCGACCTCCAAAGAGGCCGACTTTGGAGAGTCGGCCCGTGACTCCTCCTTCATCCCGAAGTACGATACGGGGTACGGTCACGACGTGGCCGTCTCCCCCTGCTCACGAAGGGCTGGCATGGCTACAGTGAGCCGTATCGCTGGAAGATCTCCGGTGAGGCGCGACACTATTGCCATGCCTGCCCTGACCTCAGCTACAGTGCGCAGTACACTGTGCCGACGACGCCGGCCTGTATGACCCGTAGGCGGCGGGGCCGCCTGTCAGTGGGTTGGCCGAAGGCGGCCTGGGCGCCCGAAGACGGACCTGTGGGAGTCGGCCTCCCTGGAGTCGGCCGACTCCTCCCCAGGGCCCCACGAGCCATTAACCAGATAAGATGGGGGATGGCGACAGTGATCGCCCGATAGACGGCGGCACTGTTGCCACGACCCAATGACCGAGCCTGCGTCATCAGGAGTGCCGCTACAGTATCAAGCCTGTCCGCGGGACCCACCAGCCGGCGGGCCCCAGAAGCCGGCGGGAAGGACGGTGGCCTGAGAGACACACGGCTGGGACCCGCGCCCAGCCGGATTACTATAGTACCGCCGGGGGGTAGGCCTATATAAACCCCCCGGGGCACCCATGCAAAGGGTTCGGACCTGAGTAGAGATAGACCAGATAGCACGGGAGGAGAGAACTAGCCTTGCTCTCTCCTGCCTCCCGAAACAGCTCTTAGAGCACCATTGTAGTCACCTTGTTTGAGTGATCATGCGGAGACCCCGCAGAGCAGCAGTAGGGGTGTTATCTCCTAGGAGAGCCCTGAAGCTGGGTAAGATCCGCCGGCGTGCATGTCTTCGCCTCATCCCGCTTCCAGGCACCGGCGAGGTTCTACTCGCTCCCACCATGATAAGCCATCCTTTGGCATATGTCGTATCCAACCCCCGACAAGTTGACTACGATGAGACTTTCTCACCTGTGGTGATGCTTAAGTCTGTCCGAATCATGTTAGCAATTGCCACATTTTTAAGAAATCTGGCAAATGGATGGCAAAAACTGCATTCCTTAATAGATATTAAAGAAGAGTTGTATATGATTCAACCAGAAGGTTTTGTCAATCCTAAAGGTGCTAACAAAGTGTGCGAGCTCCAGCGATCCATATGTGGACTGGTGCAAGCATCTCGGAGTTGGAATATATGCTTTGATGGGTTGGTCAAAGTATATAGTTATACAAACTTGCGGTGAAGCCTGTTGTCGGTGTCAAAACCGGTGGATCTCGGGTAGGGGGTCCCGAACTGTGCGTCTAAGGCTAATGGTAACAGGAGGCGGGGGGCACAATGTTTTCCCAGGTTCGGGCCCTCTCGATGGAGGTAATACCCTACTTCATGCTTGATTGATCTTGATGATATGAGTATTACAAGAGTTGATCTACCACGAGATTATAGAGGCTAAACCCTAGAAGCTAGCCTATGATTATGATTGTTGTTGGTCCTACGGACTAAACCCTCCGGTTTATACAGACACGAGAGGGGGCTAGGGTTACACAGAGTCGGTTACAGAGAAGGATATCTACATATCCGATTTGCCAAGCTTGCCTTCCATGCAAAGGAGAGTCCCACCCGGACACGGGACAAAGTCTTCAATCTTGTATCTTTATAGTCCAACAGTCCGGCCAAAGTATATAGTCTGGCTGTCCGAGGACCCCATAATCCTGGACTCCCTCAGTAGCCCCTGAACCAGGCTTCAATGACGATGAGTCCGGCACGCAGATTGTCTTCGGCATTGCAAGGCGGGTTCCTTCTCCGAATAATCCATAGAAGATCTTAAACATGAGGATCGTGTCCGGCTCTGCAAAACAATTTCCAAATACCACCGTAGAGAGTACAATATTTCACAAATCTAATCTGCTGACAACTTTTCACGGCATGACATCACGCCACGGCCCGGTCATTATTCGAACCATTTTTCTCAACCAGCTACCACACATATCGGATGCGGTTTTGTTGGCACGTCTTGTCGAAGCAGAAATAGTGTCCCCTTATCACGGGATTCTCATCAATACGGGTGTGGGTAACCCAACCGCGTATCAACGCGGTGCTTGGGGAATAAGCGAGTTTATTGGGCAAGTGGGGAGGCACAGGATCCTCACTGCCTTTATAAGGATATGAGGACTTCCTTTTTTCACCCATGCCTTCTTCTTCCTCTGCTCATCCCTTCCCCCTCACTCGAGCAACAGCGCCCAAGAGTTCATCTTATCCTCCCCCAAAGGTCTTCCGAAAATGTCCGAATCCAGAGCAGGAGGCAAGTGGATGGCCTCTACCGTTCGGGAGAAGGATAGCAAAAAGCTTCGGGAGGCCGATGTGTCCAAGAAAATCAGCCACCGTCTTCCGATGGCGGGACAGGTCGTCCCTACTCCGGAACCCCACGAGAGGGTTTTTTTCCTCCCTCATTTTGTCCGCGGGCTAGGGTTTCCCCTCCACCCATTCGTTCATGGCATCATGTATTATGACAGGATCAATTTTCATGATCTATCCCCCAATTCCTTCCTCAACATATCAACATTCATCGTCGTGTGTGAGGCCTTTCTCCGCATCTCAACACACTTTGGCTTATGGTTGAAGATTTTTAATGTGAAGCCCAAGTTAGTGAGCAGCGAGCACGCCGAGTGCGGAGGTGCCATGGTGAGCAAGATGCCCAACGTCACATGGCCATCAGGTACTTTTAATGATTCCATCAAAGAGTGGCAACAGCAGTGGTTCTATGTCACTGAGCCACGCGACCCAAAATGGGCCGCAGCTCCCGAATTCCGATCTGGAGCTCCCTTGCAGATTACGTCCTGGCCCAAGAAAGGCCTGAATTGGTCTTCGTCCGACGAGTTGTCGATACTCTAGACGTGCGTCAAGGATATGGAAGACAGGAATATCAAACTTGTCAATGTAGTCCAGGTGATGTTAGTTCGCCGGATTCTTCCTTGTCAACATAGGGCTTGCAATTTATGGGAGTTCGACCCGGCCAAGCACCAGACCCTGCTAGAGCTCTTTGGCTCCTCGCACAAGGACATCTGGAAGGTGCTTTTCAAGTCTGGCAAATCGTGGCCGGACTCCGCCGAGGACCGCGGGTACCAACTGTCCCGCCCTGCAAGTTCGGTAAGTCATTGTATGTTGGCAATTCGTATGTTTTATTTGCATAACCCAAGGGAAATGCTTGATGTGTTTTTCACAACCCTCCTAGGGCTGGACGAAGAAGGCAGGGCGGATCTACTGTCCAGCCCCACTGCCAGAAGAACCGGCCGGCCCACTTCTGACTAAGATGCTGGTCCCGACGCCTTACAAGGCGCCAAAGAAGAAGGCCGAGAAGGAGGCCAAAAAGACCAGGGGCGGCCTTCGTCGCCGTGGCACTCCGGACAAAATATCCGAAGTCTCCGAAACCCGCTCTTCCTCCGGAGAGGTCAAGGAAGAGGAGGAAGACCAATCTCCGATGAGGGGAAGAAAGAAAAGGACGGCCTCCACATCTTTGGAGGCTGAGTCGCCTAAGAAGGGAAAAACTCCCCTTCAGGAGGAGTCCACCGCCGCTGCCGACAGCAGCCCGGAGTGGGATCCCAGGGCCTAGCCCCTGGTGAACTCGTGAGTATATAAAATCTGAACATATTTACGCATCTGGACTCACTATATCATGGTGTTTCAATCATTGAGCCATACGTTTTTTGCAGTCCGGCAGGGTCCCGCACCGAACGATCCTCATCAGAGGATTTATTGGGTCCGGATGCTATGAACAGCGAGACGCCCCCGAAGGCCCGTTCCCCAAAACACGTGAACGACACCGAGGTATCGTCCTAGAGGGACCCAGGCCAAGGAGGGGGGAGAAGACCGTGAAGGCGGCACCAGGGGGTCAAGCTTCAGGGGCCAGACACACGGGAGAAAAGGCTCCCCTGGATGTCGATGATGGGGGCTATCTCGAACTCGGCCCCCAGCCGGACACGATTCTAGAGACCGATCAGCTCCGGAATCAGGCGAGCAATCTCCCTCGACTGGAGGGGGTGCACCTGTTCCACCAGCGACTTCTGTCCAACCAGAGGTGTCCGATACTTTATCAGCGACGCTAAGGAGCGCCTCCATCGTTGAAGAACACCGTGCCCTTATGGTTACGGTGATTGAGAAGATTCCGTCCGCTGAGAGTGGACTGAATGAAGCCTGCATCAGCCTTATAACGGGCCTTGAGTTATGTTTTTGGGAGGTTTCGACGAATTTCATAGTGTAGGTAGTAGCCCCTGAGACACTGTTCGGTGAAAGAAGGCTCCGGACAGAGGATCAAATATATGTTTGCAGGAGACTTACTTTATGGAATCTCTCCCTTTTCCTTTTTTATAAGCAGGCGTCTGTAGCGACCGCCAACCTCTCATATTGTGGAAGTCTCCGGACTGAAGCAAAGTCTGGAGCGATCCAAAGAAGAACTCGGCCGAGTGAAGAAGCACTTGGAGGATAACCAAGGTATGCCAAAAAACCTTGCTCGCGTTCAGCGCGAATGAATGATTTAGTATGATAAAATTATGTTTCATGATTTGCTCTAGGGGTGATGACCGAAGTCGAGGCTCTTAAGAAGGTTGTGGCCGAGGCCGAGGAGAAGGCAGCCGCAGAGCGGGCTCTTCGTGAGAAGCACGAGGCCAGGGTTATTGAAGCTGAGCAAGAGCTTCAGGAGGCCGTGAAGAAATGTGAGACCTTGGAGCAAAGCTTAGCAGAGAAAGAATCCGAACTCACCAAGGCTCATCAAGCCGCACGCGATGCTGATGCCCGGGAGGAAACCGAAGGCGCCCTGCAGGAAATCCAGGAGGCAAAGAAGATCGCGGCAGGTAAGGCTTTTTCTATGTAAAGCAAGTATTTGAAGAGAATATCACATTTCTAATTTGAATTCTGATTTCTCCAAGGGTATTTGCGGAGCTGCCATGTAGCATATCTGATGCCGCAAAATTTTATCGAGCTGAAGAAAAGGGCATTGCGGAGAAGCTCTTCTGGTCACTGTATCTGGCGTTGGTGTATCCAGTGCCATTTGCCGATCAGCTGAAGCAGCTAATCGAACTGCATTAGGCGGTCAAACTAGCCATGAAGGATTTAATTATCCAGCTGTGGCCCGCCGAGCCGATTCCAAGCAGCTACTTCGGGCTCGTGAAACGGCTTGTGAATGCCTGCCCTCGACTTGATGTCATCAAGCGGTCGGTCTATATGGAGGGTGCGAGAATGGCGTTCGCCCGTGCAAAGGTGCACTGGGGGGAGATGGATGCTGAAAAGCTGATGATCGAGGGACCGCCGGAGGGGAAGGAGCACCGCAAGCCCGAGTTATATTATGATAGTGTCCTGAAAGGATCCCGCCTTGCGGCAGAGCAATGCACCAAGTACATTATATTTCCATGAATACAGTCATGTTGTCCTTTGTAATGTTGAATAAGGTCATTTCTATTATTTATTGCCTATTATTTGAAAGTTTTTCCTCCTGCGCGGCCGTTTTATATATTAATCCTGAGAGTTGGCCAGTCGTCGGCTTCTGCCCCCACGTAGGAAGTACGGGGGTGTTCCGGATAAAACTGATCACTCTTTATCCCAGTTTTGGGTCCTTGAAGGAGGTGTTCAGCACAACGAACCAGGCAATAAGACTATAGGGATTTATCACTCTCACTTAGCCATAGGTGCTTGACAAAAGGAAGGTAGGCGCAGCCCCTGGTGTTCGGAAGACCACACGAGGGGCTCTATAAGCACCTGTTCGAAAGAAAAGCCGATCCATCACAGGCTGCATTAGTTATGGCATTATGCGGAAGAAATCCTTAAAGATTTTACAACCTCTCGAACAGCTGACCAGCTCTCGCCGTATCATGACAGTCAGTTTTCGGCTTTCTCTACTGAGGCGCTCATCCAGAAGAACCGGGACACAATCGTAGTAGTTCTCCCTGTGCTGCCTTAGCCGATATAGAGAGTAAGGCAGCAAAACATGGGAGCCGGGCAAACCCAACTATTGAACCAAGACATGATTCGGAGCTGATGCATACAATGCTATAAGTTCGGGGTGCCGAACGACAGTGAAGGTGTTTGGACTTTATTGCCGTATTATGGGTACAATGAAGCCCCTGCTGAGACCAGGCGGAAGGAGGCTGTGTGCGGATCCGGAGTGTGGTCGGATGGTCCTCGAGGGGAATATCTGAGGATTCCCTTGTGCATTCAAGCTGTTTCCATGTCGCCAGTCCTGGCCTACGCAAAAGTGAACCTGCAAACAAAATGCAAGAAACATTTGTGTGCCACGTAGCGGTTGAGCCGCAGTGTGTGGCCTATCCTAGTTTTGCCTCTGTTTAGTGCCGGAGTGTTTTAATTGAGCTCCAGATGAGCCGGGCTATCCTGCCGCGAAGTAGTCTGGACTCCTTTGACGGTGTCCGGGAGCTTGGCCGTCGACTTGAGGTTCGATTGAAAGATGCCACTCGTTGCTTCTCCTGTTAAGGCGGCAGCATACTCTTCGGCACAGAGGGGGAGTTTGGCCTTTCAATTGACTATTATGACGCTGCATGGACCGGGCATCTTGAGTTTATGGTAGGCATAATGTGGCACCACGTTGAATCGAGCAAACGCGATTCGTCTGAGCAGTTCATGATAATTACTGTGAAAGGGGACGATGTCGAAGATTAACTCTTCGGTACGGTAATTGTGGTGATCCGAAGACTACATCTAGAGTAATGGAGCCTATACAACGGGGCTCCACACCTGGTATAACACCCATAAAGGTGGTCTTAGTGGGTTTGAGTATCGAAATATCAATACCCATCTTGCGCACTGTGTCCTGATACAGCAGGTTTAGACTGATGCCTCCGTGCATAAGGACTCATGTGAGGTGGAATCCGTTGATTATTGGGTCAAGGACTGGTGCGATTGAATTGCCCTGATTGTTATTAGCCGGGAGATCCATACGGTCGAATGTTATCGGCCATAGTTTATATTGTGGGGCGACTGGCTCCATTAAGTCTACATCCCTAAGGGTGTACATCCGTTCGAGCACCGGAGTGTGGGTGGCGTTTATCATGTTCACCGTTTTGATTTGCGGCGGGAAATTTCTTTTGCCCTCCTGCGTTCGGTGATCGGGGCTCCTCGTCGTCGTCATCACTTTGATACCGCTTCTCCTTGTTTTCGGCACTTGACCTGCCGGCTTGTTTGAAGACCCAGCATTTTCTGTTGGTATGATTGGCTGGTGTTCCTGGGGTTCCATGAATTTGGCATGGACAATCGAGTATGCAGTCCAGACTGGACGGGCCCTGTCGGTGTCAAAATCGGCGGATCTCGGGTAGGGGGTCCCGAACTGTGCGTCTAGGCGGATGGTAACAGGAGACAAGGGACACGACGTTTTACCCAGGTTCGGGCCCTCTTGATGGAGGTAAAACCCTACGTCCTGCTTGATTGATATTGATGATGTGGGTATTACAAGAGTAGATCTACCACGAGATCAAGGAGGCTAAACCCTAGAAGCTAGCCTATGGTATGATTGTTGTTCGTCCTATGGACTAAAGTCATCCGGTTAATATAGACACCAGAGAGGGCTAGGGTTACACAGAGTCGGTTACAATGGTAGGAGATCTACATATCCGTATCACCAAGCTTGCCTTCCACGCCAAGGAAAGTCCCATCCGGACACGGGACGAAGTCTTCAATCTTGTATCTTCATAGTCTTGGAGCCCGGCCGATGATGATAGTTCGGCTATCCGGACACCCCCTGGTCCAGGACTCCCTCAGTAGCCCCTGAACCAGGCTTGAATGACGACGAGTCCGGCGCGCATATTGTCTTCGGCATTGCAAGGCGGGTTCCTTCTCCGAATAATTTATAGAAGATTGTGAACACCAGGATAGTGTCCGGCTCTGCAAAATAAATTCCACATACCACCGTAGAGAGAATAATATTTACACAAGTTCAATCTGCTGACGTATTTTGTGGCGTGACGTCACACCACAACCAAGCCTTTACTCGAATCATTTTTATTATACCACCTCCGCGCGTTTAGCGAAGCGGTTTCCTTGGCACATCTTGTCGAAGCAGAGATCATGTTCCCCTTATTCTGGGATTCTCATCAATACGGACATGGGTAACCCAACCGCGCCCATTGCCACGCCCCCTCCATCGAAGGCGGGTTCCAAACGGTCACGGGGATGGCTCTTGGTATTCTCCCTCTTTATAATGAGACCAAGGCCCGTTCTTTTTCTTCAATCCTCAATCGAATCAGCCCCTCGCCCCGAGTTCCAACACCCAGGGCTCCAGATTTGGGTAATTTCAACCTTCGACAATGTCCAGCTCCGACCTACGAGGCCGGTGGATGCCCTCCTCCGTCACGGAAGAGGACGTGCTAAAGCTGAGAGACGCCAGGTACTTAACCTACGAGATTTCGCATAGGTTGTCTGCCAAGGGCAAGTTATTCCTACTCCCGAGCTCGGCGTGAGTATCGTGTTCGTGTCTCACCTTCGTCGGGGTTTAGGCTTCCCGATGGATCCCTTCGTGAGGGGGCTCATGTTTTACTATGGGCTGGAATTCCATGACTTGGCTCCGGAGTCCATCCTCCACATCTCATCATTCATTGTCGTCTGCGAAGCCTTCCTCCGCACTACCCCTCACTTCGGCTTGTGGCTCAAAACCTTCAACGTGGACCCTAAGATGATTGAGGGGCGTCAGGCAGAGTGCGGCGGGGCGGTTATAAGCAAGAGGGCCGATGCTCCATGGCCCGAGGGCTCTTTTCAGGAGGAGCTCGGCTTGTGGCAATAGGAGTGGTTCTATATCACCGCTCCCCAGGGCAGCAGGCGGAGGCCGCCGCCCGCCTTTCGCCCGGGCCCTCCACAACGGCTGACATCATGGGTCAACAAAGGGCTTGACTGGGGGCCGTCCAAAGACGTACCCCTGTTGCAGGGCCGGATTCAAGACCTCCAAGAAAGGGAGATCAATCTGATTGTAATGGCACAGGTTATGCTGATTCGGCGCCTTCTGCCCTGCAAACGTTGCCCCCTTCGCCTGTGGGAATTTAATCCGGAGGGACCACGAGCTCTCCAACACTTCATGGGTTTGACACCCGTGGAGATGTACAAACTGTTCTTCGGATCACAAGAGATGCGTCCGGACTTGACTGAGGATGCTGGCCTAAGCTGCAATCGCCCGGATACTCAAGTAAGTAGCCCTGTGTCCGGACACATTGTCCATTTATTTATCATGGGTTTGCCTTTTAACCAGCTATCCCTTAGACAGGAGTGGATAGCGCAAGCAAAACTGATACAGTGTCCGGCCCCCCTCCCTGAGACCACGTCGGATCCCGTGTTAATCAAAATGTTGGAGGTTGCACCTTTGGAGGAGGGCAAAGGGGGGCACAGGGAAGCTACCACCTCTGCCAAGGAGGCTTTCAGTAAGGGGGAATCGAGAATCCCTCCCTCCAGGGGGAGAAGAGGACCGCTTCCGAAGACCCGGAGGCCAAGGCCTCAAAGCGGGGAAAGAAATCTGCACCGGAAGGTCCTGTGCCAGGAAGAGCCCCGGCCGCACAGTCTCCCCAAAGGAATCAGCCCTCCAGCGAGCCGTAAGTAAAAAGGGGGAGTTTTGTAATACGGGACATCCCTACTTTATTTCTAAGGGTAACCGAAGTTTTCACCTTGTAGTTCAGATCTCAACCCTTCTCAGCAGAGCTCTCAGGGGACCTTCGTCCGGAGATGATGGAGAGCGAAACGCCTCCATCTGCCGCCCCGTCGGGCGGGGCGGATGACCCTGAGGTGTCATCACGGAGGGTCTCCCCGAGTTCGGCGGGGCCGGGGAGTTCGGCACCCACTGGAGTACGGCCGGAGGAGCTGCAGGATTTGCTCGAGAGGGCGTCTATCTCAGAAGATCACCGCACATTAATGAGTATGGTGATTGAAAGGATCTCATCCGCCGAGAGCGGGTTGCATGAGGCCGTCGGAAGTTTGTTGATGGGGTTTGAGGTATGCAAAAAATGACATACCTTTTGACAGTTTTGCACATGGAGTGCGCCCTGTATAGATAGTAGCCCCTGAGACTTGGTATGCTGTCGAAAGCGACAGCGTGCCGAGGGTCATAATCTCAGTTATAGAATGTCACCCTTCCTGTGCAGGTGGCGGAACGTTCGGTGGACAGCCGGACTGATGGAGTTGCCGAGCTGAAGTGGCAACTTGATGTTGCGGATGCGGACATCGCGCTGGTCAATAAACGACTTGACGAGTCACAAGGTAGGTGGTTTCTCCGCGGTCACCTAGTAAGGGAGCTTATGCCTATTCCTTACAATTTGTGTGCTTGATGCAGATGGGGCCGCTGCTGTGGAAGACCTTCGAGCAGAGCATGCTCGAGCCAAGGAGCAAGCCAGGAAAAGTGATGCGGCTGCCTCGAAGGCAGCGGAAGAGCTAAAAGCCGAAAAGGCTGTTCACTGCCGAAGCAGGGAGGAGATGGCCGGAATGGCCTTGAAATTAAAAGATGCTACCGACCGCTATGAGGTTCTTGAAAGAGAACGCCGAGCGGACCAAGAGGACCTGAAGAAGGCCGCCGCCGAAGACAAGGATGCCCGTTGTGCGATGCGGGCTATGAAGGAGGAACTGCGTCATGCCGGAGACATTGCGGCTAGAGAGCCCTTTCTGCTGCTTAGGAAGTTCACGGATCCGAAGTATGCTCAGTTGGGCCAATTGTGTGGTGCGGAGGATCCTTATCTAGATTTGGCGGCGAGTGCAGCGGACGCAGTCGTGCACTTCCGAAGCCAGAAGGATCACAAAATGGAAGAGCTTTTCTGGTCTCAATTCCATAGTCCGGAGTGTCCACTTCCCTTGACCGATCGGTTGGCTGAGTGGGCTGAGCTGAATAGGTTGTCCGGACTTGCCATGACGGATGTGGTGGCTCATCTGTGGCTAGAAAGGCCCAAGCCGGAGAGTTATTTTGGCTTGTTGCAGCAATTCCTTGGGGCGGTGCCGCATATCGAGGCGATGAAGCGGTCGACATGCATAGAGGGTGCACGGATGGCTCTCGCCCGTGTTAAGACATACTGGGCGGAGATGGATGCCACCGATGTTGCATCCCGGGGTTCGGACAAAAGTAGATTACCCGCCGAGCACTATTTTGAGGAAGTCCTACAGGGCGCTCGTTTAATAGAGTCGCAGTGCTCGAAAGATGTTATGTTCAAATGACATGTATGATTTGTGAGATCATGTTTATAATGTACCGGCTTTTTATACTTGTGCGTTCAAGTATTGAACTATCTCCTGTGCGGCCGTATATGTATGTATAACCTGAAAGATGGCAGTCTTTGGCTTCAGCCCCCACGCACATGGTGCGGGGGTGTTTGCAAAAAAAAGCACTTTTTCACACTTAATCCAACGTCTTGGTCCTTTGAAGGAGGTGATAGCATAGCAAACTAGGCAACCGGACTATAATGCTTTATCACTTTCACTTAGCCATAGGAGCTCGATGGTGGGGCTACTATATAGCCCCTAGAGGCACCGCGCTCTTCGAACTCGGGGCACGTATGTGCCTGACCGGGAAGCGGTCCTTCGTCAAAGCGGAGGAATTCTAAACATTCCAGTAGTCGATCGAGTGGTTAACCAGTCTCTCGCTATATCATGACAGTCAGTTTTCGGCTTTCTCTACAGAGGTGCTCGCCCGGCCGAACCGGGGCACAATCGCAGTAGTTCTCCTGGTGCCGCGTTAGGTGATGGAGCGGAATGTAAGGCAGCAAAACACAGGAGCCGGGCAAACCCAACATTTGACCAAAGACATGATTCGGAGCTGATGCATATAAGGCCTAACTCGAGATGCCGAACACTCCCTGAGGTATTCGGTCTTTATGATACCAGGCAAAACAATGCCCTATGCCCCTAGTGTCCAAGTACGGGCGAGAACTTCTGACGCGGCCGATGCCAAAACGCCAGCCTCCTCCTCGGTTATAGTAGGAAACCGGGGGATGTGTATCAACAAGAGACAATAAGAAAGGTTTACGCAGGGTCTTAATCTAAAAAGAATCCTTGCCACGGGTCCCTGTTGCACGTCTGCGCCTGTGTCTCCGTTGTGCTGTATCCTGGACGGGTGTAGCACGTGCTTCATCTGTAAAAGAGAAGAACTTAGTTTGGAAAAAATATCGTGCAAAAAATAAAGTATGATTTGGAAGATGAATAAAGTGGAGCTTTATTGGCTCTCATTGTTTGTACGTGCAGCCCCCCTTAAAGAGGTATGCGGCTGGGAAGCCCCTTGTTTATTTATGCCGGACTCGCCTAACCGTGTGCGAGGTCTGAATTGTTGTTCGTCCTATGGACTAAAGCCATCTGGTTTATATAGACACCGGAGAGGGATAGGGTTACACAGAGTCGGTTACAATGGTAGGAGATCAACATATCCGTATCGCCAAGCTTGCCTTCCACGCCAAGGAAAGTCCCATCCGGACACGGGACGAAGTCTTCAATCTTGTATCTTCATAGTCTTGGAGTCCGGCCGATGATGATAGTTCGGCTATCCGGACACCCCCTAGTCCAGGACTCCCTCAGGCCTGAATTGTTATTTTTCAATGGCTTTTTCCGCTGACCAGACTTAGAGCCACTGAATCTGGCATTGACTGTCGTGTCTTCGGTGTTATCACCATTTTTGCGACGCTTTTGTTTGTTGCGTCGGTGCTTGCCGTTGTTATCTCTGGCCTCTGATGTGCCAGGATTGCTTGCCGTGTTTTTGCTATGAGCCAACAAGCTATCCTCGCCCGCACAAAAGCAAGTCATAAGTGTCGTGAGGGCTGCCATGGACTTCGGCTTTTCTTGGCCTAGATGTCGGGCAAGCCATTCGTCACGGATGTTATGCTTGAAGGCCGCTAGGGCTTCGACATCCGGACAGCCGACAATTTCGTTCTTTTTAGTTAGGAACCGAGTCCAGAATTTCCTGGCTGACTCTCCGGGCTATTGGGTTATGTGACTTAAATTGTCAGCATCCGGTGCTCGCACATAAGTGCCCTGGAAGTTATCCAGGAATGCATCTGCCAGGTTCTCCCAACTTCCAATGGAGTTTGCCGGCAAACTATTCAGCCAATGTCGAGCCGGTCATTTTAGTTTTAGTGGGAGGTACTTGACGGCGTGTAGATCATCCTCGCGGTCCATGTGAATGTGGAGAAAGATATCTTCTATCCATACCGTGGGGTCTGTAGTCCCATCATATGATTCAATGTTCACGGGTTTAAACCCTTCTAGGAATTCATGATCCATTACTTCATCAGTGAAGCATAAGGGGTGTGCGGCGCCTCTATGCTGGGCTATCTCACGATGCAGTTCAAATGAGATTGGTCTGTTGTATTTGGCCCGGCCGGATTTGTTTTTAGTATATCCAGCGTGATGGTCATCACGGCATGCTGGGGCGCGCCCCCGTGATCCATAGATCGATCTTGACTATCCTGCTTTTTTTAATTTGTCTCGCAGGTCATGCATGTAGCCCTGGGCCTTCGTGCTTTTGCTTGTTTGGCAACGGGGTGCAAGATGGACTTCGGGCTGATACGCCGCTTTTTCTCGGCCACGGGGGAGCCTGTCAGCCGCATCATGCGTTGGTAGGGTAGTTTTTAATGCCTCCTCCTCGAGTTGAGGTAGCAAGCTGCGCTTCGGGTAACTTTTGGTTGGGCGCTCGAGTCCGTATTCCTCAGCTGCTAGGACCTCAATCCATCTATCGGTTAGCAGATCTTGATCAGCTTGAACCTGCTGCTGCTTTTTCTTCAGGCTTTTTGCAGTGGCTATAAGCCGGCACTTGAAGTGCTCCTGCTCGACGGGATCCTCAGGCACAATGAATTCTTCGTCACCAAGGCTCACTTCATCTTCGGAGAGGGCATGTAATTGTCATCCTCTGATTCTCCATCCATTGCCTGTTCCTTAGGGCTAGCTTGCCCATCCTCCCGCTCGGCCTGCTTGAAGCCTGGCCGTGCGGGATTGTTTTCGTCTTCGGCATTATTTGGAGCATTATTTTCTCTTGTTCTGGTATCGCTATTTTTGCTATGACAAGGCCTAGAGCAGCGCCGATGACACCGATGCTTAGATTGCTTCTCAAGGGGGTTATCCTCCGTTGCCTCATCGTCATCGATTTCTTTGGGTGTGTCCACCATATATATATCATATGATGAGGTGGCTGACCAGCGCCCTGTGGGCGGTGGTTCCTATTCCTCTCCAGCTTCGTCGTCCATACCGTCGATGTCTTCGGAGTCGAAATCAAGCATGTTGGTTAAGTCGTGACAGTGGATATTAAGTGGGTGGTGGGTGGGGAACGAATTTCTTCGTCGTCCGCTTCCCACTCCTGCCGGACATAGTTCGGCCAAGAGTCTCCTGACAGGGAGAGAGATTTCAGTGAATTTAGCACGTCTCCCAAGGGTGAGTGCTGAAAGATATCAGCAGAGGTGAACTCCATGATCGGTGCCCAATCAGATTTGATAGGCACAGATGCGTGTAGTTTGGAACCTATGACCGGAGACGAGTCCGAGGGTCCAATGACACAGATCTCTTTGGAGGTGAAGTCTGTGTTCGGCTCTAGCGCCGATGAGTGTGCGGCCTCCATGGTGGGGTCTATCCACCAGTCCTCGGATGGCACGATCTTCTCCAGATTAAGAGCCAGGGCAACCGCGGGGTGTGATCTCCTGAACACCGTCCGAGGGCAGATCTAAGTCATGCTCATCATGACTGTTCGGCGCACTTGCCATGGGTCCGAATCCGTCGAAGACCAAGTCTCTGTGGATGTCGGCAGTATAGTTCAAGCTTCCAAAACTGACCTGATGGCCAGGGGCGTAGCTATCGATCTGCTCAAGATGGCCAAGCAAGTTGGCCCGCAGTACGAAGCCACCGAATATGAAGATCTCTCCGGGGAGGAAACCCTCACCCTGGATTGCATTGTTGCAGATGATTGAAGGAGCCATCAATCCTTATCGTGATGACACAGTGGAACTCTCAATGAAAGCACCAATGTCGGTGTCAAAACCGGCGGATCTCGGGTAGGGGGTCCCGAACTGTGTGTCTAAGGCTAATGGTAACAGGAGGCGGGGGACACAATGTTTACCCAGGTTCGGGCCCTCTCGATGGAGGTAATACCCTACTTTCTGCTTGATTGATCTTGATGATATGAGTATTACAAGAGTTGATCTACCACGAGATCATAGAGGCTAAACCCTAGAAGCTAGCCTATGATTATGATTGTTGTTGGTCCTACGGACTAAACCCTCCGGTTTATATAGACATCAGAGGGGGCTAGGGTTACACAGAGTCGGTTACAGAGAAGGAGATCTACATATCCGATTTGCCAAGCTTGCCTTCCACGCAAAGGAGAGTCCCACCCGGACATGGGACAAAGTCTTCAATCATGTATCTTCATAGTCCAACAGTCCGGCCAAAGTATATAGTCCGGCTGTCTGAGGACCCCATAATCCAGTACTCCCTCACCTGTATTTACAAGAAACTGAGTGGGAGCACTATAGCCTTTCTGATAAGTATATGTGAATGACAAATTGTTGATCGGAAATGATGTAGAATTTTCTGGAAAGCATAAAAGAAGAGTTTGAAAGGAGTTTTTCAAAGAAAGACCTCGGTAAAGCTGCTTACATATTGGGCATCAAGATCTATAGCGATAGATCAAGATGTTTGATATGATTTTTCAATGACTACATACCTTAACAAGATTTTGAAAGAGTTCAAAATGGATCAGTTAAAAGTAGAAGTTCTTGCTTGTATTACAAGGTGTAAAATTGAGTAAGACTCAAAGCCCGACCACAGAAAAAGATAGAAAGAGAATGAAAGTCATTCCCTATGCCTCAGTCATAGGTTCTATAAAGTATGTCATGCTATGTACCAGACCAGTTGTGTGCCTTTCTATGAGTTTGGAAAGGAGGTACGATAGTGATCCAGGAGTGGATCACTGGATAGCGGTCAAAAGTTATCCTTAGTTACTTAAGAGGACTAAGGAAATATTTATTGGTTATGGAGGTGATAAAGAATTCGTCGTAAAGAGTTAAGTCGATGCAAACTTTTACACCGGTCCAGATGACTCTGAGTCTCAAGCTGGATACATATTGAAAGTGGGAGCAATTATCTAGAGTAGCTCCATGCAGAGCATTGTAGACATAGAAAACTTGCAAAATACATACGGCTCTGAATGTAGCAGATCCGTTGACTAAACTTCTCTCACGGGAAAAACATGATCACACCTTAGTATTCTTTGGGTGTTAATCATATAGAGACGTGAACTAGATTTCTGACTCTAGTAAACCCTTTGGGTGTTGGTCACATGGTGATGTGAACTATGGGTGTTAATCACATACATATGTGAACTATTGGTGTTAAATCACATGGCGATGTGAACTAGATTATTGACTCTAGTGCAAGTGGGACACTGAAGGAAATATGCCCTAGAGGCAATAATAAAGTTTTTATTTTATATTTCCTTATATCATGATAAATGTGTATTATTCATGCTAGAATTGTATTAACCGGAAAGTTGATACATGTGTGGATACATAGACAAAACACTGTGTCCCTAGTATGCCCCTACTTGACTAGCTTGTTTATCAAAGATGGTTAAGTTTCCTAGCCATGGACATGTGTTATCATTTGATGGACCGGATCACATCATTAGGAGAATGATGTGATGGACAAGACCCATCCATTAGCTTAGCATAATGATCATTCAGTTTTATTGCTATTGCTTTCTTCATGTCAAATACATATTCCTCCGACTATGAGATTATGCAACTCCCGGACATCGTAGGAATGCCTTGTGTGCTAGCAAACGTCACAACGTAACTGGGTGATTATAAATATGCTCTACAGGTATTTCCAAAAGTGTTTGTTTGGTTGGCATAGATCGAGATTAGGATTTTTCACTCCGAGTATCGGAGAGGTATCTCTGTGCCCGCTCGGTAATGCACATCATATGCAGCCTTGCAAGCAATGTGACTAATGAGTAAGTTGCGGGATGATGCATTACGGAACGAGTAAAGAGACTTGTCGGTAACGATATTAAACTAGGTATGAAGATACCGATGATCGAATCTCTGGAAAGTAACATACCGATGACAATGGGAATAACGTATGTTGATATTACGGTTCGACCGATAAAGATCTTGGTAGAATATGTGGGAACCAATATGAGCATCTAGGTTTCGCTATTGGTTATTGACCAAAGAGGTGTCTCGGTCATGTCTACATAGTTCTCGAACCCGTAGGGTCCGCACGCTTAACGTTCGATGATGATATGTATTATATGAGTTATGTGTTTTGGTGACCGAAGGTTGTTTGGAGTCCCGGATGAGATCACAGACATGACGAGGAGTCTCAAAATGGTCGAGAGGTAAAGATTGATATTTTGGAAGGTAGTATTCGGACACCAGAAGGGTTCCGGAGTGTATCGGGTGCATACCGGAGTACCTGAGGGGTTACCGGAACCCCCCCGAGGAAAGATTTGGGTCATATGGGTCATAGGAGGGAGGCTAACCAGCCCACAAGGGGCTGGTGCACCCCCCCCCCCCACAAGGGAGGAGGCCGAATTGGACTAGGAAAGGGGCCGCCACCCCCTTTCCTTCTCCCTCTCATACTCCTTCCCCTTTTCCCCCCTCCGAAAAAGGAAGGGGAGCCGAATCCCACTAGGAGTCCAAGTGGGACTCCCTCCCACTTGGGGCGCGCCTAGGGCCGACATCCTCTCCCTCCCTCCTTTATATACGAGGGGCGCCCCTATGAGACACAACAATTGCTCATAGCCGTGTGCGGCGCCCCCCTCCACAGTTTAACCCTCCAGTCATATTCTAGCGGTGCTTAGGCGAAGCCCTGCGCGGATCACATCACCATCACCATCACCATCACCACGCCGTTGTGCTGATGGAACTCATCTACTCCTTCGACCCTCTGCTGGATCAAATCTCGAGGGATGTCATCGCGCTGAACGTGTGCAAAACTCGGAGGTGCCGTACGTTTGGTACTCGATCAGTCGGAACAAGAAGATGTTCGACTACATCAACCGCATTGAGCAAATGCTTCCGCTTTCGGTCTACGAGGGTACGTGGACACACTCTCCCCCTCTCGTTGCGATGCATCTCCTAGATAGATCTTAACACCTATATATTGTGGTGGCATGGTAGGGCAGTCGCACCCTTCCACCCTTGCCCTCCGTCGCTCCCAACTCCTCACCTTTCCTCCTATACACGCTTGGTGAAGCCCTTTCGGAGTTCCGCTGCTGCCACCACCACCATACTGCCGTGCGGTTTCTGATAGCATCTAAATCTTCTCACTCGCTTGCTGGATCAAGAAGGAAAGGACGCCATCGAGCTGAACGTGTGCTAATCTCGGAGGTGCCGTCCATTCGGAACTAGATCAAATTGGATCACGACTACTAGGGAAAATCCTAGCAGTAGCGCGGGTTAAACGCGTAGCTATGGCGTGGGGAGGCGCGCTACTGCTATGGCGCTACAACTAATTTTCAGCAGTAGCACGTTCCAGGGCGCGCTACTACTATCCTACATAGCAGTAGCATGCTGATGCCGCCCCGCGCTACTACTAAACCTCACTAGCAGCAGCGCTTTTGTTCCACTCGGCGCTACTACTACACCTCCCTAGCAGTAGCGCCTTCTGGGCTACCTGCGCTACTGGTAAAATTTCCTGTTTTTTTTCTACTGCGTATTGCTGTTGTATTTGTATAGGTTTTATATAGTAGTCTCATCATATGATTTTATGATGATGGTACTTATTATTTCAGTGGGTGAAAGAGACGTGGGTTAGATTCAAGAGTGGAGGCAACATGATGCAGATCCAAAGTACTACTAATCCAAACTTGATCACCTTAGTTTGGATTACTAGTACTTTCGATCTGCACCATGTGTTGCCTCCACTTGAATCTAATCCATGTTTATTTCACCCACTGATATATATAATAACTGATCATCCTCATAATGATATAACAACTAAGCATCATCATCATTAATAATAACTCATCATCGTTATCATAATAATAAGTCATACTCATCATCAGCATAGTCATCTAACCAACCCTAATTAATTGTTCTTAGCACATGATCATGAGTAATAGCTAGGACCTAGTAGCCTCCTAAGGTAAAATAGCGTAAAACAAGATAGCCCTTGACTCTCCAATACGGAGAGTGGAGATTATCCTATCTCCAATTCGTGTGATTCACACAATGTTTCTTCCAAGTAGCTCCCTATGATTATTCACACATTTGTTCCATTCTTTGATTGTCATGTCTTCATCAGTTTATAAATCTTGTATGAACAGCGGTGAAGCCTAGGCGGACTTGGCTGTAAGGTAATAAAATCAAGGTGACCTTTTGGAAACATCAGATGAGGCACACAATCCTTCGGGATTTTCTGTTGAAAAACATAATAATAATGTCGTAGTTAGCAATGTAGTTTAGATTTAGAACAAGCAATGTAGTTTAGCTTTAGAAGAATGTATACAAAACATGCACTCAAGTCTTAATATTAAAAAAAATCTTACCATGCCATCTCCATGGATGTTACCATAGTTCAACACATGCACTAGTGGCACGTATTGACCATAATGTGTAGGAGTTTCATAATTGATATTGTAATTCTAAACATCAATAATAAATTAGATAAAATGACCTCTCTCATAATAAGTTAATTCGGAGCCATCAATGTAGTAGGTCCTCTCTATTATCTTCCATACATTTTTTGAAGAATGGAAATACGCTGTCAACTATTTTGAAATAAACCATTTACATTATTTAATAAATATGTTTGAGAAACTCACATAGAGGTAGAAGTGGAGGCGTATCAACGTCGACCGTAATGTCGATATTATCTTCGTTGCTACTATCTTCGTCGATATTATCTTTGTTAGTGTCATCTTCAGGATCACCAAGATCGAAGGTGACATGCGTACCCTCCTGAAAACCATACGCCTCGCATAGTGCTTCCCAATTCGAGCCACCGAAATGGGAGTAGGTCACCGCATTCTATAGATTTACGGAAAAGCATAACCATGATGGGTCCTAGGTTGACTCTCTTTGTCTCCATATTCTCGTGATCTTCGAAATTCAGCTTCTCCAAGACATAACCTCTTGCATGGTTAATTACACATTGATGGATGCACTAGTCGAATTCTGAAAAAGCGGAATTACATATTGATGAAGCGCATAAGGCATGCTTAATTACGAAAAAAGACATGTCATCGTTCCATGTGGTACAAACATCAAAGGTCTTGTCAAGCTTAACAGTGAAGCACCGACCGTCTTCCAGGTGAGGTAGCCTATCGCACAGACCCCGGTTGTCGCCATAGTAGTCGCACTCAGGGATCATTTCATCGTCAGACATTTCCTATGTTCATAATTCAAAGATTAAACTTCTGAAATTTGATATATGTACTACAAAACTAAATTCAATCATTAATATTCATCATAGGTTGACTTTAGGTCTGTCGAGTCTTCCTTGAAAACTCTCATCCCACGTGGTGTATATGTTGGGCACTCCCTCTATGATATATTCGACCGTCGGTGATAGTCGCTCATCCCTTTGTCCCCGAGTGCATTACACCAAATTTTCTAGCACACGAGAATGAAGGAGAAGCGACCCCCACGACAACAGTTGAGATTCTTCATCTCTGACATTTGTGACCGTCGGTGATGGAAGCTCCTACTTTCATTTGAAAGTACATTACACCAAAATTTCTAGCACCTTCAAATGAAGAAGAAGGTTCCCTCATGACAACAGTCGGGATTCTTCTCTCTCATATATGGACAAGGAGCCCCGACAGACGTAATGTCAACCCGTTACCTATGTGGAGCAATGGCATAAAAAAGGGCCTATGTTCTGCAGCGATGTCGATTAGTTCCCCCGTTTCGCCAAATCACGGGCACTCGATATTTCCTACTTTTTAGCACAAGTCATGCCAAATTTCACGAAAAATTCGGCATGACCTTTGCTAAATTAGGACATATCGAGGGCCTGAAATTTGACAGAACAAAAATGAATCAACATTCCGGCAAAACATAGGCCACGCTCGGAGGTGTAAAAATCAATAATGAAATAGAAGTGCAACAATCAATAATGCATCCATTCATCTAACAAACATACATCCATCTACATATATACTAAAGTAAAACTAAACCATAAACTAAGCAGAGAGCAGAGAGAAGTGCTCACAGTGGCGGAACGGGGCCGAGCGGGAGAGGAAGACGCGGCACAAGAAATCCTGCATAATCCACTGAGTGAAAAATTTAGAACATCAATATAATTGGCAACAACATTTTTCTAATTTTCTACTCTATTCTACACTTACTATTCTATTTTATTCAAAAGACCTACATTTACTAAAAATTTCTACTATAGTTTTTTTACTAGGGTTTAGGGTTAGACCATTTAAAAGACCTATATTACCCTAGTTCTAACCCTAACATCTACCTATCCATCAATCTATCTATCTGTCCATCCATCCATCCATCTATCTATCTAACCATCTATCAATTTGGATGTAACTTTTCGAGTAGATGATTTTTCATATAAAAAACTTTTTCATCCGAGTTAGTATGCAAAAGTTATGCCCATTTTTACAAATTCTCGAGAGATTTTGCAAATAAAGTCGAAATTCATATTTGCAAATTTTCCCAACAACTAGACCACATATCACATGGGAAACTTATTTTCTTTTATTTTTTTGACATTTTCATCATTTTATTTTATTTATTTTAAAACTGAAAAGGCGATCCACAAGGGGGTGGGGGTGGGTGGGGTAGAGTTTGAAAATGGGACCTTTAGTAGTAGCGCGGGTTTTTACCCCTCGCTACTACTATGGCACCACTTAGTAGTAGCGAGGGCTAAAAACCAACGCTACTGCTATCAAACTTAGTAGTAGCGAGGGTTAAAAACCCGCGCTACTACTATGGCATGTCCCGGGGGGGCACGGTAGAGACCGCTTAGTAGTAGCGAGGGTTAAAAACCCGCGCTACTGCTATCAACTTAGTGGTAGCGAGGTTTAAGAACCTGCGCTACTGGTAAGTAGCAGTAGCGAGGGTTTTTAACCCTTGCTACTAGTAACTTTATGTGTATAAGCTTTTCCCTAGTAGTGATGCTCCGCGTTCTCAAATGCAGTAAGGCAGAGCTGGCAAACAGGTTCATGCGGCCAGCCGCCCGCGGCCAACCGATTAGCCTTGAGGATCCTATTGTGAAGGACGAGCTAGGAGAAGAGCTTGCAATTTGGCTTGGCATGTGCCCTCTAGATTTTATCGCACGAGAACCTCATAAAAGAGCCCTAGAATTGAGCCCAATAAGCCGGGTCGGCTGGGGTGCGAGTTCCAACCGATGGAGTCCTGAGTGTGCGGGTCCAGAGTGGTCGACGTAACAGTTGAAGTGTTTTTTTTACTGTGTAACGGTTGAAGTGTTGGGGGAACGTAGCATGCAATTTCAAAATTTTCCTACGATCACGCAAGATCCATCTAGGAGATGCATAGCAACGAGAGGGTGAGAGCGTGTCCACGTACCCTCGTAGACCGAAAGCGGAAGCGTTAGTTTTTTTTACCTTGGAGACTGCAGGGCTTGCACCCCACAACATTTTATTAATGCAAAGAAAAAAACAAAGGTAGTACAAGGTATCCTCAAGATGAGGAATAAAAAAGCAAAAGAAAGCTATACAAGTAGTGTTGTCCTAATATATACAAATAAAAAAAAAGAGAACAAAAACCATTCCCCTCAAGGAGGGAGGAAATCAATCCATCTAAGTAAGGCCTCCTTGTGCTTCTGTTTGATTCTATGGGAAAGCAGAGTGAGATCATGAATGAATCCATATCTCCATGCTCTGAAGGAAGGCTTGATGTTCCTGAAAGCTCTGTCATTTCTTACCTTCCAAATGTTCCACCAAGCAGTAAAAACCACCTTCGCAAAGAAAGGTTTGTTGAACTCCTTTCTAGCATGGAAGGCAATCTCCACCATGTCCTCACTATCTTTCCATTCAATCTGCAGATAGCTCCAGACGCGAGCACTGAAGTTGCATAGGAAGAAAAGGTGGTTTCTGTCCTCCAAAATCCTTGTTGGGCATAGAACACATTGTGGTCCCTCCTTAATCTTCCATTGCCTTCTCTGAATCATGTCCTTTGTGTTAATCATGTCCATTATAACTAGCCAAGCAAACATCTTGATCGACATAGTACAACAGCTCTTCCAAATCTAGCTCAAAATGGGGTTTGCTACCATTGGCTGGTAAGCAAAGTCATAAAACTTTTTTGCAGTATAAGAAGACTTCTTTCCATGCCTCCATTCCCAAGAGTCATGACAGCTATAGTCCAAATGGAGAGATCCCATTAGGGTCGAAATGCTGAAATTCTTGATAAGCTTGCACATTAAGGGGCAAGTAAAAAAGATCTTGCAAGCTGCCAGTCATAAAGACTTCCTTTACTGAAAGGTTTTTGTGGAGACAAAATGAATATAGTCTAGGAAATCGATCTTGAAGAGGCACATTGTTGTTCCCAACTTTCCAATAGTCAGACCAGAATAATACAGTATCGCCACTACGAACATCCACCTCAGTAACTGCTCTGAAATTATCCATCAATTTGCAGACATCCCTCCACCAAAAAGAGCCACAAAGGGTGGTATCATGATGGATTCGTTCAAAGTAATAGGAATCCCATATTAACTGAACCCAAGGCACATCCATTTTATTGTAAAATTTATCCAGAAACTTCAGTAGCAGAGCATCATTTTGCAAACCCAGGTTTAAGATTCCAAGTCCTCCTTTTGTTTTGGGCCTGCAAACAAGAGGCCAAGCAGCTAACGAATGACCCTTCTCCTGACCATATTTCCTCCATAAACACTGCCTTTGGATCCTTTCCAACTGCTTCAAAATCCCCTAAGGGATTGACAGAGTACAAAGGAAGAAGATAGGCAAAGATGAAATGACAGAATTAACTAGTTGCAACCTGCTCCCCTGAGGCAAGAACCAAGAACTTGCAGTCAATCTTCTCTCCATACAATCCACTAATGGAAGCAGATCCACAATCTTAGGCCGGGTAGTCCCAACAGGCAGTCCCAGATAAGTGAAGGGCATTTTGCCTAACTTATAGCCAAAGAAAGCAGCAAGATCAATAGCATCCTGGTCAATCACATTAATAGGATACATGGAAGATTTATGAAAGTTAATCTGAAGACCAGTTGCCTCAGAGAAAGAATATAATACTGACTTCAATGCCCCCAAATTGTCCCTGTCAGCCTTTAAGAATAACAGAGTGTCATCAGCATATTGTGCAACTGGAAAATCAGGATCATGTGTTGGCAGAGGCCTGCTTATAAAACCCTGCTGAAGAAGGTTATTAATCAAAGTCTATAGGAGGTCAGCAGCAATAACAAAAAGCAGAGGAGAGATTGGATCCCCTTGCTTAACTCCACATTTGCATTTGAAATGATTGCCAGGAACTCCATTGAGCAAGACAGAGGAAGTGCCAGAAGACAGTAGCTGCCTAATCCATGAAATCCATCTGTTGTCAAACCCTTTTGCAGCAAGGATCCTTAATATAGCTTCATGCTGAATGGAATCAAAGGCCTTTTCAAAATCCAACTTGAGCAAAAGGATGGGCTGCTTAGACTGGTTGCACTGATGGATATATTCAAAAGTCCATGCAAGACAATCCTGGATTGTTCTTGATTTTATGAAGCCATATTGGTTTTTATGGATATAGTTAATGATTTCCTGCTGAAATCTATTAGCCGCCAATTTTGTAAGGAATTTGAGGGCAACACTAGTAAGGGACATAGGCCGAAAGTCTCCCACCCCCTCAGGCGACTGTTTCTTTGGTATCAGTGTAATGTAGGCATCATTGAGGTTTTCTAATTGCACCGTACCAGCATGAAACTCCTGCACCAACTAAATAAAATCAGCAGAGATTATTGGCCAGCACTTTTTAAGAAAAAGACCATTGAAGCCATCAGGCCCAGGCGCCTTATCAATAGGCATTTCATTAATAACCTGCTCCATCTCCTTAATCTCAAAAGGTTTGGTAAGAACCTCCAAGCCCTGCACCCTAGGTATCAATGAAAGAATGTTCTCATCCAAAACTATTGGCCTAATCATCCCCATTCTGTTCTTGAAGGAAATCAAGAACTCTTTGGCCATAACCTCATGATTAGATGCGACAGATCCATCAGGTAGCACCAGACTAGCAATTGAATTTTTTCTGAATCTTTCAGTTGCCATGACCTTAAAAAACTTGGTGTTTTCCTCTCCAACTTTAATATACCTGATAGTACATCTTTTCCTCCAGTAAAGATATTGCATGTGTTGAAGGTGCTCGTGGTGGTGCTTGATGATTTTTCTCAAGTTACTCTCAGGCCTAGAAAGATGCCTCATGTCCTCAAGATTGTCAAGCCAGAGAATTACCCAGTTACATTTCTCAATAAGCCCTTTAATATGAGATAAACCTTTCTGCCATTTCTTCAAACCAAACCGCAAAGCCTTTAATTTATCAACAATAACTGCTGCAATATGCTTTTTACGAGAAGGACGATTCCAAACCTCTTGCACACAATCATAGAAACCAGCCTGATGCACCCAAAAGTTTTCAAACCTGAAGATATGTGCCTTTGGGATGGATGTACTGATGTTAACCAGGCAAGGCACATGATCAGACGCAGTTTTTGCCAAAGGAGTCACTTGTGTCATGGGATATGAGTTAATCCAACTAGCAGAAGTAAACACCCAGTCCAGTTGCTCTAATAGAGGCATGTCCTGCATGTTGGACTAGGTAAACCGTCTTCCCTTTAAGGGGAGCTCAAGTAATCCCAAATGGCCAATAATTTCATTGAAAATAAACATATCATTTATGTCACCACCCGGGAGGTTCCTATTATCAGAGCATCGAATAAAATTGAAGTCTCCCATCAACATCCACAATTGGCCAGGGTCAATATCCAAATTGTATATCCATGAGACAAATTCATCCCTAAGTTCACCCTGACAAGGACCATAAACATTAACCAGAAACCACTGTTCATTGTTATGGACCGAAGTAAACTGCATGACAATAGCGTAGGGTTTAGCATGTAAGAGAGTGCCATGGAACACATCCAAATGCCAGGCAGTCAAAAGGCCCCCCGGGGCACCTCTAGAAGGAGATTCAACAAATTGATCAAAACCATGAGGACAGATGGATTTCATAGTTGCCCGAGAGCAGGAAGAAAGCTTCGTTTCTTGAAGACAAACTACAGAACATTGACTCTCAGTCACTTTCTCTCTGACAGAGCGCTGTCGTGTATCTGAATTCAAGCCACGGACATTCCAACATAAGACCTTCCAACTACGCGTTTTGATACGATTCATTAATCACCAAAGAGCATAGAAGTATATAAAGCATGACATACAATGCCATACGACCCAAAAGATAACATAGTTCAGAGCCACAAAATGACAGTTCCCCAAACTGACAAAGATTAACCAGACAGAGAACACGCATAACAAGCAACTGAGGCGGAGACAAATAAGATGACATAAACATTAAGCTGAAGATGCGGACGAGTCCTCCTGTGGATTAGCCATAAGCTTATCCACCGACAGCAAAGAATGATCGATCTCCATCTCCGCGCCGACCGCCTAAGCACTCGAATCGGAGTGTGTGAAGGTGCAGCAGTCGAATCATCCTCAGCGTCATCCGCAGAAGTTGGTTGGGCCTTGTCCTCCATGGGCTTGGCACGTGGGCGCTTCTTTGATGGCTGAAGCGAGAGCTGCTCAAAAACTACATTTGTGAAGCCATCTAACTTTGCCGCGCTCCGAGTGAAACGTCTCAACGAAGAATCGACCAGAGGGGGCTTCTACTTCTCTCTTCGCTTTCTGTCAGTTTGTTCCACAGAGAAAACCATAGGTGTTGATTTAGTAGATGCAGAAGCAGGTGTTGAAGTGGTAGAGACTGAGTGTGCGGCTACATCAGGGGCCACATCCTCAGATGCAGAGGGAGAAACTGCAGGCAGGTTCTCAAATAAAGCTCTGGCCACCGGACGCTTCACCACCACCGCTCTTTTGTTAGCCATCACCATAGGCAGAGAAGCATGCAAACAAGACCTCTACTTAGTCTCATCAAAAGCAATTGACCAAGTCCTCTTGGAATAAATGATTGCTCCCATCGGCTTGCAAAAGATAGACCTGGGCACTTCCTTCACTGAGAAATCGAACATCAGGTTCTGGAAAGACCTCTTCCAGATCATTTTCGGAGGGAGGGGAGGGCCAGCGACAATACGCGCCATGCCAATGAAAATCTCATGAAACTGAATGACCGGCGGTTGATAGGGCACAATTGCCAACTGATTCTCCTCAAAGACTTGCAGCTGCTGAACATTTGGTGGTGGAACCTACTGAATGTCCGGCTCCGGTTGATCCACAGACACTGAGCCCTCAGGTTGATCAATCACAATAGAAATTTGATCGTGTTCAGGTGCAGGCGGGTGCAAGACCTGCTCATCAACAGCTTCATCACCCCACTCAGCATTACCCCAACCAGGCACATCCTCATTAACAGGCGGAGCAGGTGGAACAATAGGAGCATCATTCCATCCCAACATTGGGTACGGAGGAAGAACAAACGGCAAATTATCCTGAAACAAGTTGCCAGGCAACGGGTGTGGGTTTCCATCTAACGGCATTGGGTCTTCATCATTTGGCATTTGGTCAGCAAAATCAGCACCAAGAACATAACATGCAGCAGTCCAGGACACTTGGGAACCTCCCCATTCCGCATAATCACCAAAAACTACATCTCTTGGAACTAACGGAGTATCAGGGAAACTTGCCTCCACCATGGTTCGGACAAGGTAAGGATCCTCACTGTCCCAAGAAATAAACTTGCCAAAAGTCCCAACAGCTTGCGAGATGTACTCAGTAGTGCGGTAGTCTAGAGGAATCCCAATAAACATTAACCAGCCCTTGCAAAAACCATTTGATCCTTTGAAGTTTTCCCCCTCATCATGCTTCATAAATCTAACAAAACGATCATTCCCCAACGGAAAAGGCACGTGCTGGATCAGGGTATATCTAACTGACGGATCTCTGACTTGAAACAGACCCACCCCATGGAACCACAGTTGAGTAGATCGAACCAGAATACCTGAATCTTGCAGAAACTGAACCACTTGTTCACGCACCGAGCCAAGCGGTCCCTCCGGCGCCGGCATTACTTCGGCCACCATGTACTCCTCATGGCGACGAGTCAGCCGAGCAGCAGGCGTGAAGAAGGTGCGAGGAAGCCGACGATCGCCACCATCGATGATATGGTGGCCAGCAGGCACGAAGCGCTGAGGATCAAGCCCATAGTTCTCCATGGATGGAGCAGGGGGTGTTCGTGGTTTCTCTTTGGCGTGAGGAGAGGGAAGATGCAATGGGGGCGGCGGCGATGGGACTGGACAGTCTATCCCAATAACTCCGGCTCTGTTCCCATGAGAGGCAGCAGATTCTGATAAAATTGTTTTTTGGTGCACCAAAATTGGCTTCCAAACCAATCCATTGGAGCGCGTGAAATCATTACAATCTCTGCTAGAGTGACCAGGGCGGGAGCAAGCCGAGCAGACCGCTCGCATTCCACATGCCGCAGACAGGTGGCCCCTTTGTGAGCAGATAGTACATGTCAACACACGGTCCACCTTGTCATCGACCATGGCTTCAAACTGCTTCGCAGCCTCTTGAGAGGAGGGGATATGCTCAGCACCGAACAGTGGGCTTGGACCCGAAGGCGTAGAAGGCCCAGAAATAACTGGGCTGACCGGCTCATTTGGGCCAAGGCAGGACTCCGTCTCGACAGGACCAGCAACAGGAGTATTTTGAATCAGAGGCAATCCCGCCTGAGCGGAAAGGGCGGGCGTAATCCCCGCATGCATGGAGGAAATATCCTCAGAAACCGGATCAGTAGACGAAGCAGATGAGATCGGCCGGCACAACTCCGGCAATGAAGAGATCGTGCCAAAGACAATGGGTGGACGAGCCACTGTCCAATGCAAGTCCGTGGCGGGGGTTGAATGAATGACTACACGCTCATGAACAGGAAGATCATAACCCGCATCCCTCATAGTGTCAATGCATACTTGCGAAGCTGGATATCTATACCCCTTGCAAGCCGAGTAGCTCTCAAACGTGGCAAAAGAAAGAGTCTTCTTAGAGGAAGCAACAGATTTCATGGCAGATCTGACTGGGGGCTTATGCATAGCCAAAAGACCTAAAGAAGATTGGCGCTTAGTTGGACTAACTAAAATCCACTCAGCATCACATTCTTTCCTCCAGATCCTGAGCTCCCTAATCCAATTCGGTCCACCATTACCCCATAAATGAAAATAACACTTGAAGAGATCACAGGAAAAGGATCGGAGGTCCATGATGATAAAACCAACTTGCTTGCAAGAAACATGGAAAGAATAAACCTTGCCTTTGATGTGATCAACATGAAGATCAATAGCTGAACCTCCAATCGCAGCTTCCAAAGCCACAGCCACAGAATCCACCGAGAGCCGGAAGGCATGATGACTGAATGAAACAATTAAAATAAAAGCTCTTCAATGCCCCGAAGGATGAACCGAAAACCCCGTAGATCTGAAAACCTCATCCAAAAAAACCCTACCCTTGGAGAAATCCAAGCCAAGGGTAGAACCACCAGAAGAACCCATGGACGATGGGTATTTCCTTGATCCGGAGGAGATGCCAGAGATGTTGATCGGAGAAAGTCCACAGATTAGTGGAGGAGTGGAGAGATCGCCGGAGAGGGGAGTAGCGCCATGGTGGGTGGTGGGAACGCCATCGTGGGGGTCCTTCCCCACCGATTGTTCTGTAGGAATTTCAATAATATCGCGGAAGCGTTAGTTAACGTGGTTGATGTAGTCGAACGTCTTCACGATCCAACCGATCCAAGTACCGAACGTACGGCACCTCCGTGTTCAGCACACATTCAGCTTGATGATGTCCCTCGAACTCTTGATCCGGTAGAAGGTCGAGGGAGAGTTCCGTCAGCATGATGGCATGGCGACGGTGTTGATGATGTGATCCGCGCAGGGCTTTGCCTAAGCACTACGATGATACTATCGAAGGAGTAAATGGTGGAGGGGGGCACCGCACACGGCTAAGAAAATGTTATGCCTTTGGGGTGCCCCTGCCCCCATATATAGAGGGAGGAGGAGGCCGGCCACCAGGGGCGCGCCAAGGGAGGGGGGAGTCCTACTAGGACTCCACTCCTAGTAGGATTCGCCCCACCCCTCTTTTTTTCCTTCTTACGGACGTGGAAAGGGGGAAAGAGAGGGAGTAGGAGAAGGAAAGGGGGTGGCGCCCCCTTTCCCTAGTCCAATTTGGCCTCCTCCCTTGTGGGGGGCGCACCAGTCCCCTGTGGGCTGGTTAGCCTCCCTCCCATGGCCCATATGGCTCATATCTTCCACCGAGGGGTTCCGGTAACCCTTCCGGTACTCTAGTTTGTACCCGATACACTCCGGAACCCTTCTGGTGTCCATATACCACCTTCCAATATATCAGTCTTTACCTCTCAACCATATTGAGACTCCTCGTCATGTCCGTGATCTCATCCGGGACTCCTAACAAACTTCGGTCATCAAAGACACATAACTCATAATACAAATCGTCATCGAACGTTAAGCGTGCGGACCCTACAGGTTCGAGAACTATGTAGACATGACCGAGACACATCTCCGTTCAATAACCAATAGCGGAACCTGATGAAGTCATGTACCTAGGGTAGGGTCACAGACCTGTCCAAGGTACCCTCCCCAAGGACATCTTTTAAGAAGAAGGCGTCTTCCAGTCGACCAAGAGGAACTCCACTCGACGGACTAGAAGACACTCGACGAACATGAAGACACTCGACCATGAAGACTCACTCGACCACCAGGAGTTCAAGATCTACTCTGAATCCAAACAGTCTGTAATTAAGTAGTCTTTATAGTCATAATGGTACTTTATGTAAGGCGTTACCAGTAACGCCAGACCTTAATGTACTTTAACCCTCCGCTACGTGGGCTGGCTGGGGTCCTGGCGTCCTCTATATAAGCCAGCCCCCTCCACTGGTAGAAGGGTTCGCACCCCTGTAACTCTCACACATATAATCCAGTCGACCGTCTCCGGGCTCCGAGACGTAGGGCTGTTACTTCTTCCGAGAAGGGCCTAAACTCGTAAAACACTTGTGTGCACAACTACTCCATAGCTAGGATCTTGCCTCTCCTTAGTACCCCCCTACACTACTGTCAGACTTAGAACCACGACAGTTGGCGCCCACCATGGGGCAGGTGTCTTAGCGACCTATTGGAGAAGTTGCAATTTTTTCGATTCCCATCATCATGGTTTCAGGTGGAGTTCTGGTTGAGGGCCGCGAGATCCGTCTCAGCGCGCTCACATTCGTCGTCGACGACTCTGCCTGGCTGCAGGAGGCTCCGCTCGACGTGGGTGCGCTCCCAGTCCGTGGAGCTACGCACTTTCGAGCATGCGTCCGCGGCGTCCTTCTGCGGCAACCGTCGACTCAGTATCGGCCGGTTTTCGTGTCATCCTCCCTCCCAGCTTCCTGCCGGTGTAAGCGCTCCGGTCGGTCGAGGCTTTAGCGGTGGGTGAGGCACGAAGTGGCTCGCCAGTCGACCACTGCCCAAGTCGCGGCAATCGAGCCCGGCGAATCTCTCTACGGCCTGTTCGACCTGTCGACTGGCTCCGCGGAGACTGCATCCGAGTGCGACAGCAGTGATCCGGCGGCGGAGGTCCTGATGGTCAGTGGGCCGCACGGTCCCCCCGGCTTTCCTGGCCACGAGAGAGGTAACAGCGGAGGCGATCCATCACACGACCATGAGGAGTACCGCCCCGAGCCCCTCAACTCGCAGCAGAGGGAAGAGCTTTGCCGCCGGAACATGGATGCGCTTCATACTCCGATCGTTGGAGAAACACCTGAGGCTCGCGCCTTAGAGGACGCGCGCTTGGCCAACCTGGCTGAGCGCACTCGACTGGAGAACCTTCAGCGGGCACTCGACGAGCGGGCGTGGCAACGGATTCCAGACTCCAGTCGACGCCAACTCTTTAAACCTCCGACTCAGGTATACCGCACTCCGATCCAAAATTTGGCAGCTGCAACCCATATAGCAGAGTCGATTCAGCCTTCCCAGTCAGAGGCTGGCAGAGGCTTGATGCAGATCAGGGATTTGCTCCGGGCAGCAGGAGATCAGACTTTGGCTGTGTCGCAGTCGGGGAACAGGATTCATAGCAGATCTGTGGCGGCGAATACGGTCCAGTCGGCTCATAGCCCCATATCGCCCCCGAGGCGTGAAGGGCATGGCGACCGGCGCGATCAGTACAGGAACTATGAGCAGTATGATCACCGATTCGATCGCAACGATCGACGTCGAGTGCCCACTCCTCCCCCGAGGGGTGGATCATATATGCCTCGACAGCAGGATGACAGACGCCAGCACAGTGGCGGGCGAAGGATTCCAGTCGACCCCAGGGAGCCAGGCTTTGATACGAGATCCATCATTGTTCAAGGTCTGGTTGACCGGAACAGAGCCCACAGAGAAGGTAATGACAGAGATGTACCCGCCAGCAGCCGAGTGCATGTCTCCGGACCAGAGTGTTTCAGCAGAGCCATCAGAGCCGTGGTGATTCCTCCCAACTTAAGGTTGACGATTGGAGTCAGGAAGTTCAACGGTGAGTCCAAGCCTGATACTTGGCTTGAGGACTACCGAGTGGCTGTTCAGATCGGCGGCGGAAATGACGAGGTGGCCATGAAGCATCTGCCTCTCATGTTGGAAGGGTCAGCCAGGGCGTGGCTGAATCAGTTGACACCCAGCAGCATCTACACGTGGGAGGACCTCTCCCGAGTGTTTGTCAGGATGTTCGAAGGAACATGCAAGTGACCGGCTGGATTGCCAAAGCTGCAATCTTGTGTACAGAAGTCGAATGAGACTCTGAGGGATTACATCCAGAGATGGATCACACTGCATCACACAGTAGAGAATGTATCTGATCACCAGGCAGTTTGCGCCTTCAAGGAGGGCGTAAAATACAGAGAGCTAAGCCTGGAATTCGGTCAAACCGGAGACATGTCTCTGAGTCGAATGATGGAAATAGCCACCAAATATGCCAATGGTGAGGAAGAGGATCGGCTCCGGAGCGGCAAGCACAAGTTAGTCGCCCAGGACACCGGAGGCGGAAATTCCAGTCGGAAGCAAAAGCGTAAAGCCGAGCCAGCCGCTCCTGGAGAAGCCTTGGCCTTGAATCAGGGAAAGTTCAAAGGGAAACCCAAGGGGCCTTGGAACCCCAAGAAAGTAAAAGATAAAGAAGGAAATGACGTGATGGATTTGCCATGTAACATCCACACCAAGAAAGATGAAGAGGGTAACTTCATTTACCCTAAGCATACCACTCGACAGTGTCGACTCCTGATACAGCAATTCCAGGGGAAGCAGTCCAAGGACAAAGAAAAAGAGTCGGACAAGGTTGAGGATAAGGAGGACAGTGACGAGGAATATCCGCAGGTCAATTCCACCATGATGATTTTTGCTAACGTTGAAAGCAAAAACCGCCTGAAGGTTATAAACCGAGAGGTGAATATGGTTGCTCCGTCAACACCCAATTACCTGAAGTGGTCTCAGACTGCCATTATGTTTGACCAATCTGATCACCCCACGCACGTAGACACCCCTGGGAGGCAAGCGTTGGTGGTCGACCCAGTCATCGAGGGCACTCGACTGACCAAAGTGTTGATGGATGGCGGCAGCAGTTTGAATATACTAGCCACCCCTGGGAGGCAAGCGTTGGTGGTCCACCCAGTCGTCGAGGGCACTCGACTGACCAAAGTGTTGATGGATGGCGGCAGTAGTTTGAATATACTATACACTAAGACGCTGAAAGGGATGGGCATTCCGATATCCAGACTGAGCACAAGCAACATGAGTTTCTATGGAGTCATCCCTGGCAAGAAGGCCGCATCACTCGGCCAGATTGCTCTTGACGTGGTTTTTGGTGATTCAAAGAATTTCCGCAAAGAGAAACTGACATTTGAGGTTGTAGATTTCCAGAGTGCCTATCATGCAATTTTGGGCAGGCCAGCTTATGCACGTTTTATGGCTCGACCATGTTATGTGTACCTCAAACTAAAGATGCCTGGCCCCAAAGGCGTGATCACTGTCACTGGTAACCGCAAAAAGGCAGAAGAGTGCTTCCAGAAAGGCTCAAAGATCGCCGATGCTCAGATGGTGGCAGAAGAGTGGCAGGAACACAAGAGGAATGCAGACCCGAGTGATTTGTGTTGGGGAACGTAGTAATTTCAAAAAATTTCCTACGCACACGCAAGATCATGGTGATGGCATACCAACTCGGAACCTTTCCAAACTCCGAATATAGTCGTCCAATATATCGATCTTTATGTCTCAACCATTTCGAGACTCCTCGTCATGTCCCTGATCTCATCCGGGACTCCGAACTCCTTCGGTATATCAAAACTCATAAACTCATAATATAACTGTCATCGAAACCTTAAGCGTGCGGACCCTACGGGTTCGAGAACTATGTAGACATGACCTAGAACTATTCTTGGTCAATAACCAATAGCGGAACCTAGATGCCCATATTGGCTCCTACATATTCTACGAAGATCTTTATCGGTCAAACCGCATAACGACATACGTTGTTCCCTTTGTCATCGGTATGTTACTTGCCCGAGATTCGATCGTCGGTATCCAATACCTAGTTCAATCTCGTTACCGGCAAGTCTCTTTACTCGTTACGTAATGCATCATCCCGTAACCAACTCATTGGTCACATTGCTTGCAAGGCTTATAGTGATGTGCATTACCGAGAGGGCCCAGAGATACCTCTCCGACAATCGGAGTGACAAAACCTAATCTCGAAATACGCCAACTCAACATCTACCTTCGCAGACACTTGTAGTACTCCTTTATAATCACCCAGTTACGTTGTGACGTTTGGTAGTACCCAAAGTGTTCCTCCGGTAAACGGGAGTTGCATAATCTCATAGTTACAGGAACATGTATAATTCATGAAGAAAGCAATAGCAACATACTAAATGATCAAGTGCTAGGCTAACGGAATGGGTCATGTCAATCACATCATTCTCCTAATGATGTGATCCCATTAATCAAATGAGAACACATGTCTATGGTTAGGAAACATAACCATCTTTGATTAATGAGCTAGTCAAGTAGAGGCATACTAGTGACTATATGTTTGTCTATGTATTCACACATGTATCATGTTTCCGGTTAATACAATTCTAGCATGAATAATAAACATTTATCATGAAATAAGGAAATAAATAATAACTTTATTATTGTCTCTAGGGCATATTTCCTTCAGTATCCCACTTGCACTAGAGTCAATAATCTAGTTCACATCGTCATGTGATTTAACACCAATATTCACATCTATATGTGATTAATACCCATAGTTCACATTGTCATGTGATCAACACCCAAAGGGTTTACTAGAGTCAATAATCTAGTTCACATTGCTATGTGATTAACACCCAAAGAGTACTAAGGTATGATCATGTTTTGCTCGTGAGAGAAGTTTAGTCAACGGGTCTGTCACATTCAGAGCCGTATGTATTTTGCAAATATTCTATGTCTTCAATGCTCTGCATGGAGCTACTCTAGCTAATTGCTCCCACTTTCAATATGTATCCAGATTGAGACTTAGAGTCGTCTGGATTGGTGTAAAAGCTTGCATCATTGTAACTTTTACGACGGGCTCTTTTATTACCTCCATAATCGAGAAACATCTCCTTAGTCCTCACTAAGGATATTCTTGACCCATGTCCAGTGATCTACTTATTAGATCAAAATTGTATTCCTTTGTCAAACACAGAGCAAGGTATACAATAGGTCTAGTTCACAGCATAGCATACTTTATAGAACCTATGACTGAGGCATAGGGAATGAATTTTTATTCTCTTTCTATTTTCTGCAATGGTTGGGTCTTGAGTCTTACTCAACTTCACACCTTGTAACACAGGCAAGAACTCCTTCTTTGACTGTTCCATTTTGAAATATTTCAAAAATTTATCAAGGTATGTACTCATTGAAAAATCTTATCAAGCGTCTTCATCTATCTATATAGATCTTGATGCTCAATGTGTAAGCAGCTTCACCGAGGTCTTGCTTTGAAAAACTCTTATTCAAGTATCCTTTCATGCTATCCAGAATTTCCATATCATTTCCAATTAACAACATGTCATCCACATATAATATTAGAAATGCTACAGAGCTCCCACTCACTTTCTTGTAAATACAGGCTTCTTCAAAAGTCTGTATAAAACCATATGCTTTGACCAACTCATCAAAGCATATATTCCAACTCCGAGATGCTTGCACCAGTCCGAATGGATCGCTGGAGCTTGTACATTTTGTTAACACCTTTAGGATTGACAAAACCTTCTGGCTGCATCATATACAACTCCTTTTTTTTAATAAATCCATTAAGGATTGTAGTTTTGTTATCCATTTGCCAGATTTCATAAAATGCGGCTATTGCTAACATGATTCAGACAGACTTAAGCTTCGATGTGAGTGAGAAAATCTCATCGTATTCAACACCTTGAACTTGTTGAAAACATTTCGCAACAAGTCAAGCTTAGTAGATAGTAACACTACTATCAGTGTCCGTCTTCCTCTTGAAGATCCATTTATTTAACATGGCTTGCTGATCATTGAGCAAGTCAATCAAAGTCCATACTTTGTTCTCATACATGGATCATATCTCAGATTTTATGGCCTCAAGCCATTTCATGGAATCTGGGCTCATCACCGCTTCCTCATAGTTCGTAGGTTCATCATGGTCTAGTAACATGACTTCCAGAACATGATTATCGTACCACTCTGGTGCGGATCTTACTCTGGAAGACCTATGAGGTTTGGCAACAACTTGATCTGAAGTTTCATGATCATCATCATTAACTTCCTCACTAATTGGTGTAGGAATCACTGGAACTGATTTCTGTGATGAACTACTTTCCAATAAGGGAGAAGGTACAATTACCTGATCAAGTTCTACTTTCCTCCCACTCACTTCTTTCGAGAGAAACTCCTTCTCTAGAAAGGATCCATCTTAGCAACGAATCTTGCTTTCAGATCTGTGATAGAAGGTGTACCCAATAGTTACCTTTGGGTATTCTATGAAGACGCACTTCTCCGATTTGGGTTCGAGCTTATCAGGTGAAAACTTTTTCACATAAGCATCGCAGCCCCAAACTTTAAAAAACGACAACTTTGGTTTCTCGCCAAACCACAGTTCATAAGGCGTCGTCTCAAATGATTTTGATGGTGCCCTATTTAAAGTGAATGCAGCTGTCTTTAATGCATAACCCCAAAACGATAGTGATAAACCGGTAAGAGACATCATAGATTGCACTATATCCAATAAAGTACTGTTATGACGTTCGGACACACCATTAAGCTGTGGTGTTCCAGGTGGAATGAATTTGTGAAACTATTCCACATTGTTTTAATTGAAGACCAAACTCGTAACTCAAATATTTGTCTCCGCAATCAAATTGCAAAAACTTTATTTTCTTGTTACGATAATTCTCCACTTCACTCTGAAATTCTTTGAACTTTTCAAATGTTTCAGACTTGTGCTTCATTAAGTAGATATACTCATATCTGCTCAATTCATTTTGTGAAGGTCAGAAAATAACGATACCCGCCACGAGCATCAACACTCATTGGACCGTATACATCGGTATGTATTATTTCCATCAAGTCAGTAGCTCGTTCCATTGTTCCGGAGAACGGAGTTTTAGTCAGCTTGCCCAAAAGGCACAGTTCGCAAGCATCAAATGATTCATAACCAAGTGATTCCGAAAATCCATCTTTATGGAATTTCTACATGCGTTTTACACCGATATGACCCAAACGGCAGTGCCACAAATAAGTTGCACTATCATTATTAAATTTTCATCTTTTGGTGTCAATATTATGAATATGTGTATCACTACAATCGAGATCCAACAAACTATGTTCATTGGGTGTATGACCATCGAAGGTCTTATTCATGTGAACCGAACAACAATTATTCTCTGACTTTAAATGAATAACCGTATTGCAATAAACATGATCAAATCATATTCATGCTCAACGCAAACGCCAAAGAACATTTATTTAGGTTTAACACTAATCCCGAAAGTATAGGGAGTGTGCGATGATGATCATATCAATCTTTGAACTACTTCGAACACTCATCGTCACTTCCCCTTCAACTAGTCTCTGTTTATTCTGTAACTCCTGTTTCAAATCACTAATATTTAGCAACCGAACAAGTATCAAATACTCAGGGGCTACTATAAACACTAGTAAGGTACACATCAATAATCTGTATATCAAATATACCCTTGTTCACTCTGCCATCGTTCTTATCCACCAAATATTCAGGGTATTTCCGTTTCCAGTGACCATTTCCTTTGCAGTGTAAGCACTCAGTTTCAGGCTTTGGTTCAGCCTTGGGCTTCTTCGTGGGAGTGACAACTTGCTTGCCATTCTGCTTGAAGTTCCCTTTCTTTCCCTTTGCCCTTTTCTTGAAACTAGTGGTTTTGTCAATCATCAACACTTGATGTTCTTTCTTGATTTCTACCTTCGTCGATTTCAACATCACGAAGAGCTCGGGAATCGTTTTTGTCATCCTTTGCATACTATAGTTCATCACGAAGTTCTACTAACTTGGTGATGGTGACTAGAGAATTCTATCAATCACTATCTTATCTGGAAGATTAACTCCCACTTGATTCAAGCGATTGTAGTACCCAGACAATCTGAGCACTTGCTCACTAGTTGAGCGATTCTCCTCCATCCTTTAGCTATAGAACTTGTTGGAGACTTCATATCTCTCAACTCGGGTATTTGCTTGAAATATTAACTTCAATTCCTGGAACATCTCATATGGTCCATGACGTTCAAAACGTCTTTGAAGTCCCGATTCTAAGCCGTTAAGCATGGTGCACTAAACTATCAAGTAGTCATCATATTGAGCTAGCCAAACGTTCATAACGTCTGCATCTGCTCCTGCAATAGGTCTGTCACCTAGCGGAGCATCAAGGACATAATTCTTCTGTGCAGCAATGAGGATAAACCTCAGATCACAGACCAAGTCCGCATCATTGCTACTAACATTTTTCAACTTAGTTTTCTCTAGGAACACATATAAAAACATATGAAAGCAACAACGCAAGCTATTGATCTACAACATAATTTGCAAAATACTACCAGGACTAAGTTCATGATAAATTAAAGTTCAATTAATCATATTACTTAAGAACTCCCACTTAGATAGACATCCCTCTAATCCTCTAAGTGATTACGTGATCCATATCAACTACACCATAACCGATCATCACGTGAGATGGAGTAGTTTTCAATGGTGAACATCACTATGTTGATCATATCTACTATATGATTCACGCTCGACCTTTCGGTCTCCATGTTCCGAGGCCATATCTGCATATGCTAGGCTCGTCAAGTTTAACCTGAGTATTCCGCGTGTGCAAAACTGGCTTGCACCCGTTGTAGATGGACGTAGAGCTTATCACACCCGATCATCACGTGGTGTCTGGGCACGACGAACTTTGGCAACGGTGCATACTCAGGGAGAACACTTCTTGATAATTAGTGAGAGATCAACTTATAATGCTACCGTCAAACAAAACAGAATAAGATGTATAACAGATAAACATCATATGCAATCAAAATAAGTGATATGATATGGCCATCATCATCTTGTGCTTGTGATCTCCATCTTCGAAGCACCGTCATGATCACCATTGTCATCGGCGTGACACCTTGATCTCCATCGTAGCATCGTTGTCGTTACGCCATCTATTGCTTCTACGACTATCGCTACTGCTTAGTGATAAAGTAAAGCAATTACAGGGCGTTTGCATTTCATACAATAAAGCGACAACCATATGGCTCCTGCCAGTTGCCGATAACTTCGGTTACAAAACATGATCATCTCATACAATAAAATATAGCATCACGTCTTGACCAAATCACATCACAACATGCCCTGCACAAACAAGTTAGACGTCCTCTACTTTGTTGTTGCAAATTTTACGTGGCTGCTACGGGCTGAGCAAGAACCGTTCTTACCTACGCATCAAAACCACAACGATAGTTCGTCAAGTTAGTGCTGTTTTTAACCTTCGCAAGGACCGGGCGTAGCCACACTCGATTCAACTTAAGTGAGAGAGACAGACACCCGCCGGTCACCTTTAAGCAACGAGTGCTCATAGCGGTGAAACCAGTCTCGCGTAAGCGTACGCGTAATGTCGGTCCGGGACGCTTCATCTCACAATACCGCCGAACCAAAGTATGACATGCTGGTAAGCAGTATGACTTATATCGCCCACAACTCACTTGTGTTCTACTCGTGCATATGACATCTACGCATAAAACCAGGCTCGGATGCCACTATTCGGGAACGTAGTAATTTCAAAAAAATTCCTACGCACACGCAAGATCATGGTGATGGCATAGCAACGAGAGGGGAGAGTGTTGTCCATGTACCCTCGTAGACCGTAAGCGGAAGCGTTAGCACAACGCGGTTGATGTAGTCGTACGTCTTCACGATCCGACCGATCCAAGTACCGAACGTACGGCACCTCCGAGTTCAGCACACGTTCAGCTCGATGACGATCCCCGGACTCCGATCCAGCAAAGTGTCGGGGATGTGTTCCGTCAGCACGACGGCGTGGTGACGATGATGATGCTCTACCGGCGCAGGGCTTCGCCTAAACTCCGCGACGATTTGACCGAGGTGGAATATGGTGGAGGGGGCACCGCACACGGCTAAGGAACGATCCGTAGATCAACTTGTGTCGTTGTGTCTAGAGGTGCCCCCCTGCCCCCGTATATAAAGGAGCAAGGGGAGGAGGCGGCCGGCCAGGGAGAGGCGCGCCAAGGGGAGTCCTACTCCCACCGGGAGTAGGACTCCCTCCTTCCTTGTTGGAGTAGGAGAAGGGGGAAAGAGGGGGAGAGGAGGAAGGAAAGAGGGGCGGCACCCCTTGTCCAATTTGGACCAGAGGGGGGCTGCACGCCTCCTTCCTTTCGGCCTCTCTCCTCAATTCCCGTATGGCCCAATAAGGCCCATATACTCCCCGGCGACTTCCCGTACCGAATCACTCGGAACCTTTCCGAACTCCGAATATAGTCGTCCAATATATCAATCTTTACGTCTCGACCATTTCGAGACTCCTCGTCATGTCCCCGTTCTCATCCGGGACTCCGAACTCCTTCGGTACATTAAAACTCATAAACTCATAATATAACTGTCATCGAAACCTTAAGCGTGCGGACCCTACGGGTTCGAGAACTATGTAGACATGACCTAGAACTGTTCTTGGTCAATAACCAATAGCGGAACCTAGATGCCCATATTGGCTCCTACATATTCTACGAAGATCTTTATCGGTCAAACCGCATAACGACATACGTTGTTCCCTTTGTCATCGGTATGTTACTTGCCCGAGATTCGATCGTCGGTATCCAATACCTAGTTCAATCTCGTTACCGGCAAGTCTCTTTACTCGTTACATAATGCATCATCCCGTGACCAACTCATTGGTCACATTGCTTGCAAGGCTTATAGTGATGTGCATTACCGAGAGGGCCCAAAGATACCTCTCCGACAATCGGAGTGACAAAACCTAATCTCAAAATACGCCAACTCAACATGTACCTTCGGAGACACCTGTAGTACTCCTTTATAATCACCCAGTTACGTTGTGACGTTTGGTAGTACCCAAAGTGTTCCTCCGGTAAACGGGAGTTGCATAATCTCATAGTTACAGGAACATGTATAAGTCATGAAGAAAGCAATAGCAACATACTAAATGATCAAGTGCTAGGCTAACGGAATGGGTCATGTCAATCACATCATTCTCCTAATGATATGATCCCATTAATCAAATGAGAACACATGTCTATGGTTAGGAAACATAACCATCTTTCATTAATGAGCTAGTCAAGTAGAGGCATAATAGTGACTATATGTTTGTCTATGTATTCACACATGTATCATGTTTCCGGTTAATACAATGCTAGCATGAATAATAAACATTTATCATGAAATAAGGAAATAAATAATAACTTTATTATTGCCTCTAGAGCATATTTCCTTCAATTTGTTGCGAGCCAAAAAGCCTGCTACGGAATTAGCGTTCCAGTCGTCCGGTGAGACAAAACCCGTTCAAATCCACCCGACCAACCCTAACACCGCTCTGACTCATATCTCCACAACACTCGACCCCAAATAGGAAGAAGCGCTCATCCAGTTCCTCCGTGAGAACTGGGACATCTTTGCATGGAAACCTTCTGACATGCCGGGTGTACCCAGGGGACTGGCTGAGCATCATCTACGAGTCGATTCGAAGGAAAAACCTGTGAAGGAACATCTGCGACGGTCCGCCGTCCAGAAAAGAAAGGCTATTGGCGAGGAAGTGGCTCGGCTCCTAGCAGTAGAGTTTATCCGAGAGATTTACCACTCCGAGTGGCTCACCAATGTCGTCATGGTCCCCAAAAAGGACAATTCGCTTCGCATGTGCATCGATTTTAAGCATATCAATCGGGCCTGCCCGAAATATCATTTTCATCTTCCCCGCATCGACCAAATAGTCGACTCGACTGCGGGATGTGAGCGACTGTCTTTCTTGGACGCTTATTCCGGGTACCATCAGATCCGTCTGTTTGGACCCGATGAGATCAAAACAGCTTTCATCACCCCATTCGGGTGCTTCTGTTATGTCACCATGCCATTCGACCTCAAGAATGCCGGAGCCACGTTCATGAGGATGATTCAGAAGTGTTTGCTCACTCAAATCAGTCGGAATGTGGAAGCGTCCATGGATGACATTGCGGTCAAGTCACGGAAAGGTTCCGACCTACTGACTGACCTCGCTGAAACATTTGCCAACCTCAGGAGGTACGATATCAAGCTTAACCCATCCAAGTGCACATTCGGAGTTCCTGATGGAAAGTTACTCGGTTTTCTCGTTTCCAAACGAGGAATCGATGCAAACCCAGAGAAAGTAGGCACAATACTCAGAATGAATCGACCTGTGTGTGTGCACGATGTTCAGAAGCTTACTGGTTGCTTGGCCGCTTTAAGTCGATTCATCGCTCGTCTCGGTGAGTAGGCTTTGCCTCTTTACCGACTGATGAAGAAGTCAGACAAGTTCGAGTGGACTCTTGAAGCTGACGCAGCGTTCGTAGAGTTAAAAACCCTGCTTTCCACCCAGCCGGTGCTTGCTGCCCTGATTAGCAAAGAGCCTTTGCTGCTTTACATTGCAGCCACAGGACAAGTCGTCATTACAGTACTTACGGTCGAGCGGGAAGAAGAAGGGAAAGCCTTCAAAGTTCAGCGCCCAGTATATTACATTTCCGAAGTCCTGACCCCATCAAAGCAACGATACCCTCATTATCAGAAGCTTGTATATGGGATTTATATGACCACGAAAAAAGTTGCTCACTACTTCTCTGACCACATCATCACAGTCGTCACCGACGCCCCCCTATCAGAGATTCTACACAACAGAGACGCAATTGGTCGAGTGGCAAAATGGGCGATTGAACTTCTTCCCCTAGATATCATATTTGCGGCAAAGAAAGCTATCAAGTCCGAAGCAATAGCAGATTTCCTCGCCGAGTGGACTGAACAAAAGTTGTCGACTCAAGTTCACTCGGAGCACTGGACTATGTTCTTCGATGTCTCCAAAATGCTGAATGGTCCCGGTGCCGGAGTGGTCTTGGTATCCCCTCGAGGAGATAAGCTCATATATGTACTCCAGATTCACTTTGATTCCTCCAACAATGAAGCAGAATACGAAGCACTCTTGTACGGGTTGCGTATGGCCATTTCACTCGGCGTCCGTCGCCTCATGGTCTATGGTGACTCGGACTTGGTGGTCAACCAAGTGATGAAGGAGTGGGCCGTCAGAAGCCCAGCCATGACTGGTTACTACAATGCAGTCAGAAAGCTGGAGAAGAAATTTGAGGGATTATAGCTCCATCACGTCTCCCGACTGAAAAATCAAGTAGCCGATGACTTGGCGAAGATAGGTTCCAAGAGAGAAGCCATTCCGAGTGGCGTGTTTTTGGAGCATGTTCACACGTCGTCGGTTCAAGAATATCCTTTCACTGAGGAAGCCCCGCAGCCAAAAAGCGCCATAGATCCGACTGAAGTTGAGGTCCCAGCTGTGGTCGACTTAATCATGGAAGTTCTGGTCATCACTCCCGACTGGACAGTGCCCTATATCGCCTATATTCTGAGGAAAGAGCTCCCCGAGAATGAAGAAGAGGCCCGAGAGATCGTCTGCCGATCCAAAGCCTTTACCGTCATGAGGGGACAGTTGTACAAAGAAAGTGCGACTGGGGTCAGCCAGAAATGCATAACACCGGAAGAAGGTCGAATGATTCTCAACGACATCCACTCGGGGACCTGTGGCCATCATGCGTCCTCTTGGACCATCGTGGCTAAAGCATACCGAGTGGGTTTTTACTGGCCCAGAGCAAATGAGATGGCGAAAGAGATAGTCGACAAGTGTGAAGGATGTTAATTCTACTCCAATATGTCGCACAAACCCGCCTCAGCCTTGAAGACCATTCCACTCGTCTGGCCTTTCGCTGTATGGGGGTTGGATATGGTGGGACCACTGAGAACAGGCTGAAGCGGCTACACCCATGTATTGGTAGCAGTCGACAAGTTCACCAAGTGGATTGAGGCTAAACCCATCAAGAATATGGATGGCGGCACCGTCGTTAGCTTCATCAGGGAGTTGATATTCAGATATGGAGTTCCACACAGCATCATCATACACAATGGATCAAACTTCGACTCCGAGGAATTCGGAGCCTTCTGCACATCTCAGGGTACACGAGTCGACTATGCTTCTGTCGCTCACACCCAATCGAATGGACAAGCGGAACAAGCAAATGGCTTAATTCTCAAAGGGTTGAAACCCCGACTGATGCGCGACCTCAAGCACGCAGCTGGTGCATGGGTCGATGAACTTCCGTTGGTGCTTTGGGGATTAAGGACCACGCCAAACCGGTCGACTGGGAGGACTCCGTTCTTCTTGGTCTACGGAGATGAAGCAGTCTTGTCGAGTGACCTGCTTCACAACGCACCCCGAGTCGAACTCTACACCGAAGCTGAAGCAGAGCAAGCCCGACAGGACGCGGTCGACCTTCTAGAAGAAGAAAGAGAGATGGCCTTGATCCGATCGACCATTTACCAGCAGGACTTGCGTCTCTTCCATGCCAGAAACGTGAAGAGTCGAGCTTTCCAGGAGGGAGATTTAGTTCTCCGAGTGGATCAGCAGAAACCACACAAGCTTGCTCCTACTTGGGAAGGTCCCTTCATCGTCACCAAGGTTCTCCACAATGGAGCATACCGCCTTTACAATGTCGAGCACCAGATTGACGGGCACGAGCATGGAACGCGGAGCTGCTCCGCCCCTTTTATACTTAAGTTTTTCACTCGGATGAGTTGTAATAAAAGTACTTCGGTAGTGTATTCATCAAAGACAAGAGTTTCATAATTTTCTCAGTGATTGTTATTGCAAATGTTCTCATAAATCTGTCCCCCAGTGGGTGGCTTAGCTGTGAACCCGTTTCGCCTAAGTTTGTAAAAGAATCCTACCGAGTGGTAAGCCAGCCTTCCACTCGGAGGCTTAGCTGCGAATCCGTTTTGCCTAAGTTAAACAAAATCCTACGGGGTGGTAAGCCAGCCTTCCACTCGGAGGCTTAGCTGCAGTCCAAGTACTCGCCTAAGTTAAACAAAATCCCACCGAGTGGTAACCAGCCTTCCACTCGGGGGCTTAGCTGTAGCCCAGTGCTCGCATAAGTTTTTGAAAATCCTACTGAGTGGTAAGCCAGCCTTCCACTCGGGGGCTTAGCTGCAGCCCAGTGCTCGCCTAAGTTTTTGAAAATCCTACCAAGTGGTAAGCCAGCCTTCCACTCTGGGGCTTAGCTGCAGCCCAGTGTTCGCCTAAGTATAAAATACAACATGCGCTCCGCAAGGAGGACGAAGCGCAGGTCGACTGCTACCTTCCCCTCCAAAACTATGCCACAAAAATCCTACCGAGTGGAGAGCAAACCTCCCACTCGGGGGCTTAGCTGCAGCCCAGTGCTCGGCTAAGTTTCTAAAATCCTACCGAGTGGAGAGCAAACCTCCTACTCGGGGGCTTAGCTGCAGCCCAGTGCTCGCCTAAGTTTCTAAAATCCTACCGAGTGGAGAGCAAACCTCCCACTCGGGGGCTTAGCTGCAGCCCAGTGCTCGCCTAAGTTTCTAAAATCCTACCAAGTGGAGAGCAAACCTCCCACTCGGGGGCTTAGCTGCAGCCCAGTGCTCGCCTAAGTTTCTAAAATTCTACCGAGTGGAGAGCAAACCTCCCACTCGGGAGCTTAGCTGCAGCCCAGTGCTCGCCTAAGTTTCTAAATCCGGTCGAGTGGAGAACAAGTTTCCCACTCGGAGGCTTGGTTGCAGCCCATCACTCGCCCAAACATGACGAGCACAAGTCGATTGCAATTTGTGCTTCACTCCTACCTGCAAAAGAGCATTACAGATACTAGTATATATTCCAACCCAAAGAAGATGGTTGTTCGAAAGAAGAAAACATGTTTCAACGGCAATTCAAGTTCGGATAACGTCCTACGGACCCAGAAGTGCTCAGGCATCAAGCCTGTTAAAGTTTATCGGTTACAAAAATCACTCGGTATTCCGAGGCAATTCAATTCAGCGAGCATAGAAGTTTTTTACCCCTCCTGCGGAGGGTTGGAAGGCGCAACAAACTCGTCCAGGTCGATCCCATCCGCGATCCGAGTGGCAGCAGCGATGAAGGTCTCCACGAAAGAACGGAAGTCATGCTTCCTAGTGTTGGCCACCTTGAGAGATACCAGCTTGTCTTCTCTCGCTTCCTTGCAGTGAACGCGGACTAAGGACAGAGCAACGTCAGCACCGCACCTGGCAGAAGACTTCTTCCATTCTTTCACTCGACTTGGAACTTCGTTGAGTCGAGTGATCAGTGATTCAAGGTCGTTCTGAAGCGTTTCTTCTGGCCAGAGTGATGTGTCGATGCGCGACGTTGCGGCCTCCAGTCTTGCAAGGTAATCGACCACTGCAGCAACACGAGACTCGAGGCGGAGCACATTCATAGCGGTTTCATCTTTCACCGGAGAGTTGATGGGATCCAAGCCAGTCTCCACTCGACTAGTCTCCTCTTCAAAGTTTTGGCAGAATTCTATGGACACGATTCAAGGATAAGTTAATATCCCTACAGCAAGTCAGTAATTATCAATCGGATGTAAGGGGTTACCTTCGAGCATGAGGAATAGCTTCTCGGCGAGTCCTCCCAGATAAACCTCCAAGTCATTCTTCTTTCCCGCCAGTTTGCCAGCTTTGTCGCTCAGGACCATAATGGCATTCTTCAGTCGAGTGACTTCCTGGTTGGCCACGTCGAGAGCAGCTTTCAGATTAGTGTTTTCCTCTTCAAGTTTGTTGACAGAAGCCAACTTCTCTTCCGCAAGTTTTGTCTTGTCCGAAGCCGCTTTCTGCGCCTCGGCGAGGTCAAGGTCCTTCTTCTTCAGAGCATCCTTCAGTTTTTCTGCAAAAATCACAATAAGAACAGACTCGGAGACAGGCAAGAAGCAAGGACAGTCGTCAAGATTCTCACCAAACATACCTTTTGCCTCCTTCTTCGACTTCGTGAAGTTCTCTTGGACAAGCTTCAGGTCAAGTTCAAGCTGGATATGCTTGTTCTCCAACTCGGCATAACGAGAAACAAGGTCACAAGATTTCTGCGAAAGTTCAGTCGACAGACATCAAAGACAGATCACTTCCGAGTGACTAAAAGAAAAGTCGTAGTATTTCTAAGACTATAGCTGAATCTAAACATTCAACTGTAGTCTCGGGGACTACACCCAGTGGGTGCACTCAGCGTGCCCCCACTAGTTCTATCAGCTAGACTCAGAGTCGATCAGTCGACCGGAAGCAGTTAACTGTCCGCAGTTAGAAAAAAAAGGAAGAATTATTCAGACCATAGCCGACTACCAGCAATCGACCACGGTCTCGGGGACTACACCCAGTGGGTGCACTCAGTGTGCCCCCACCGGTTCCATGATTCCATTCGACCAGCCCGAGTGAAACAAGTAAAAGTGAGAAATCTCAAGACACAAAGACTACAGTCGACTGCCAGCAGTCCACAGTAGTCCCGGGGACTACACCCAGTGGGTGCACTCAGCGTGGCCCCACTAATCCCGACATTCCAATTGGCACACCCAGTGGGTGCATGACAAACATCAAGATTTCCAGTCGGTGTTTAACTAACCTGGACATTACTCTGGAGAGCTGAACTCGCGTCATAAGCTGCTTGGCTGGCGGTTCGGATCGCCTTCACCTGCTCCATCATAATCCCGGCTTGGCGTATGACTTCCTTGGCAGCACTTGCTTGGTCCTCCAGGACGTGGTAGGTGGAGAAGAGAGAAGGTGGGTTAGCACTCGACGACGAAGGGCGGGCAACCGTCAATGGCTCCGCAAAGGACACAGTAGCCGGAGCAATGTTGCTCCCCTCTGGAACTAGTGGTTCAGGTGCTGACACGACCTGAGCAGCCTTGCCAACAGTCACCTTCCTGCTCCTCCTCGGCCTCAGGGGCGCTTCATCGTCATCGTCAGGAAGACCGATGACAACGCTAGGTGGAGCTGCAGAAGAAGTTCAAAGTCAAAAATAAAGATTCAATCGACCGAAAGCGAAACCACACAGATCATACCAGGATGAGAAGTAGCAGCATCTTCCATTTCTTGATCCTCATGCCTGGCTGAAGTTTCAAAAGTAGCAGCACTGCGATTTCAAAAATCAGTCGGTCAGCGATTGAGTCAACCAAGAATATATCCATGTTAAAAAGAAAAACATGAGTTATGTTGTTACCCACAAACAGTCGGAATCTCCATCCTCATCTTCGGTAGGGCCTTCGCCGGTTTTGTCGGGGCCGCTCGGGGTTGCTTCGACGCCTTCTCAGTCGGCACCGGTGAAGTCGTCCAAGGGCGTTTCGTCGATTGACCAGCAGACACGACTCCCTTGCCGCGTTCGACCGCAGGGTCATGGGCGAGCTTGGGTCTTCTTTTAGAACGGGGAGGCAAAATTCCTCCTCCTCTTCCTCCTCCTCTTCCTCCTCATCGGAGCCTGCATCTTCGTCACCCTCATCACCATCTGATTCCCACTGCTCTTGACTTTCACCTCCACTTCCTTCATCCTCCTCGGCCTGCGCCTGCGCCCCGTTGGGCATCGAATACAACTCAATGGTCTCCTGAAAGGCAACAAGAAAGAAAAAAGTCAATCGACCGGTCCGCGACGAAACAGAACGAACGGAACGAGAGTACAATCGGAGAAAAGTGGTCATACCTTGTCTGCCTCATAAGATTGATCGAGTGGCGGGATCCTCCTGGCTCCACGAGGGTTGTCCTTGTTCCCTGTGATGGCGGTCATCCACCTCTCCAGTGTGGCGTCGTCGACCTCCTCTGGGTGGACCTGAGTGGTGTCTTCAGTACCAGAATACAACCACATCGGGTGGCCCTGATACTGGAGTGGTTGGATGCGCCGCCGAAGGAAAACCTCCAGAAGATCCATGCCAGTCACACCGTCATGAATCAACTGGACTACCCGCTCCATCAGCATTTTTACTTGAGCCTTCTCCTCCGGAACTACTTTCAGAGATGATGGCATGTTCACTCGACTCATAGAGAAGGGAGGGAGTCCAGTCGACTGCCCTGGCGTCGGCTGGTCTTGGCAGTAGAACCAGGTCGACTGCCACCCTCTGACTGACTCGGGAAGGGTCATAGCTGGGAAAGCGCTCTTACTCCTCATCTGGACGCCAAGACCCCCGCACATCTAGATTACCTGAGTTCTCTCGTCATTGGGGCTGGCTTTTTTCACCGTCTGAGAACGACAGGTGAATATGTGTTTGAAAAGGCCCCAATGCGGCCGACAACCCAAGAAGTTTTCACACAAAGATACAAAAGCAGCGAGATAGACAATGGAATTGGGTGTAAAGTGGTGAAGCCGAGCCCCGAAGAAATTCAGAAACCCTCGAAAGAAAGGATGCGATGGCAGAGAGAACCCTCGATCTACATGAGTCGCCAAGAGGACACACTCACCCTCCTGAGGCTGCGGCTGCCACTCCGTCCCCGAGAGCCTTGTCGCCCCGTGCGCAATCAGGCCTTCGTTGGCCAGGTCATCGAGATCTTTTTGGGTGATGGTCGAGCGGATCCAATCACCCTGGATCCAACGTTGCGGCAAACGGGACCGCGACGAGGATCTGCCTCGACTGGTCGCTCTCCCCTTCACCTTCGCCGTCGCCTTCTTCGCCCGCTCCAAAGCCGCCGTCCTCTCCTTCACCATTGTCGCCGGCGAGGATGGAATGGAGCAGCGGTGCTGAGCAGTGGACGAACGCGGCGGAGGAATCTGGAGACGAGGGAGGGGGAAATGAGGGAGCACTGTTCAAAAGCCTCCACCCAGTCCCTTATATGGAGTCGCTTCCGAGTGGCTGACGGGTAGGCCCAGACAATCCTGTCAAATCCCGAAATAGTCGCACATGTGATACATGGTGAAAAAGGCGGCGCGGGAATCAAGGTGTCTCTGCCTTATCCCATCCGAGTACCGCGGTCTCCTCCGCTTCGCGCGCTTCCCAAAATTTGGATCCCCCTAAATCTGCTAACCGCAGGGCAACTTGTCAGACGGAAGATCTCCTACGATCCGTCGCTCGGAAATCTCCAAGTTCATAAAGTTCACTCGACAGATATGAAGAATGGATCAAGGCGACTGAAAAAAAATTTGACATCCTCACTTGAAAGTCATTGATCCAGAGCAAAACACCTTTACAACACCAGGAAACAGGTCGGAAAATTTGCCAACTCCTTCCTCACTCAAACCTCGATCCATTCGTGGGCTAATGATGAAGTCATGTACCTAGGGTAGGGTCACGGACCTGTCTAAGGTACCCTCCCCAAGGACATCTTTTAAGAAGAAGGCGTCTTCCAGTCGACCAAGAGGAACTCCACTCGACGGACTAGAAGACACTCGACGAACATGAAGACACTCGACCATGAAGACTCACTCGACCACCAGGAGTTCAAGATCTACTCTGAATCCAAATGGTCTGTAATTAAGTAGTCTTTATAGTCATAATGGCACTTTATGTAAGACGTTACCAGTAACGCCAGACCTTAATGTACTTTAACCCTCCGCTACGTGGGCTGGCTGGGGTCCTGGCGTCCTCTATATAAGCCACCCCCCTCCAATGGTAGAAGGGTTCGCACCCCTGTAACTCTAACACATATAATCCAGTCGACCGCCTCTGGGCTCCGAGACGTAGGGCTGTTACTTCTTCCGAGAAGGGCCTGAACTCGTAAAACACTTGTGTGCACAACTACTCCATAGCTAGGATCTTGCCTCTCCTTAGTACCCCCCTACACTACTATCAGACTTAGAACCACGACAGTTGGCGCCCACCGTGGGGCAGGTGTCTTAGCGACCTATTGGAGAAGTTGCAATTTTTCCGATTCCCATCATCATGGTTTCAGGTGGAGTTCTGGTTGAGGGCCGCGAGATCCGTCTCGGCGCGCTCACATTCGTCGCTGACGACTCTGCCTGGCTGCAGGAGGCTCCGCTCGACGTGGATGCGCTCCCAGTCCGCGGAGCTACGCACTTTCGAGCATGCGTCCACGGTGTCCTTCTGCGGCAACCGTCGACTCAGTATCGGCCGGTTTTCGTGTCATCCTCCCACCCAGCTTCCCGCCGGTGTAAGCACTCCGGTCGGTCGAGGCTTTAGCGGTGGGTGAGGCACGCAGTGGGTCGCCAGTCGACCACTGCCCAAGTCGCGGCAATCGAGCTCGATGAATCTCTCTACGGCCTGTTCGACCTGTCGACTGGCTCCACAGAGACTGCATCCGAGTGCGACAGCAGTGATCCGGCGGCAGAGGTCCTGATGGTCAGTGGGCCGCATGGTCCCCCCGGCTTTTCTGGCCTCGAGGGAGGCAACGGCGGAGGCAATCCGTCGCACGACCATGAGGAGTACCGCCCCGAGCCCCTCAACTCGCAGCAGAGGGAAGAGCTTCACCGCCGGAACATGGATGCGCTTCATACTCCGATCGTTGGAGAAACCCTTGAGGCTCGCGCCTTAGAGGACGCGCACTTGGCCAACCTGGCTGAGCGCACTCGACTGGAGAACCTTTAGCGGTCACTCGACGAGCGCGCGCGGCAACAGATTCCAGACTCCAGTCGACGCCAACTCTTTAAACCTCCGACTTAGGTATACCGCACTCCGATCCAGAATTTGGCAGCTGCAACCCGTATAGCAGAGTCAATTCAACCTTCCCAGTTAGAGGCTGGTAGAGGCTTGATGCAGATCAGGGATTTGCTCCGGGCAGCAGGAGATCAGAATTCGGCTGTGTCGCAGTCGCGGAACAGGATTCATAGCAGATCTGTGGCGGCGAATACGGTCCAGTCGGCTCATAGCCCCAGATCGCCCCCGAGGCGTGAAGGGCATGGCGACCGGCACGATCAGTATAGGAACTATGAGCAGTATGATCACCGATTCGATCGCAACAATTGACGTCGAGTGCCCACTCCTCCCCTGAGGGGTGGATCATATATGCCTCGATAGCAGGATGACAGACGCCAGCATAGTGGCGGGCGAAGGATTCCAGTAGACCCCAGGGAGCCAGGCTTTGATACGAGATCCATCATCGTTCATGGTCTGGTCGACTGGAACAGAGCCCACAGAGAAGGTAATGACAGAGATGTACCCGCCAGCAGCCGAGTGCATGTCTCCGGACCAGAGTGTTTTAGCAGAGCCATCAGAGCCGCGGTGATTCCTCCCAACTTAAGGTTGGCGACTGGAGTCAGCAAGTTCAACGGTGAGTCCAAGCCTGATACTTGACTAAAGGACAACCGAGTGGCTGTTTAGATCGGCGGCGGAAATGACGAGGTGGCCATGAAGCACCTGCCTCTCATGTTGGAAGGGTCAGCCAGGGCATGGCTGAATCAGTTGACACCCAGCAGCATCTACACGTGGGAGGACCTCTCCCGAGTGTTTGTCAGGACGTTCGAAGGAACGTGCAAGCGACTGGCTGGACTGACAGAGCTGCAATCTTGTGTACAGAAGTCGAATGAGACTCTGAGGGATTACATCCAGAGATGGATCACACTGCATCACACAGTAGAGAATGTATCTGATCACCGGGCAGTTTGCGCCTTCAAGGAGGTCGTAAAATACAGAGAGCTAAGCCTGAAATTCGGTCGAACCGGAGACATGTCTCTGAGTCGAATGATGGAAATAGCCACCAAATATGCCAATGGTGAGGAAGAGGATCGGCTCCGGAGAGGCAAGCACAAGTCAGTCGCCCAGGACACCGGAGGCGGAAATTCCAGTCGGAAGCAAAAGTGTAAAGCCGAGCCAGCCGCCCCTGGAGAAGCCTTGGCCCTGAATCAAGGAAAGTTCAAAGGGAAACCCAAGGGGCCTTGGAACCCCAAGAAAGTAAAAGATAAAGAAGGAAACGACGTGATGGATTTTCCATGTCACATCCACACCAAGAAAGATGAAGAGGGTAAGTTCATTTACCATAAGCATACCACTCGACAGTGTCGACTCCTGATACAGCAATTCCAGGGGAAGCAGTCCAAGGACAAAGAAAAAGAGTCGGACAAGGTTGAGGACAAGGAGGACAGTAACAAGGAATATCCGCAGGTCAATTCCACCATGATGATTTTTGCTGACGTTGAAAGCAAAAGCCGACTGAAGGTTACAAATGGAGAGGTGAATATGGCTGCTCCGTCAACACCCAATTACCTGAAGTGGTCTCAGACTGCCATTACGTTCGACCAATCTGATCACCCCAAGCACATAGCCACCCCTAGGAGGCAAGCGTTGGTGGTCGACCCAGTCGTCGAGGGCACTCGACTGACCAAAGTGTTGATGGATGGCGGGAGCAGATTGAATATACTAGCCACCCCTGGGAGGCAAGCGTTGGTGGTCGACCCAGTCGTCGAGGGCACTCGACTAACCAAAGTGTTGATGGATGGCGGCAACAGTTTGAATATACTGTACGCTGAGACGCTGAAAGGGATGGGCATTCCGATGTCCAGACTGAGCACAAGCAACATGAGTTTCTATGGAGTCATCCCTGGCAAGAAGGCCGCATCACTCGGCTAGATTGCTCTTGACGTGGTTTTTGGTGATTCAAAGAATTTCCGCAAAGAGAAGCTTACATTTGAGGTTGTGGATTTCCAGAGTGCCTATCATGCAATTTTGGGCAGGCTAGCTTATGCACATTTTATGGCTCGACCATGTTACGTGTACCTCAAACTAAAGATGCCTGGCCCCAAAGGCATGATCACTGTAACTGGTAAACGCAAGAAGGCAGAAGAGTGCTTCCAGAAAGGCTCAAAGATCCCCGATGCTCAGATGGTGGTAGAAGAGTGGCAGGAACACCAGAGGAATGCAGACCCGAGTGATTTGTTGCGAGCCAAAAAGCCTGCTACAGAATCAGCGTTCTAGTCGTCCGGTGAGACAAAACCCGTTCACATCCACCCGACCGACCCTAACGCCGCTCCGACTCATATCTCCACAACACTCGACCCCAAATAGGAAGAAGCGCTCATCCAGTTCCTCCGTGAGAACTGGGACATCTTTGCATGGAAACCTTCTGACATGCCTGGTGTACCCAGGGGACTGGCTGAGCATCGTCTACGAGTCGATTCGAAGGCAAAACCTATGAAGGAACATCTGCGACGGTCCGCCGTCCAGAAAAAGAAAGGCTATTGGCGAGGAAGTGGCTCGGCTCCTAGCAGTAGAGTTTATCCGAGAGATTTACCACTCCAAGTGGCTCGCCAATGTCGTCATGGTCCCAAAAAGGACAATTCGCTTCGCATGTGCATCAATTTTAAGCATATCAATCGGGCCTGCCCAAAAGATTATTTTCCTCTTCCCCGCATCGACCAAATAGTCGACTCGACTGCGGGATGTGATCGACTGTCTTTCTTGGACGCTTATTTCGGGTACCATCAGATCCGTCTGTTTGGACCCGATGAGATCAAAACAGCTTTCAGCTCCCCATTCGGGTGCTTCTGTTATGTCACCATGCCATTCGGCCTCAAGAATGCTGGAGCCACGTTCATGACGATGATTCAGAAGTGTTTGCTCACTCAAATCAGTCGGAATGTGGAAGCGTACATGGATGACATTGTGTTCAAGTCACGGAAAGGTTCCGACCTACTGACTGACCTCGCTGAAACATTTGCCAACCTCTAGAGGTACGATATCAAGCTTAACCAATCCAAGTGCACATTCGGAGTTCCTGATGGAAAGTTACTCGGTTTTCTCATTTCCGAACGAGGAATCGATGCAAAACCAGAGAAAGTAGGCACAATACTCCGAATGAAACGACCTGTGCGTGTGCATGATGTTCAGAAGCTTACTGGTTGCTTGGCCGTTTTAAGTCGATTCATCTCTCGTCTCGGTGAGAAGGCATTGCCTCTTTACCGACTGATGAAGAAGTCAGACAAGTTCGAGTGGACTCCTGAAGCTGACGCAGCGTTCACAATGTTAAAAACCCTGCTTTCTACCTAGCCGGTGCTTGCTGCCCCGATCAGCAAAGAGCCTTTGCTGCTTTACATTGCAGCCACAGGACAAGTCGTCAGTACTGTACTTACGGTCGAGCGGGAAGAAGAAGGGAAAGCCTTCAAAGTTCAGCGCCTAGTATATTACATTTCCGAAGTCCTGACCCCATCCAAGCAACGATACCCTCATTATCAGAAGCTTGTATATGGGATTTATATGACCACGAAAAAAGGTTCTCACTACTTCTCTGACCACATCATCACAGTCGTCACCGACGCCCCCCTATCAGTGATTCTGCACAACAGAGGTGCAACTGGTCGAGTGGCAAAATGGGCGATTGAACTCCTTCCCCTAGATATCAGATTTGAGGCAAAGAAAGCTATCAAGTCCCAAGCAATAGCACATTTCCTCGCCGAGTGGACTGAACAGTAGTTGCCGACTCAAGTTCACTCGGAGCACTGGACTATGTTCTTCGATGGGTCCAAAATGCTGAATGGTTCTGGTGCTGGAGTGGTCTTGGTATCCCCCCGGGGAGATAAGCTCAGATATGAACTCCAGATTCACTTTCATTCCTCCAACAATGAAGTAGAATACGAAGCACTCTTGTACGGGTTGCGTATGGCCATTTCATTTCGGCGTCCGTCGCCTCATGGTCTACGGTGACTCGGACTTGGTGGTCAACCAAGGGATGAAGGAGTGGGACGTCAGAAGCCCAGCCATGACTGGTTACTGCAATGCAGTCAGAAAGCTGGAGAAGAAATTTGAGGGATTAGAGCTCCATCACGTCCCCCGACTGAAAAATCAAGCAGCCGATGACTTGGCGAAGATAGGTTCCAAGAGAGAAGCCATTCCGAGTGGCGTGTTTTTGGAGCATGTTCACACGCTGTCGGTTCAAGAAGATCCTTTCACTGAGGAAGCCCCGCAGCCAAAAAGCGCCACAGATCCGACTGAAGTCGAGTTCCCAGCTGTGGTCGACTTAATCATGGAAGTTCTGGTCATCACTCCCGACTGGACAATGCCCTATATCGCCTATATTCTGAGGAAAGAGCTCCCCGAGAATGAAGAAGAGGCCCGAGAGATTGTCTGCCGATCCAAAGCCTTTACTGTCATGAGGGGACAGTTGTACAGAGAAAGTGCGACTGGGGTCAGCCAGAAATGCATAACACCGAAAGTAGGTCGAATGATTCTCAACGACATCCACTCGGGGACCTGTGGCCATCATGCGTCCTCTCAGACCATCATGGCTAAAGCATACCGAGCGGGTTTTTACTGGCCCAGAGCAAATGAGATGGCGAAAGAGATAGTCGACAAGTGTGAAGGATGTTAATTCTACTCCAATATGTCGCACAAACCCGCCTCAGCCTTGAAGACCATTCCACTCGTCTGGCCTTTCGCTGTATGGGGGTTGGATATGGTGGGACCACTGAGAACAGGCAGAAGCGGCTACACCCATGTATTGGTAGCATTCGACAAGTTCACCAAGTGGATTGAGGCTAAACCCATCAAGAATCTGGATGCCGGCACCGCCGTCAGCTTCATCAGGGAGTTGATATTCAGATATGGAGTTCCACACAGCATCATCATACACAATGGATCAAACTTCGACTCCGAGGAATTCGGAGCCTTCTGCACATCTCAGGGTACACGAGTCGACTATGCTTCAGTCGCTCACACCCAATCGAATGGACAAGCGGAACAAGCAAATGGCTTAATTCTCAAAGGGTTGAAACCCCGACTGATGCGCGACCTCAAGCACGCAGCTGGTGCATGGGTCGACGAACTTCCGTCGGTGCTTTGGGGATTAAGGACCACGCCAAACTGGTCGACTGGGAGGACTCCGTTCTTCTTGGTCTACGGAGCTGAAGCAGTCTTGCCGAGTGACCTGCTTCACAATGCACCCCGAGTCGAACTCTACACCGAAGCTAAAGCGGAGCAAGCCCGACAGGACATGGTCAACCTTCTAGAAGAAGAAAGAGAGATGGCCTTGATCCGATCGACCATTTAACAGCAGGACTTGCGTCTCTTCCATGCCAGAAACGTGAAGAGTCGAGCTTTCCAGGAGGGAGATTTAGTTCTCCGAGTGGATCAGCAGAAACCACACAAGCTTGCTCCTACTTGGGAAGGTCCCTTCATCGTCACCAAGGTTCTCCACAATGGAGCATACCGCCTTTACAATGTCAAGCACCAGATTGACGAGCACGAGCATGGAACGCGGAGCTGCTCCGCCCCTTTTATACTTAAGTTTTTCACTCGGATGAGTTGTAATAAAAGTACTTCTGTAGTGTATTCATCAAAGACAAGAGTTTCATAATTTTCTCAGTGATTGTTATTGCAAATGTTCTCATAAATCTGTCCCCCAGTGGGTGTCTTAGCTGCGAACCCGTTTCGCCTAAGTTTGTAAAAAAATCCTACCAAGTGGTAAGCCAGCCTTCCACTCGGAGGCTTAGCTACGAATCAGTTTCGCCTAAGTTAAACAAAATCCTACCGAGTGGTAAGCCAGCCTTCCACTCGGAGGCTTAGCTGCAGTCCAAGTACTCACCTAAGTTAAACAAAATCCTACCGAGTGGTAAGCCAGCCTTCCACTCGGGGGCTTAGCTGCAGCCCAGTGCTCGCCTAAGTTTTTGAAAATCCTACCGAGTGGTAAGCCAGCCTTCCACTCGGGGGCTTAGCTGCAGCCCAGTGCTCGCCTAAGTTTTTGAAAATCCTACCGAGTGGTAAGCCAGCCTTCCACTCGGGGGCTTAGCTGCAGCCCAGTGTTCGCCTAAGTATAAAATACAACGTGCGCTCCGCAAGGAGGATGAAGCGCAGGTCGACTGCTACCTTCCCCTCCAAAACTATGCCACAAAAATCCTACCGAGTGGAGAGCAAACCTCCCACTCGGGGGCTTAGCTGCAGCCCAGTGCTCGCCTAAGTTACTAAAATCCTACCGAGTGGAGAGCAAACCTCCTACTCGGGGGCTTAGCTGCAGCCTAGTGCTCGCTAAGTTTCTAAAATCCTACCGAGTGGAGAGCAAACCTCCCACTAGTAGGCTTAGCTGCAGCCCAGTGCTCGCCTAAGTTTCTAAAATCCTACCGAGTGGAGAGCAAACCTCCCACTCGGGGGCTTAGCTGCAGCCCAGTGCTCGCCTAAGTTTCTAAAATCCTACCGAGTGGAGAGCAAACCTCCCACTCGGGGGCTTAGCTACAGCCCAGTGCTTGCCTAAGTTTCTAAAATTCTACTGAGTGGAAAGCAAACCTCCCACTCGGGAGCTTAGCTGCAGCCCAGTGCTCGCCTAAGTTTCTAAATCCGGTCGAGTGGAGAACAAGTTTCCCACTCGGAGGCTTGGTTGCAGCCTAGCACTCGCCCAAACATGACGAGCACAAGTCGATTGCAATTTGTGCTTCACTCCTACCTGCAAAAGAGCATTACAGATACTAGTATATATTCCAACCCAAAGAAGATGGTTGTTTGAAACAAGCAAACATGTTTCAACGGCAAATCAAGTCCGGATAACGTCCTACGGACCCAGAATTGCTCAGGCATCAAGCCTGTTAAAGTTTATTGGTTACAAAAATCACTCGGCATTCCGAGGCAATTCAATTCAGCGAGCATAGAAGTTTTTTACCCCTCCTGCGGAAGGCTGGAAGGCGCAACAAACTCGTCCAGGTCGATCCCATCCGCGATCCGAGTGGCAGCAGCGATGAAGGTCTCCATGAAAGAACGGAAGTCATGCTTCCTAGTGTTGGCCACCTTGAGAGACACCAGCTTGTCTTCTCTCGCTTCCTTGCAGTGAACGCGGACTAAGGACAAAGCGACGTCGGCATTGCACCTGGCAGAAGACTTCTTCCATTCTTGCACTCGACTTGGAACTTCGTTCAGTCGAGTCATCAGTGATTCAAGGTTGTTCTGAAGCGTTTCTTCTGGCCAGAGCGATGTGTCGATGCGCGACATTGCGGCCTTCAGTCTTGCAAGGTAATCGACCACTGCAGCAACACGAGACTCGAGGCGAACCACATTCATAGTGGTTTCATCTTTCACCGGAGAGTTGATGGGATCCAAGCCAGTCTCCACTCGACTAGTCTCCTATTCAAAGTTTTGGCAGAATTCTGTGGACACGATTCAAGGATAAGTTAATATCCCTACAGCAAGTCAGTAATTACCAATCGGATGTAAGGGGTTACCTTCGAGCATGAGGAATAGCTTCTCGGCGAGTCCTCCCAGATAAACCTCCAAGTCATTCTTCTATCCCGCCAGTTCGCCAGCTTTGTCGCTTAGGACCATAATGGCATTCTTCAGTCGAGTGACTTCCTGGTTGGCCACGTCGAGAGCAGCTTTCAAATTAGTGTTTTCCTCTTCAAGTTTGCTGACAGAAGCCAACTTCTCTTCCACAAGTTTTGTCTTGTCCGAAGCCGCTTTCTGCACCTCGGCGAGGTCAAGATCCTTCTTCTTCAGAGCATCCTTCAGTTTTTCTGCAAAAATCACAATAAGATCAGACTCGGAGACAGGCAAGAAGCAAGGACAGTCGTCAAGATTCTCACCAAACATACCTTTTGCCTCCTCCTTCGACTTCGTGAAGTTCTCTTGGACAAGCTTCAGGTCAAGTTCAAGCTGGATATGATTGTTCTCCAACTCGGCATAACGAGAAACAAGGTCAAACGATTTCTGTGAAAGTTCAGTCGACAGACATCAAAGACAGATCACTTCCGAGTGACTAAAAGAAAAGTCATAGTATTTCTAAGACTACAGCTGAATCTAAACATTCAGCTGTAGTCTCGGGGACTACACCCAGTGGGTGCACTCAGCGTCCCCCCACTAGTTCTATCAGCTAGACTCAGAGTCGATCAGTCGACCGGAAGCATTTAACTGTCAGCAGTTAGAAAAAAAAGGAAGAATTATTCAGACCATAGCCGACTGCCAGCAATCGACCACGGTCTCGGGGACTACACCCAGTGGGTGCACTCAGCGTGCCCCCACCGGTTCCATGATTCCATTCGACCAGCTCGAGTGAAACAAGTAAAAGTGAGAAATCTCAAGACACAAAGACTATAGTCGACTGCCAGCAGTCCACCGTAGTCCCGGGGACTACACCCAGTGGGTGCACTCAGCGTGCCCCCACTAATCCCGACATTCCAATTGGCACACCCAGTGGGTGCATGACAAACATCAAGATTTCCAGTCGGTGTTTAACTAACCTGGACATTACTCTGGAGAGCTGAAGTCGCGTCATAAGCTGCTTGGCTGGCGGTTCGGATCGCCTTCACCTACTCCATCATAATCCTGGCTTGGCGTATGGCTTCCTTGGCAGCGCTTGCTTGGTCCTCCGGGACGTGGTAAGTGGAGAAGAGAGAAGGTGGGTCAGCACTCGACGATGAAGGGCGGGCAACCGTCAACGGCTCCGCAAAGGACACGGTAGCCCGAGCAACGTTGCTCCCCTCTGGAACCAGTGGTTCAGGTGCTGACACGACCTGAGCAGCCTTGCCAAAAGTCACCTTCCTGCTCCTCCTCGGCCTCAGGGGCGCTTCATCGTCATCGTCAGGAATATCGATGACAACGCTAGGTGGAGCTGCAGAAGAAGTTCAAAGTCAAAAATAAAGATTCAATCGACCGAAAGCGAAACTACGCAGATCATACCAGGATGAGAAGTAGTAGCAGCATCCATTTCTTGATCCTCATGCCTGGCTGAAGTTTCAGAAGTAGCGGCACTGCGATTTCAAAAATCAGCCGGTCAGCGATTGAGTCGACCAAGAATATATCCATGTTAAAAAGAAAAACATGAGTTATGCTGTTACCCAGAAACAGTCGGAATCTCCATCCTCATCTTCGGTAGGGCCTTCGCCGGTTTTGTCGGGGCCGCTCGGGGTTGCTTCGACGCCTTCTCAGTCGGCACCGGTGAAGTCGTCCGAGGGCGTTTCGTCGATTGACCAGCAGACACAACTCCCTTGCCGCGTTCGACCGCAGGGTCATGGGCGAGCTTGGATCTTCGTTCAGAAAGGGGAGGCACAACTTCCTCCTCCTCTTCCTCCTCCTCTTCCTCCTCATCGGAGCCTGCATCTTCGTCACCCTCATCACCATCTGATTCCCACTGCTCTTGACTTTCACCTCCACTTCCTTCCTCCTCCTCGGCCTGCGCCTGCGCCCCGTTGGGCATCGAATACAACTCAGTGGTCTCCTGAAAGGCAACAAGCAAGAGAAAAGTCAATCGACTGGTCCGCGACGAAACAGAACGGACGGAACGAGAGTACAATCGGAGAAAAGTGATCATACCTTCTCTGCCTCATAAGATTGATCGAGTGGCGGGATCCTCCTGGCTCCACGAGGGTTGTCCTTGTTCCCTGTGATGGCGGTCATCCACCTCTCCAGTGTGGCATCGTCGACCTCCTCTGGGTGGACCTGAGTGGTGTCTTCAGTACCAGAATACAACCACATCGGGTGGCCCCGATACTGGAGTGGTTGGATGCACCGCCGAAGGAAAACCTCCAGAAGATCCATGCCAGTCACACCGTCACGAATCAACTGGACTACCCGCTCCATCAGCATTTTTACTTGAGCCTTCTCCTCCGGAACTACTTTCGGAGATGATGGCATGTTCACTCGACTCATAGAGAAGGGAGGGAGTCCAGTCGACTGCCCTGGCGTCGGCTGGTCTTGGCAGTAGAACCAGGTCGACTGCCACCCTCTGACTGACTCGGGAAGGGTCATAGCTGGGAAAGCGCTCTTACTCCTCATCTGGACGCCAAGACCCCCACACATCTGGATTACCTGAGTTCTCTCGTCAGAGGGGCTGGCTTTTTTCACTGTCTGAGAACGACAGGTGAATATGTGTTTGAAAAGGCCCCAATGCGGCCGACAACCCAAGAAGTTTTCACACAAAGATACAAAAGCGGTGAGATAGGCAATGGAATTGGGTGTAAAGTGGTGAAGCTGAGCCCCGAAGAAATTCAGAAACCCTCAAAAGAAAGGATGCGATGGCAGAGAGAACCCTCGATCTACATGAGTCACCAAGAGGACACACTCACCCTCCTGAGGCTGCGGCTGCCACTCCGTCCCCGGGAGCCTCGCCGCCCCGTGCGCAATCAGGCCTTCATTGGCCAGATCATCGAGATCTTTTTAGGTGATGGTCAAGCGGATCCAATCACCCTGGATCCAACCTTGCGGCAAACGGGACCGCGACGAGGATCCGCCTCGACTGGTCGCTCTCCCCTTCACCTTCGCCGTCGCCTTCTTCGCCCGCTCCAAAGCCGCCGTCCTCTCCTTCACCATTGTCGCCGGCGAGGATGGAACAAAGCAGCGGTGCTGAGCAGTGGACGAACGCGGCGGAGGAATCTGGAGACGAGGGAGGGGAAAATGAGGGAGCACTATTCAAAAGCCTCCACCCAGTCCCTTATATGGAGTCGCTTCCGAGTGGCTGACGGGTAGGCCCAGACAATCCTGTCAAATCCCGAAATAGTCGCACATGCGATACGTGGCAAAAAAGGCGGCGCGGGAATCGAGGCATCTCTGCCTTATCCCATCCAAGTACCGCGGTCTTCTCCGCTTCACGCGCTTCCCAAAATTCGGATCCCCCTAAATCCGCTAACCGCAGGGCAACTTGTCAGACGGAAGATCTCCTGTGATCCGTCGCTCGAAAATCTCCAAGTTCATAAAGTTCACTTGACAGATATGAAGAATGGATCAAGGCGACTGAAAAAAAAGTTGACATCCTCACTTGAAAGTCATTGATCCAGAGCAAAACACCTTTACAACACCAGGAAACAGGTCGGAAAATTTGCCAACTCCTTCCTCACTCAAACCTCGATCCATTCGGGGGCTAATGATGAAGTCATGTACCTAGGGTAGGGTCACGGACCTGTCCATGGTACCCTCCCAAGGACATCTTTTAAGAAGAAGGCGTCTTCCAGTCGACCAAGAGGAACTCCACTCGACGGACTAGAAGACACTCGACGAACATGAAGACACTCGACCATGAAGACTTACTCGACCACCAGGAGTTCAAGATCTACTCTGAATCCAAACGGTCTGTAATTAAGTAGTCTTTATAGTCATAATGGCACTTTATGTAAGGCGTTACCAGTAATGCCAGACCTTAATGTACTTTAACCCTCTGCTACGTGGGCTGGCTGGGGTCTTGGTGTCCTCTATATAAGCCACCCCCCTCCACTGGTAGAAGGGTTTGCACCCCTGCAACTCTCACACATATAATCCAGTCGACCGCCTCTGGGCTTCGAGACGTAGGGCTGTTACTTCTTCCGAGAAGGGCCTGAACTCGTAAAACACTTGTGTGCACAACTACTCCATAGCTAGGATCTTGCCTCTCCTTAGTACCCCCCCCCCTACACTACTGTCAGACTTAGAACCACGACAGTTGGCGCCCACCGTGGGGCAGGTGTCTTAGCGACCTATTGGAGAAGTTGCAATTTTTCCGATTCCCATCATCATGGTTTCAGGTGGAGTTCTGGTTGAGGGCCGTGAGATCCGTCTCGGTGTGCTCACATTCATCGCCGACGACTCTGCCTGGCTGCAGGAGGCTCCACTCGATGTGGATGTGCTCCCAGTCTGCGGAGCTACGCACTTTCGAGCATGCGTCCGTGGCGTCCTTCTGCGGCAACCGTCGACTCAGTATCGGGCGGTTTTCGTGTCATCCTCCCTCCCAGCTTCCCGCCGGTGTAAGCGCTCCGGTCGGTCGAGGCTTCAGCGGTGGGTGAGGCACGCAGTGGCTCGCCAGTCGACCACTGCCCAAGTCACGTCAATCGAGCCCGACGAATCTCTCTACGGCTTGTTCGACCTGTCGACTGGCTCCGCAGAGACTGCATCCGAGTGCGACAGCAGTGATCCGGTGGCGGAGGTCCTAATGGTCAGTGGGCCGCATGGTCCCCCCGGCTTTCCTGGCCTCGAGGGAGGCAACGGCGGAGGCGATCCGTCGCACGACCATGAGGAGTACCGCCCCGAGCCCCTCAACTCGCAGCAAAGGGAAGAGCTTCGCCGCCGGAACATGGATGCGCTTCATACTCCGATCGTTGGAGAAACCCCTGAGGCTCGCGCCTTAGAGGACGCGCACTTGGCCAACTTGGCTGAGCGCACTCGACTGGAGAACCTTCAGCGGGCACTTGATGAGCGCGCGCGGCAATGGATTCCAGACTGCAACGCCAACTCTTTAAACCTCCGACTCAGGTATACCGCACTCCGATCCAGAATTTGGAAGCTGCAACCCGTATAGAAGAGTCGATTCAGCCTTCCCAGTCAGAGGCTGGTAGAGGCTTGATGCAGATCAGGGATTTGCTCTGGGCAGCAGGATATCAGAATTCGGCTGTGTCGCAGTCGCGGAACAGGATTCATAGCAGATCTGTGGTGGCGAATACGGTCCAATCGGCTCATAGCCCCAGATCGCCCCCGAGGCGTGAAGGGCATGGCGACCGGCACGATCAGTACAGGAACTATGAGCAGTATAATCACCGATTCGATCGCAACGATCGACGTCGAGTGCCCACTCCTCCCCCGAGGGGTGGATCATATATGCCTCGACAGCAGGATGACAGACACCAGCACAATGGCGGGCGAAGGATTCCAGTCGACCCCAGGGAGCCAGGCTTTGATACGAGATCCATCATCGTTCAAGGTCTGGTCGACCGGAACAGAGCCCACAGAGAAGGTAATGACAGAGATGTACCCGCCAGCAGCCGAGTGCATGTCTCCGGACCAGAGTGTTTCAGCAGAGCCATCAGAGCCGCGGTGATTCCTCCCAACTTAAGGTTGGTGACTAGAGTCAGCAAGTTCAATGGTGAGTCCAAGCCTGATACTTGGCTTGAGGACTACCGAGTGGCCGTTCAGATCGGCGGCGGAAATGACAAGGTGGCCATGAAGCATCTGCCTCTCATGTTGGAAGGGTCAGCCAGGGCATGGCTGAATCAGTTGACACCCAGCAGCATCTACACGTGGGAGGACCTCTCCTGAGTGTTTGTCAGGACGTTCGAGGGAACGTGCAAGCGACCGGCTAGACTGACAGAGCTGCAATCTTGTGTACAGAACTTGAATGAGACTCTGAGGGATTACATCCAGATATGGATCACACTTCATCACACAGTAGAGAATGTATCTGATCACCGGGCAGTTTGCGCCTTCAAGGAGGGCGTAAAATACAGAGAGCTAAGCCTGAAATTCGGTCGAACCGGAGACATGTCTCTGAGTCGAATGATGGAAATAGCCAAAAAATATGCCAATGGTGAGGAAGAGGGTCGGCTCCGGAGCGGCAAGCACAAGTTAGTCGCCCATAACACCGGAGGCGGAAATTCCAGCCGGAAGCAAAAGCGTAAAGCCGAGCTAGCCGCCCCTGGAGAAGCCTTGGCCCTGAATCAAGGAAAGTTCAAAGGGAAACCCAAGGGGCCTTGGAACCCCAAGAAAGTAAAAGATAAAGAAGGAAACGACGTGATGGATTTGCCATGTCACATCCACACCAAGAAAGATGAACAGGGTAACTTCATTTACCCTAAGCATACCACTCGACAGTGTCGACTCCTGATACAGCAACTCCAGGGGAAGCAGTCCAAGGACAAAGAAAAAGAGTCGGACAAGGTTGAGGACAAGGAGGACAGTGACGAGGAATATCCGCAGGTCAATTCCACCCTGATGATTTTTTCTGACGTTGAAAGCAAAAACCGACTAAAGGTTATAAACCGAGAGGTGAATATGGCTGCTCCGTCAACACCAAATTACCTGAAGTGGTCTCAGACTGCCATTACGTTCGACCAATCTGATCACCCCACGCACATAGCCACCCCTCGGAGGCAAGCGTTGGTGGTCGACCCAGTCGCCGAGGGCACTCGACTAACCAAAGTGTTGATGGATGGCGGCAGCAGTTTGAATATACTAGCCACCCCTGGGAGGCAAGCGTTGGTGGTCGACCCAGTCGTCGAGGGCACTCGACTGGCCAAAGTGTTGATGGATGGCGGCAGCGGTTTGAATATACTGTACGCTGAGACGCTGAAAGGGATGGGCATTCCGATGTCCAGACTGAGCACAAGCAACATGAGTTTCTATGGAGTCATCCCTGGCAAGAAGACCGCATCACTCAGCCAGCTTGCTCTTGACGTGGTTTTTGGTGATTCAAAGAATTTCCGCAAAGAGAAGCTGACATTTGAGGTTGTGGATTTCCAGAGTGCCTATCATGCAATTTTGGGCAGGCTAGCTTATGCACGTTTTATGGCTCGACCATGTTACGTGTACCTTAAACTAAAGATGCCTGGCCCCAAAGGCATGATCACTGTCACTGGTAACCGCAAGAAGGCAGAAGAGTGCTTCCAGAAAGGCTCAAAGATCGCCAATGCTCAGATGGTGGCAGAAGAGTGGCAGGGACACCAGAGGAATGCAGACCCGAGTGATTTGTTGTGAGCCAAAAAGCCTGCTACGGAATTAGCGTTCTAGTCGTCCGGTGAGACAAACCCGTTCAAATCCACCCGACTGACCCTAACGCCGCTCTGACTCATATCTCCACAACACTCGACCCCAAATAGGAAGAAGCGCTCATCCAGTTCCTCCGTGAGAACTGGGACATCTTTGCATGCAAACCTTCTGACATGCCGGGTGTACCCAGGGGACTGGCTGAGCATCGTCTACGAGTCGATTCGAAGGAAAAACCTGTGAAGGAACATCTGCGACGGTCCGCCGTCCAGAAAAGAAAGGCTATTGGCGAGGAAGTGGCTCGACTCCTAGCAGTAGAGTTTATCCGAGAGATTTACCACTCCGAGTGGCTCGCCAATGTCGTTATGGTCCCCAAAAAGGACAATTCGCTTCGCATGTGCATTGATTTTAAGCATATCAATCGGGCCTGCCCGAGAGATCATTTTCATCTTCCCCGCATCGACCAAATAGTCGACTCGACTGCGGGATGTGAGCGACTGTCTTTCTTGGACGCTTATTCCGGGTACCATCAGATCCGTCTGTTTGGACCCGATGAGATCAAAACAGCTTTCATCACCCCATTCGGGTGCTTCTGTTATGTCACCATGTCGTTCGACCTCAAGACTGCCGGAGCCACGTTCATGATGATGATTCAGAAGTGTTTGCTCACTCAAATCAGTCGGAATGTGGAAGCATCCATGGATGACATTGTGGTCAAGTCACGGAAAGGTTCCGACCTACTGACTGACCTCGCTGAAACATTTGCCAACCTCGGGAGGTATGATATCAAGCTTAACCCATCCAAGTGCACATTCGGAGTTCCTGATGGAAAGTTACTCGGTTTTCTCGTTTCCGAACGAGGAATCGATGCAAACCCAGAGAAAGTAGGCACAATACTCAGAATGAAACGACCTGTGCGTGTGCACGATGTTCAGAAGCTTACTGGTTGCTTGGCCGCTTTAAGTCGATTCATCTCTCGTCTCGGTGAGTAGGCTTTGCCTCTTTACCGACTGATGAAGAAGTCAGACAAGTTCGAGTGGACTCTTGAAGCTGACGCAGCGTTCGCAGCATTAAAAACCCTGCTTTCCACCCAGCCGGTGCTTGCTGCCCCGATCAGCAAAGAGCCTTTGCTGCTTTACATTGCAGCCACAGGACAAGTCGTCAGTCCTGTACTTATGGTCGAGCGGGAAGAAGAAGGGAAAGCCTTCAAAGTTCAGCGCCCAGTATATTACATTTCCGAAGTCCTGACCCCATCCAAGCAACGATACCCTCATTATCAGAAGCTTGTATATGGGATTTATATGACCACGAAAAAAGTTGCTCACTACTTCTCTGACCACATCATCACAGTCGTCACCGACGCCCCCCTATCAGAGATTCTGCACAACAGAGACGCAACTGGTCGAGTGGCAAAATGGGCGATTGAACTTCTTCCCCTAGATATCATATTTGAGGCAAAGGAAGTTATCAAGTCCCAAGCAATAGCAGATTTCCTCGCCGAGTGGACTGAACAGAAGTTGCCGACTCAAGTTCACTCGGAGCACTGGACTATGTTCTTCGATGGGTCCAAAATGATGAATCGTCCCGGTGCCGGAGTGGTCTTGGTATCCCCCCGAGGAGATAAGCTCATATATGTACTCCAGATTCACTTTGATTCCTCCAACAATGAAGCAGAATACGAAGCACTCTTGTACGGGTTGCGTATGGCCATTTCACTCGGCGTCCGTCGCCTCACGGTCTACGGTGACTCGGACTTGGTGGTCAACCAAGGGATGAAGGAGTGGGACGTCAGAAGCCCAGCCATGACTGGTTACTGCAATGCAGTCAGAAAGCTGGAGAAGAAATTTGAGGGATTAGAGCTCCATCACGTCCCCCGACTGAAAAATCAAGCAGCCGATGACTTGGCGAAGATAGGTTCCAAGAGAGAAGCCATTCCGAGTGGCGTGTTTTTGGAGCATGTTCACACGCCGTCGGTTCAAGAAGATCCTTTCACTGAGGAAGCCCCGCAGCCAAAAAGCGCCACAGATCCGACTGAAGTCGAGTTCCCAGCTGTGGTCGACTTAATCATGGAAGTTCTGGTCATCACTCCCGACTGGACAATGCCCTATATCGCCTATATTCTGAGGAAAGAGCTCCCCGAGAATGAAGAAGAGGCCCGAGAGATCGTCTGCCGATCCAAAGCCGTTACCGTCATGAGGGGACAGTTGTACAGAGAAAGTGCGACTGGGGTCAGCCAGAAATGCATAACACCGGAAGAAGGTCGAATGATTCTCAACGACATCCACTCGGGGACCTGTGGCCATCATGCGTCCTCTCAGACCATCGTCGCTAAAGCATACCGAGCGGGTTTTTACTGGCCCAGAGCAAATGAGATGGCGAAAGAGATAGTCCACAAGTGTGAAGGATGTCAATTCTACTCCAATATGTCGCACAAACCCGCCTCAGCCTTGAAGACCATTCCACTCGTCTGGCCTTTCGCTGTATGGGGGATGGATATGGTGGGACCACTGAGAACAGGCAGAAGCGGCTACACCCATGTATTGGTAGCATTCGACAAGTTCACCAAGTGGATTGAGGCTAAACCCATCAAGAATCTGGATGCCGGCACCGCCGTCAGCTTCATCAGGGAGTTGATATTCAGATATGGAGTTCCACACAGCATCATCATAGACAATGGATCAAACTTCGAATCCAAGGAATTCGAAGCCTTCTGCACATCTCAGGGTACACGAGTCGACTATGCTTCAGTCGCTCACACCAGTTGAATGGACAAGCAGAACGAGCAAATGGCTTAATTCTCAAAGGGTTGAAACCCCGACTGATGCGCGACCTCAAGCACGCAGCTGGTGCATGGGTCGACGAACTTCCGTCGGTGCTTTGGGGATTAAGGACCACACCAAACCGGTAAACTGGGAGGACTCCGTTCTTCTTGGTCTACGGAGCTGAAGCAGTCTTGCCGAGTGACCTGCTTCACAACGCACCCTGAGTCGAACTCTACACCAAAGCTAAAGCAGAGCAAGCCCGACAGGACGCGGTCGACCTTCTAGAAGAAGAAAGAGAGGTGGCCTTGATCCGATCGACCATTTACCAGCAGGACTTGCGTCTCTTCCATGCCAGAAACGTGAAGAGTCGAGCTTTCCAGGAGGGAGATTTAGTTCTCCGAGTGGATCAGCAGAAACCACACAAGCTTGCTCCTACTTGGGAAGGTCCCTTCATCGTCACCAATGTTCTCCACAATGGAGCATACCGCCTTTACAATGTCGAGCACCAGATTGACGAGCACGAGCATGGAACGCGGAGCTGCTCCGCCCCTTTTATACTTAAGTTTTTCACTCGGATGAGTTGTAATAAAAGTACTTCTGTAGTGTATTCATCAAAGACAAGAGTTTCATAATTTTCTGAGTGATTGTTATTGCAAATGTTCTCATAAATCTGTCCCCTAGTGGGTGGCTTAGCTGTGAACCCGTTTCGCCTAAGTTTGTAAAAAAATCCTACCGAGTGGTAAGCCAGCCTTCCACTAGGAGGCTTAGCTGCGAATCCGTTTTGCCTAAGTTAAACAAAATCCTACGGGGTGGTAAGCCAGCCTTCCACTCGGAGGCGTAGCTGCAGTCCAAGTACTCGCCTAAGTTAAACTAAATCCTAGCGAGTGGTAAGCCAGCCTTCAACTCGGGGGCTTAGCTGCAGCCGAGTGCTCGCCTAACTTTTTGAAAATCCTACCGAGTGGTAAGCCAGCCTTCCACTCGGGGGCTTAGCTACAGCCCAGTGCTCGCCTAAGTTTTTGAAAATCCTACCGAGTGGTAAGCCAGCCTTCCACTCGGGGGCTTAGCTGCAGTCCAGTGTTCGCCTAAGTATAAAATACAACGTGCGCTCCGCAAGGAGGACGAAGCGCAGGTCGACTGCTACCTTCCCCTCCAAAACTATGCCACGAAAATCCTACCGAGGGGAGAGGAAACCTCCCACTCAGGGGCTTAGCTGCAGCCCAGTGCTCGCCTAAGTTTCTAAAATCCTACCGAGTGGAGAGCAAACCTCCTACTCGGGGGCTTAGCTGCAGCCCAGTGCTCGCCTAAGTTTCTAAAATCCTACCGAGTGGAGAGCAAACCTCCCACTCGGAGGCTTAGCTGCAGCCCAGTGCTCGCCTAAGTTTCTAAAATCCTACCGAGTGGAGAGCAAGCCTCCCACTCGGGGGCTTAGCTGCAGCCCAGTGCTCGCCTAAGTTTCTAAAATCCTACCGAGTGGAGAGCAAGCCTCCCACTCGGGGGCTTAGCTACAGCCCAGTGCTCGCCTAAGTTTCTAAAATTCTACCGAGTGGAGATCCAACCTCCCACTCGGGAGCTTAGCTGCAGCCCAGTGCTCGGCTAAGTTTCTAAATCCGGTCGAGTGGAGAACAAGTTTCCCACTCGGAGGCTTGGTTGCAGCCCATCACTCGCCCAAACATGACGAGCACAAGTCGATTCCAATTTGTGCTTCACTCCTACCTGCAAAAGAGCATTACAGATACTAGTATATATTCCAACCCAAAGAAGATGGTTGTTCAAAAGAAGCAAACATGTTTCAACGGCAAATCAAGTTCGGATAACGTCCTACGGACCCAGAAGTGCTCAGGCATCAAGCCTGTTAAAGTTTATCGGGTACAAAAATCACTCGGCATTCCGAGGCAATTCAATTCAGCGAGCATAGAAGTTTTTTACCCCTCCCGCGGAGGGCTGGAAGGCGCAACAAACTCGTCCAGGTCGATACCATCCGCGATCCGAGTGGCAGCAGCGATGAAGGTCTCCATGAAAGAACGGAAGTCATGCTTCCTAGTGTTGGCCACCTTGAGAGACACCAGCTTATCTTCTCTCGCTTCCTTGCAGTGAACGCGGACTAAGGACAGAGCGACGTCAGCACCGCACCGGGCAGAAGACTTCTTCCATTCTTGCACTCGACTTGGAACTTCGTTCAGTCGAGTCATCAGTGATTCAAGGTCATTCTGAAGTGTTTCTGCTGGCCAGAGCGATGTGTCGATGCGCGACATTGTGGCCTTCAGTCTTGCAAGGTAATCGACCACTGCAGCAACACGAGACTCGAGGCGGAGCACGTTCATAGCGGTTTCATCTTTCACCGGAGAGTTGATGGGATCCAAGCCAGTCTCCACTCGAATAGTCTCCTCCTCAAAGTTTTGGCAGAATTCTGTGGACACGATTCAAGGATAAGTTAATATCCCTATAGCAAGTCAGTAATTACCAATCGGATGTAAGGGGTTACCTTCGAGCATGATGAATAGCTTCTCGGTGAGTCCTCCCAGATAAACCTCCAAGTCATTCTTCTTTCCCGCCAGTTCGCCAGCTTTGTCACTCAGGACCATAATGGCATTCCTCAGTTGAGTGACTTCCTGGTTGGCCATGTCGAGAGCAGCTTTCAGATTAGTGTTTTCCTCTTCAAGTTTGCTGATAGAAGCCAACTTCTCTTACGCAAGTTTTGTCTTGTCCGAAGCCGCTTTCTGCGCCTCGGCGAGGTCAAGGTCCTTCTTCTTCAGAGCATCCTTCAGTTTTTCTGCAAAAATCACAATAAGATCAGACTTGGAGACAGGCAAGAAGCAAGGACAGTCGTCAAGATTCTCACCAAACATACCTTTTGCCTCCTCCTTCGACTTCGTGAAGTTCTCTTGGACAAGCTTCAGGTCAAGTTCAAGCTGGATATGCTTGTTCTCCAACTCGGCATAACAAGAAACAAGGTCACAAGATTTCTGCGAAAGTTCAGTCGACAGACATCAAAGACAGATCACTTCCGAGTGACTAAAAGAAAAGTCGTAGTATTTCTAAGACTACAGCTGAATCTAAACATTCAGCTGTAGTCTCGGACTACACCCAGTGGGTGCACTCAGCGTGCCCCCACTAGTTCTATCAGCTAGACTCGAAGTCGATCAGTCGACCGGAAGCAGTTAACTCTCCCCAGTTAGAAAAAAAAGGAAGAATTATTCAGACCATAGCCGACTGCCAGCAATCGACCACGGTCTCGGGGACTACACCCAGTGGGTGCACTCAGCGTGCCCCACCGGTTCCATGATTCCATTCGACCAGCCCGAGTGAAACAAGTAAAAGTGAGAAATCTCAAGACACAAAGACTAGAGTCGACTGCCAGCAGTCCACAGTAGTCCCGGGGACTACACCCAGTGGGTGCACTCAGCATGCCCCCACTAATCCCGACATTCCAATTGGCACACCCAGTGGGTGCATGACAAACATCAAGATTTCCAGTCGGTGTTTAACTAACCTGGACATTACTCTGGAGAGCTGAACTCGCGTCATAAGCTGCTTGGTTGGCGGTTCGGATCACCTTCACCTGCTCCATCATAATCCCGGCTTGGCGTATGGCTTCCTTGGCAGCACTTGCTTGGTCCTTCGGGGCGTGGTAGGTGGAGAAGAGAGAAGGTGGGTCAGCACTCGACGACGAAGGGCGGGCAACCGTCAACGGCTCCGCAAAGGACACGGTAGTCGGAGCAACGTTGCTCCCCTCTGGAACCAGTGGTTCAGGTGCTGACACGACCTGAGCAGCCTTGCCAACAGTCACCTTCCTGCTCCTCCTCGGCCTCAGGGGCGCTTCATCGTCATCGTCAGGAAGACCGATGACAACGCTAGGTGGAGCTGCAGAAGAAGTTCAAAGTCAAAAATAAAGATTCAATCGACCGAAAGCGAAACCGCGCAGATCATACCAGGATGAGAAGTAGCAGCAGCATCCATTTCTTGATCCTCATGCCTGGCTGAAGTTTCAGAAGTAGCGGCACTGCGATTTCAAAAATCAGTCGGTCAGCGATTGAGTCGACCAAGAATATATCCATGTTAAAAAGAAAAACATGAGTTATGTTGTTACCCAGAAACAGTCGGAATCTCCATCCTCATCTTCGGTAGGGCCTTCGCCGGTTTTGTCGGGGCTGCTCGGGGTTGCTTCGACGCCTTCTCAGTCGGCACCGGTGAAGTCGTCCGAGGGCGTTTCATCGATTGACCAGCAGACACGACTCCCTTGCCGCGTTCGACCGCAGGGTCATGGGCGAGCTTGGATCTTCTTTCAGAACGGGGAGGCACAACTTCCTCCTCCTCTTCCTCCTCATCGGAGCCTGCATCTTCGTCACCCTCATCACCATCTGATTCCCACTGCTCTTGACTTTCACCTCCACTTCCTTCCTCCTCCTCGGCCTGCGCCTGCGTCCCGTTGGGCATCGAATACAACTCAGTGGTCTCCTGAAAGGCAACAAGCAAGACAAAAGTCAATCGACTGGTCCGCGACGAAACAGAACGGACGGAACGAGAGTACAATCGGAGAAAAATGATCATACCTTGTCTGCCTCATAAGATTGATCGAGTGGCGGGATCCTCCTGGCTCCACGAGGGTTGTCCTTGTTCCCTGTGATGGCGGTCATCCACCTCTCCAGTGTGGCATCGTCGACCTCCTCTGGGTGGACCCGGGTGGTGTCTTCAGTACCAGAATACAACCACATTGGGTGGCCCCGATACTGGAGTGGTTGGATGCGCCGCCGAAGGAAAACCTCCAGAAGATCCATGCCAGTCACACCGTCACGAATCAACTGGACTACCCGCTCCATCAGCATTTTTACTTGAGCCTTCTCCTCCGGAACTACTTTCAGAGATGATGGCATGTTCACTCGACTCATAGAGAAGGGAGGGAGTCCAATCGACTGCCCTGGCGTCGGCTGGTCTTGGCAGTAGAACCAGGTCGACTGCCACCCTCTGACTGACTCGGGAAGGGTCATAGCTGGGAAAGCGCTCTTACTCCTCATCTGAATGCCAAGACCCCCGCACATCTGGATTACCTGAGTTCTCTCGTCATTGGGGCTGGCTTTTTTCACCGTCTGAGAACGACAGGTGAATATGTGTTTGAAAAGGCCCCAATGCGGCCGACAACCCAAGAAGTTTTCACACAAAGATACAAAAGCGGCGAGATAGGCAATGGAATTGGGTGTAAAGTGGTGAAGCTGAGCCCCGAAGAAATTCAGAAACCCTCGAAAGAAAGGATGCGATGGCAGAGAGAACCCTCGATCTACATGAGTCGCCAAGAGGACACACTCGCCCTCCTGAGGCTGCGGCTGCCACTCCATCCCCGGGAGCCTCGCCGCCCCGTGCGCAATCAGGCCTTCATTGGCCAGATCATCGAGATCTTTTTAGGTGATGGTCGAGCGGATCCAATCACCCTGGATCCAACCTTGCGGCAAACGGGACCGCGACGAGGATCCGCCTCGACTGGTCGCTCTCCCCTTCACCTTCGCCGTTGCCTTCTTTGCCCGCTCCAAAGCCGCCGTCCTCTCCTTCACCATTGTCGCCAGCGAGGATGGAACGGAGCAGAGGTGCTGAGCAGTGGAGGAACGCGGCGGAGGAATCTGGAGACAAGGGAGGGGAAAATGAGGGAGCACTGTTCAAAAGCCTCCACCCGGTCCCTTATATGGAGTCGCTTCCGAGTGGCTGACGGGTAGGCCCAGACAATCTTGTCAAATCCCGAAATAGTCGCACATGCGATACGTGGTGAAAAAGGCGGCGCGGGAATTGAGGCGTCTCTGCCTTATCACATCCGAGTACCGCGGTCTTCTCCGCTTCGCGCGCTTCCCAAAATTCAGATCCCCCTAAATCCGCTAACCGCAGGGCAACTTGTCAGACGGAAGATCTCCTGCGATCCGTCGCTCGGAAATCTCCAAGTTCATAAAGTTCACTCGACAGATATGAAGAATGGATCAAGGCGACTGAAAAAAAAAGTTGACATCCTCACTTGAAAGTCATTGATCCAGAGCAAAACACCTTTACAACACCAGGAAACAGGTCGGAAAATTTGCCAACTCCTTCCTCGCTCAAACCTCGATCCATTCGGGGGCTAATGATGAAGTCATGTACCTAGGGTAGGGTCACGGACCTGTCCAAGGTACCCTCCCCAAGGACATCTTTTAAGAAGAAGGTGTCTTCCAGTCGACCAAGAGGAACTCCACTCGACGGACTAGAAGACACTCGACGAACATGAAGACACTCGACCATGAAGACTCACTCGACCACCAGGAGTTCAAGATCTACTCTGAATCCAAACGGTCTGTAATTAAGTAGTCTTTATAGTCATAATGGCTCTTTATGTAAGGCGTTACCAGTAACGCCAGACCTTAATGTACTTTAACCCTCCGCTACATGGGCTGGCTGGGGTCCTGGCGTCCTCTATATAAGCCACCCCCCCCCCTCCACTGGTAGAAGGGTTTGCACCCCTGTAACTCTCACACATATAATCCAGTCGACCGCCTCCGGGCGTCGAGACATAGGGCTGTTACTTCTTCCGAGAAGGGCCTGAACTCGTAAAACACTTGTGTGCACAACTACTCCATAGCTAGGATCTTGCCTCTCCTTAGTACCCCCCTACACTACTGTCAGACTTAGAACCACGACAGTTGGCGCCCACCGTGGGGCAGGTGTCTTAGCGACCTATTGGAGAAGTTGCAATTTTTCCGATTCCCATCATCATGGTTTCAGGTGGAGTTCTGGTTGAGGGCCACGAGATCCGTCTCGGCGTGCTCACATTCGTCGCCGACGACTCTGCCTGGTTGCAGGAGGCTCCGCTCGACGTGGATGTGCTCCCAGTCCGCGGAGCTACGCACTTTCGAGCATGCGTCCGTGGCGTCCTTCTGCGGCAACCGTCGACTCAGTATCGGCCGGTTTTAGTGTCATCCTCCCTCCCAGCTTCCCGCCGGTGTAAGCGCTCCGGTCGATCGAGGCTTCAGCGGTGGGTGAGGCACGCAGTGGCTCGCCAGTCGACCACTGCCCAAGTCGCGTCAATTGAGCCCGACGAATCTCTCTACGGCTTGTTCGACCTGTCGACTGGCTCCGTAGAGACTGCATTCGAGTGCGACAGCAGTGATCCGGTGGCGGAGGTCCTGATGGTCAGTGGGCCGCACGGTCCCCCCAGCTTTCCTGGCCTCGAGGGAGGCAACGGCGGAGGCGATCCATCGCACGACCATGAGGAGTACCGCCCCGAGCCCCTCAACTCGCAGCAGAGGGAAGAGCTTCGCCGCCGGAACATGGATGCGCTTCATACTCCGATCGTTGGAGAAACCCCTGACGCTCGCGCCTTAGAGGACGCGCACTTGGCCAACCTGGCTGAGCGCACTCAACTGGAGAACCTTCAGCGGGCACTCGACGAGCGCGCGCAGCAACAGATTCCAGACTCCAGTCGACGCCAACTCCTTAAACCTCCGACTCATGTATACCGCACTCCGATCCAGAATTTGGCAGCTGCAACCCGTATAGCAGAGTCGATTCAGCCTTCCCAGTCAGAGGCTGGTAGAGGCTTGATGCAGATCAGGGATTTGCTCTGGGCAGCAGGAGATCAGAATTCGGCTGTGTCGCAGTCGCGGAACAGGATTCATAGCAGATCTGTGGTGGCGAATACGGTCCAGTCGGCTCATAGCCCTAGATCGCCCCCGAGGCGTGAAGGGCATGGCGACCGGCACGATCAGTACAGGAACTATGAGCAGTATGATCACCGATTCGATCGCAACGATCAACGTCGAGTGCCCACTCCTCCCCCGAGGGGTGGATCATATATGCCTCGATAGCAGGATGACAGACACCAGCACAGTGGCGGGCGAAGGATTCCAGTCGACCCCAGGGAGCCAGGCTTTGATACGAGATCCATCATCGTTCAAGGTCTGGTCGACCGGAACAGAGCCCACAGAGAAGGTAATGACAGAGATGTACCGCCAGCAGCCGAGTGCATGTCTCAGGACCAGAGTGTTTCAGCAGAGCCATCAGAGCCGCGGTGATTCCTCCCAACTTAAGGTTGGCGACTAGAGTCAGCAAGTTCAACAGTGAGTCCAAGCCTGATACTTGGCTTGAGGACTACCGAGTGGCTGTTTAGATCGGCGGCGGAAATGACGAGGTGGCCATGAAGCATCTGCCTCTCATGTTGGAAGGGTCCGCCAGGGCATGGCTGAATCAATTGACACCCAGCAGCATCTACACGTGGGACGACCTCTCCCGAGTGTTTGTCAGGATGTTCGAAGGAACATGCAAGCGACCGGCTGGACTGACAGAGCTGCAATCTTGTGTACAAAAGTTGAATGAGACTCTGAGGGATTACATCCAGAGATGGATCACACTGCATCACACAGTAGAGAATGTATCTGATCACCGGGCAGTTTGCGCCTTCAAGGAGGGCGTAAAATACAGAGAGCTAAGCCTGAAATTCGGTTGAACCAGAGACATGTCTCTGAGTCGAATGATGGAAATAGCCACCAAATATGCCAATGGTGAGGAAGAGGATCGGCTCCGGAGCGGCAAGCACAAGTTAGTCGCCCATGACACCGGAGGCGGAAATTCCAGTCGGAAGCAAAAGCGTAAAGCCGAGCCCGTCGCCCCTGGAGAAGCCTTGGCCCTGAATCAAGAAAAGTTCAAAGGGAAACCCAAGGGGCCTTGGAACCCCAAGAAAGTAAAAGATAAAGAAGAAAACGACGTGATGGATTTGCCATGTCACATCCACACCAAGAAAGATGAACAGGGTAACTTCATTTACCCTAAGCATACCACTCGACAGTGTAGACTCCTGATACAGCAACTCCAGGGGAAGCAGTCCAAGGACAAAGAAAAAGAGTCGGACAAGGTTGAGGACAAGGAGGATAGTGACGAGGAATATCCGCAGGTCAATTCCACCCTGATGATTTTTGCTGACGTTGATAGCAAAAACCGACTGAAGGTTATAAACCGAGAGGTGAATATGGTTGCTCTGTCAACACCAAATTACCTGAAGTGGTCTCAGACTGCCATTACGTTCGACCAATCTAATCACCCCACGCACATAGCCACCCCTGGGAGGCAAGCATTGGTGGTCGACCCAGTCGTCGAGGGCACTCGACTGACCAAAGTGTTGATGGATGGCGGCAGCAGTTTGAATATACTAGCCACCCCTCGGAGGCAAGCGTTGGTGGTCGACCCAGTCGTCGAGGGCACTCGACTGGCCAAAGTGTTGATGGATGGCGGCAGCAGTTTGAATATACTATACGCTGAGACACTGAAAGGGATGGGCATTCCGATGTCCAGACTGAGCACAAGCAACATGAGTTTCTATGGAGTCATCCATGGCAAGAAGACCGCATCACTCAGCCAGATTGCTCTTAACGTGGTTTTTGGTGATTCAAAGAATTTCCGCAAAGAGAAGCTGACATTTGAGGTTGTGGATTTCCAGAGTGCCTATCATGCAATTTTGGGCAGGCCAGCTTATGCACGTTTTATGGCTCGACCATGTTACGTGTACCTCAAACTAAAGATGCCTGGCCCCAAAGGCGTGATCACTTCACTGGTAACCACAAGAAGGCAGAAGAGTGCTTCCATAAAGGCTCAAAGATCGCCGATGCTCAGATGGTGGCAGAAGAGTGGCAGGAACACCAGAGGAATGCAGACCCGAGTGATTTGTTGCGAGCCAAAAATCCTGCTACGGAATCAGCGTTCCAGTCGTCCGGTGAGACAAAACCCGTTCACATCCACCCGACCAACCCTAACGCCGCTCCGACTCATATCTCCACAACACTCGACCCCAAATAGGAAGAAGCGCTCATCCAGTTCCTCTGTGAGAACTGGGACATCTTTGCATGGAAACCTTCTGACATGCCGGGTGTACCCACGGGACTGGCTGAGCATCGTCTATGAGTCGATTCGAAGGCAAAACCTGTGAAGGAACATCTGCGACGGTCCGCCGTCCAGAAAATAAAGGCTATTGGCGAGGAAGTGGCTCGGCTCCTAGCAGTAGAGTTTATCCGAGAGATTTACCACTCCGAGTGGCTCGCCAATGTCGTTATGGTCCCCAAAAAGGACAATTCGCTTCGCATGTGCATCGATTTTAAGCATATCAATCGGGCCTGCCCGAAAGATCATTTTCCTCTTCCCCGCATCGACCAAATAGTCGACTCGACTGCAGGATGTGAGCGACTGTCTTTCTTGGATGCTTATTTCGGGTACCATCAGATCCGTCTGTATGGACCCGATGAGATCAAAACAGCTTTCATCACCCCATTCGGGTGCTTCTGTTATGTCACCATGCCATTCGGCCTCAAGAATGCCGGAGCCACATTCATGATGATGATTCAGAAGTGTTTGCTCACTCAAATCAGTCGGAATGTGGAAGCATACATGGATGACATTGTGGTCAAGTCACGGAAAGGTTCCGACCTACTGACTGACCTCGCTGAAACATTTGCCAACCTCAGGAGGTACGATATCAAGCTTAACCCATCCAAGTGCACATTCGGAGTTCCTGATGGAAAGTTACTTGGTTTTCTCGTTTCCGAACGAGGAATCGATGCAAAACCAGAGAAAGTAGGCACAATACTCCGAATGAAACGACCTGTGCGTGTGCACGATGTTCAGAAGCTTACTGGTTGCTTGGCCGCTTTAAGTCGATTCATCTCTCGTCTCGGTGAGAAGGCATTGCCTCTTTACCGACTGATGAAGAAGTCAGACAAGTTCGAGTGGACTCCTGAAGCTGACGCAGCGTTCGTAGAGTTAAAAACCCTGCTTTCCACCCAGCCGGTGCTTGCTGCCCCGATCAGCAAAGAGCCTTTGCTGCTTTACATTGCAGCCACAGGACAAGTCATCAGTACTGTACTTACGGTCGAGCGGGAAGAAGAAGGGAAAGCCTTCAAAGTTCAGCGCCCAGTATATTACATTTACGAAGTCCTGACCCCATCCAAGCAACGATACCCTCATTATCAGAAGCTTGTATATGGCATTTATATGACCACGAAAAAAGTTGCTCACTACTTCTCTGACCACATCATCACAGTCGTCACCGACGCCCCCCTATCAGAGATTCTGCACAACAGAGACGCAACTGGTCGAGTGGAAAAATGGGTGATTGAACTTCTTCCCCTAGATATCAGATTTGAGGCAAAGAAAGCTATCAAGTCCCAAGCAATAGCAGATTTCCTCGCCGAGTGGACTGAACAGCAGTTGCCGACTCAAGTTCACTCGGAGCACTGGACTATGTTCTTCGATGGCTCCAAAATGCTGAATGGTTCCGGTGCCGGAGTGGTCTTGGTATCCCCCCGAGGAGATAAGCTCAGATATGTACTCCAGATTCACTTAGATTCCTCCAACAATGAAGCAGAATACGAAGCACTCTTGTACGAGTTGTGTATGGCCATTTCACTCAGCGTCCATCGCCTCATGGTCTACGGTGACTCGGACTTGGTGGTCAACCAAGTGATGAAGGAGTGGGACGTCAGAAGCCCAGCCATGACTGGTTACGGCAATGCAGTCAGAAAGCTTGAGAAGAAATTTGAGGGATTAGAGCTCCATCACGTCCCCCGACTGAAAAATCAAGCAGTCGATGACTTGGCAAAGATAGGTTCCAAGAGAGAAGCCATTCCGAGTGGCGTGTTTTTGGAGCATGTTCACACGCTGTCGGTTCAAGAAGCTCCTTTCACTGAGGAAGCCCCGCAGCCAAAAAGCGCCACAGATCTGACTAAAGTCGAGGTCCCAGCTGTGGTTGACTTAATCATGGAAGTTCTGGTCATCACTCCCGACTGGACAGTGCCCTATATCGCCTATATTCTGAGGAAAGAGCTCCCCGAGAATGAAGAAGAGGCCCGAGAGATCGTCTGCCGATCCAAAGCCTTTACCGTCATGAGGGGACAGTTGTACAGAGAAAGTGCGACTGGGGTCAGCCAAAAATGCATAACACCGGAAGAAGGTCGAATGATTCTCAACGACATCCACTCGGGGACCTGTGGCCATCATGCCTCCTCTCGGACCATCGTGGCTAAAGCATACCGAGCGGGTTTTTACTGGCCCAGAGCAAATGAGATGGCGAAAGAGATAGTCCACAAGTGTGAAGGATGTCAATTCTACTCCAATATGTCACACAAACCCGCCTCAGCCTTGAAGACCATTCCACTCGTCTGGCCTTTCACTGTATGGGGGTTGGATATGGTGGGACCACTGAGAACAGGCAGAAGCGGCTACACCCATGTATTGGTAGCAGTCGACAAGTTCACCAAGTGGATTGAGGATAAACCCATCAAGAATCTGGATGCCGGCACCGCCGTCAGCTTCATTAGGGAGTTGATATTCAGATATGGAGTTCCACACAGCATCATCACAGACAATGGATCAAACTTTGACTCCGAGGAATTCGGAGCCTTCTGCACATCTCAGGGTACACCCAGTCGAATGGACAAGCAGAACGAGCAAATGGCTTAATTCTCAACGGGTTGAAACCCCGACTGATGCGCGACCTCAAGCACGCAGCTGGTGCATGGGTCGACGAACTTCCGTCTGTGCTTTGGGGATTAAGGACCACGCCAAACCGGTCGACTGGGAGGACTCCGTTCTTCTTGGTCTATGGAGCTGAAGCAGTCTTGCCGAGTGACCTGCTTCACAACGCACCCCGAGTTGAACTCTACACCGAAGCTGAAGCAGAGCAAGCCCGATAGGACGCGGTCGACCTTCGAGAAGAAGAAAGAGAGATGGCCTTGATCCGATCGACCATTTACCAGCAGGACTTGCGTCTCTTCCATGCCAGAAACGTGAAGAGTCGAGCTTTCCAGGAGGGAGATTTAGTTCTCCGAGTGGATCAGCAGAAACCACACAAGCTTGCTCCTACTTGGGAAGGTCCCTTCATCGTCACCAAGGATCTCCACAATGGAGCATACCGCCTTTGCAATGTCGAGCACCAGATTGACGAGCCCCGAGCATGGAACGCGGAGCTGCTCCGCCCCTTTTATACTTATGTTTTTCACTCGGATGAGTTGTAATAAAAGTACTTCTGTAGTGTATTCATCAAAGACAAGAGTTTCATAATTTTCTCAGTGATTGTTATTGCAAATGTTCTCATAAATCTGTCCCCCAGTGGGTGGCTTAGGTGCGAACCCGTTTCGCCTAAGTTTGTAAAAAAATCCTACCGAGTGGTAACCAGCCTTCCACTCGGAGGCTTAGCTGTGAATCCGTTTCGCCTAAGTTAAACAAAATCCTACCGAGTGGTAAGCCAGCCTTCCACTCGGAGGCTTAGCTGCAGTCCAAGTACTCGCCTAAGCTAAACAAAATCCTACCGAGTGGTAAGCCAGCCTTCCACTCGGGGGCTTAGCTGCAGCCCAGTGCTCGCCTAAGTTTTTGAAAATCCTACCGAGTGGTAAGCCAGCCTTCCACTCGGGGGCTTAGCTGCAGCCCAGTGCTCGCCTAAGTTTTTGAAAATCCTACCGAGTGGTAAGCCAGCCTTCCACTCGGGGGCTTAGCTGCAGCCCAGTGTTCGCCTAAGTATAAAATACAACATGCGCTCCGCAAGGAGGAAGAAGCGCAGGTCGACTGCTACCTTCCCCTCCAAAACTATGCCACGAAAATCCTACCGAGTGGAGAGCAAACCTCCCACTCGGGGGCTTAGCTGCAGCCCAGTGCTCGCCTAAGTGTCTAAAATCCTACCGAGTGGAGAGCAAACCTCCTACTCGGGGGCTTAGCTGCAGCCTAGTGCTCGCCGAAGTTTCTAAAATCCTACCGATTGGAGAGCAAACCTCCCACTCGGAGGCTTAGCTGCAGCCCAGTGCTCGCCTAAGTTTCTAAAATCCTACCGAGTGGAGAGCAAACCTCCCACTCGGGGGCTTAGCTGCAGCCCAGTGCTCGCCTAAGTTTCTAAAATTCTACCGAGTGGAGAGCAAACCTCCCACTCGGGAGCTTAGCTGCAGCCCAGTGCTCGCCTAAGTTTCTAAATCCGGTCGAGTGGAGAACAAGTTTCCCACTCGGAGGCTTGGTTGCAGCCTAGCACTCGCCCAAACATGACGAGCACAAGTCGATTGCAATTTGTGCTTCACTCCTACCTGCAAAAGAACATTACAGATACTAGTATATATTCCAACCCAAAGAAGATGGTTGTTCAAAAGAAGCAAACATGTTTCAACGGCAAATCAAGTTCGGATAACGTCCTACGGACCCAGAAGTGCTCAGGCATCAAGCCTGTTAAAGTTTATCAGTTACAAAAATCACTCGGCATTCCGAGGCAATTCAATTCAGCGAGCATAGAAGTTTTTTACCCCTCCTGCGGAGGGCTGGAAGGCGCAACAAACTCGTCCAGGTCGATCCCATCCGTGATCCGAGTGGCAGCAGCGATGAAGGTCTCCATGGAAGAACGGAAGTCATGCTTCCTAGTGTTGGCCACCTTGAGAGACACCAGCTTGTCTTCTCTCGCTTCCTTGCAGTGAACGCGGACTAAGGACAGAGCGACGTCGGCACCGCACCTGGCGGAAGACTTCTTCCATTCTTGCACTCAGCGTGCCCCCAATAGTTCTATCAGCTAGACTCAGAGTCGATCAATTGACCGGAAGCATTTAACTGTCAGCAGTTAGAAAAAAAGGAAGAATTATTCAGACCATAGCCGACTGCCAGCAATCGACCACGGTCTCGGGGACTACACCCAGTGGGTGCACTCAGCGTGCCCCCACCGGTTCCATGATTCCATTCGACCAGCTCGAGTGAAAGAAGTAAAAGTGAGAAATCTCAAGACACAAAGACTACAGTCGACTGCCAGCAGTCCACCGTAGTCCTGGGGACTACACCCAGTGGGTGCACTCAGTGTGCCCCACTAATCCCGACATTCCAATTGACACACCCAGTGGGTGCATGACAAACATCAAGATTTCCAGTCGGTGTTTAACTAACCTGGACATTACTCTAGAGAGCTGAACTCGCTTCATAAGCTGCTTGGCTGGCGGTTCGGATCGCCTTCACCTGCTCCATCATCATCCCAGCTTGGCGTATGGCTTCCTTGGCAGCGCTTGCTTGGTCCTCCGGGACGTGGTAGGTGGAGAAGAGAGAAGGTGGGTCAGCACTCGACGACGAAGGGCGGGCAACCGTCAACGGCTCCGCAAAGCACACGGTAGCCCGAGCAACGTTGCTCCCCTCTGGAACTAGTGGTTCAGGTGCTGACACGACCTGAGCAGCCTTGCCAACAGTCACCTTCCTGCTCCTCCTCGGCCTCAGGGGCGCTTCATCGTCATCGTCAGGAAGACCGATGACAACGCTAGGTGGAGCTGCAGAAGAAGTTCAAAGTCAAAAATAAAGATTCAATCGACCGAAAGCGAAACCGCGCAGATCATACCAGGATGAGAAGTAGCAGCATCTTCCATTTCTTGATCCTCATGCCTGGCTGAAGTTTCAGAAGTAGCAGCACTGCGATTTCAAAAATCAGTCGGTCAGTGATTGAGTCGACCAAGAATATATCCATGTTAAAAAGAAAAACATGAGTTATGCTGTTACCCAGAAACAGTCGGAATCTCCATCCTCATCTTCGGTAGGGCCTTCGCCGGTTTTGTCGGGGCCGCTCGGGGTTGCTTCGACGCCTTCTCAGGTGGCACCGGTGAAGTCGTCCGAGGGCGTTTCGTCGATTGACCAGCAGACACGACTCCCTTGCCGCGATCGACCGCAGGGTCATGGGAGAGCTTGGATCTTCTTTCAGAACGGGGAGGCACAACTTCCTCCTCCTCTTCCTCCTCCTCTTCCTCCTCATCGGAGCCTGCATCTTCGTCACCCTCATCGCCATCTGATTCCCACTGCTCTTGACTTTCACCTCCACTTCCTTCCTCCTCCTCGGCCTGCGCCTGCGCCCCATTGGGCATCGAATACAACTCAGTGGTCTCCTGAAAGGCAACAAGCAAGACAAAAGTCAATCGACTGGTCCGCGACGAAACAGAATGGACGGAACGAGAGTACAATCGGAGAAAAGTGATCATACCTTGTCTGCCTCATAAGATTGATCGAGTGGCGGGATCCTCCTGGCTCCACGAGGGTTGTCCTTGTTCCCTGTGATGGCGGTCATCCACCTCTCCAGTGTGGCATCGTCGACCTCCTCTGGGTGGACCCGAGTGGTGTCTTCAGTACCAGAATACAACCACGTCGGGTCGCCCTGATACTGGAGTGGTTGGATGCGCGCCGAAGGAAAACCTCCAGAAGATCCATGCCAGTCACACCGTCACGAATCAACTGGACTACCCGCTCCATCAGCATTTTTACTTGAGCCTTCTCCTCCGGAACTACTTTCAGAGATGATGGCATGTTCACTCGACTCATAGAGAAGGGAGGGAGTCCAGTCGACTGCCCTGGCGTCGGCTGGTCTTGGCAGTAGAACCAGGTCGACTGCCACCCTCTGACTGACTCCGGAAGGGTCATAGCTGGGAAAGCGCTCTTACTCCTCATCTGGACGCCAAGACCCCCGCACATCTAGATTACCTGAGTTCTCTCGTCATTGGGGCTGGCTTTTTTCACCGTCTGAGAACGACAGGTGAATATGTGTTTGAAGAGGCCCCAATGCGGCCGACAACCCAAGAAGTTTTCACACAAAGATACAAAAGCGGCGAGATAGGCAATGGAATTGGGTGTAAAGTGGTGAAGCTGAGCCCCGAAGAAATTCAGAAACCCTCGAAAGAAAGGATGCGATGGCAGAGAGAACCCTCGATCTACATGAGTCGCCAAGAGGACACACTCACCCTCCTGAGGCTGCGGCTTCCACTCCGTCCCCGGGAGCCGCCCCGTGCGCAATCAGGCCTTCGTTGGCCAGGTCATCGAGATCTTTTTGGGTGATGGTCGAGCGGATCCAATCACCCCGGATCCAACCTTGCGGCCAACGGGACCGCGACGAGGATCCGCCTGGACTGGTCGCTCTCCCCTTCACCTTCGCCGTCGCCTTCTTCGCCCGCTCCAAAGCCGCCGTCCTCTCCTTCACCATTGTCGCCGGCGAGGATGGAACGGAGCAGCGGTGCTGAGCAGTGGACGAACGCGGTGGAGGAATCTGGAGACGAGGGAGGGGAAAATGAGGGAGCACTGTTCAAAAGCCTCCACCCGGTCCCTTATATGGAGTCGCTTCCGAGTGGCTGACGGGTAGGCCCAGACAATCCTGTCAAATCCCGAAATAGTCGCACATGCGATACGTGGCAAAAAAGGCGGCGCGGGAATCGAGGCATCTCTGCCTTATCCCATCCAAGTACCGCGGTCTTCTCCGCTTCACGCGCTTCCCAAAATTCGGATTCCCCTAAATCCGCTAACCGCAGGGCAACTTGTCAGACGGAAGATCTCCTGTGATCCGTCGCTCGAAAATCTCCAAGTTCATAAAGTTCACTTGACAGATATGAAGAATGGATCAAGGCGACTGAAAAAAAAGTTGACATCCTCACTTGAAAGTCATTGATCCAGAGCAAAACACCTTTACAACACCAGGAAACAGGTCGGAAAATTTGCCAACTCCTTCCTCACTCAAACCTCGATCCATTCAGGGGCTAATGATGAAGTCATGTACCTAGGGTAGGGTCACGGACCTGTCCATGGTACCCTCCCAAGGACATCTTTTAAGAAGAAGGCGTCTTCCAGTCGACCAAGAGGAACTCCACTCGACGGACTAGAAGACACTCGACGAACATGAAGACACTCGACCATGAAGACTCACTCGACCACCAGGAGTTCAAGATCTACTCTGAATCCAAACGGTCTATAATTAAGTAGTCTTTATAGTCATAATGGCACTTTATGTAAGGCGTTACCAGTAACGCCAGACCTTAATGTACTTTAACCCTCCGCTACGTGGGCTGGCTGGGGTCCTGGCGTTCTCTATATAAGCCACCCCCCCTCCACTGGTAGAAGGGTTCGCACCCCTGTAACTCTCACACATATAATCCAGTCGACCGCCTCCGGGCTCCGAGACGTAGGGTTGTTACTTCTTTCGAGAAGGGCCTGAACTCGTAAAACACTTGTGTGCACAACTACTCCATAGCTAGGATATTGCCTCTCCTTAGTACCCCCCTACACTACTGTCAGACTTAGAACCACGACAGAACCTGGATGCTCATATTGGCTCCAAGATATTCTACGAAGATCTTTATCGGTCAAACCGCTCAACAACATACATTGTTTCCTTTGTCATTGGTATGTTACTTGCCCGAGATTCGAACATCGTTATCATCATACCTAGTTCAATCTCGTTACCGGCAAGTCTCTTTAATCGTTTTGTAATGCTTTATCCCGCAACTAACTCATTAGTCACATTGCTTGCAAGACTTATAGTGATGAGTATTACCGTGAGGGCCCAGAGATACATGTCCGATACACGGAATGACAAATCCTATTCTCGATTTATGCCAACCCAACAAACACCTTCAGAGACACCTGTAGAGCATCTTTATAATCACCCAGTTACGTTGTGATGTTTGATAGCACACAAGGTGTTCCTCCAATATTCGGGAGTTGCATAATCTCATAGTCAGAGAAACATGTATAAGTCATGAAGAAAGCAATAGCAATAAAACTTATCGATCATTATGCTAAGCTAACGGATGGGTCTTGTCTATCACATCATTCTCTAATGATGTGATCTCGTTCATCAAATGAGAACACATGTCTATGGTCAAGTAGAGACATACTAGGGACACTTTGTTTTGTCTATGTATTCACACATATATTAAGTTTCTGGTTAATACAATTCTAGCATGAATAATAAACATTTATCATGATATAAGGAAATATAAATAACAACTTTATTATTGCCTCTAGGGCATATTTCCTTCATGAAGCCAGGAGAATGAATTCCAGAAGTTGGTCCATCGTGTTCATCCTAGCCGCCGCACGGATCCAAGCATCATTTTGGAGCTCCACATGCACCGATATGTTCTTCCGAGGAGTGATGGCAAAGAGACCAGGGCATTGCAGCCGATGTGCCCCCATACCAGTCTAGTTGTCGTGCCAAAACGATGCCTTGTGCCTGTCTCCAATGGTAATGGTCGTGGAGGCCCTGAAGAGGGCCAAGTCTGAAGCATAACAAGGGAGTTGAGATCCGGCCCATGGTCGCTCCGAGTTGTTCCATTGTAGCCAGAGCCACCATAGTCTAAGCGCCCTCCCAAAGCGTTCTAGGTCGGCGATACCCAGTCCCCCCAGCTCCTTGGGCCGGCAGACCGTCTTCCAATTCACTAGCAAGTGCTCGACACCAGCAGTCTCGCTATCATCTCCCAACCAGACGAAACTGCGCGTGATCTTGTTCATCTTGGCAATACCCAATTTCAGCAGTGGGGTGACCGTCATGTGGAATGTGGCGATTGAGGTGAGGGATGACTTAGCAAGAGCCACCCTACCCACTCGGGCAAAAGTGGGTCCATGCCAACCGTTGAGGAGGACGTGAGATGTTGAGGAGCTGAGGGACATGCAAATTCAGTCGCGCCAACGTTGACCGAAAACCAGATGGTCCATAGCCTCGAGCAGGAATATATCCCTCTCGACTTGCTATTTTTCCTCTACAGTATTAAAAACTCTGTTGTTGTGTTTTTCAAAAATATAAAATGGTTCATGCCGGCTTTTGTCCGTCATAGTTCCCTCAAGAAGAAAAAACATACTATTTAATTTGGCACAATTCCTCAAAACCAAAATTGGCACAAGAAATGAATCATCCGCAAAGTTGATGCTCAAGCTCCAAATTTACAGTTTTTTTTAGACGAGCTCAAAATTTACAGTCGAAGGAAGCAAGTTATGCCAGGTAGTCAGAACTCAGGACCCGGTGAGATACTTGTCCTGAGCATAGGTAGCATTTAGAGACGAACATTAAGGCACAAAATTGCCCTGATATAAGAACCACATGCCATAGGAGGAACACAAAATTGCCACGAAACTTCAGCATCTCGATTACTATACAAGGCATGCTACTATTAAGTGATGTCGTTCACCCGTTATAAGACGCATCCATGGTCAACGTCCTAATATAAAGTAAGTTCATACTTACCAAAGATTCCAGTTACCAATGAGTAAAGTGACAGGAAGACACAGTCCCAGAACTAAGAAAAATCTAGCTGCATGAAGCAAAGGGAAAATAAATTCTATTACCAGAAGGTTCAATACGTAATGAGCCAATGAATATTCAAACTACAAAGCAATGTGGTAACTACTAGGAATTAATATGACACACTCATCTAAATCAGACAAGTTTGTGGAATCTTTACTCGACATGAGGTGCCCATTTAGCATGTGCCTATTACAATCACAAGGTTATCTAAAATGAACTTTTGCACTAGTACTTACATCTTGGCATGTAAACAGCTGAAGCTACCAGGACCCCCCGCGTCGTACAAGGCAGCTCGGCAGCTAGCTCCGGGGCTGCGGTGTGGCCGTCTGGTGGCAGGCCAGTGGCGGCGGTGGCGTGGAGAGGATGTCATGGAGGACTTGGTTGGGCATGTTAGAAGGGAGAGAGGGATTTGGTGGAATAGTTGTTGTATTGCTTGAGCCTTAGGGCATATATGTAGGAGTACATGGTCATCTTGGAGTACAAGTCAAGGCAGGAACAAATCCTACGCTATCTTATGTTTCCTAAATAAACATTATACTCAACATCCCCCCGCAGTCACAACGGTAGCAACGCAGACGATGAGACTGGAGAAGAATCCGAAGGCAAGCCGACGAACACCCCCCACAGTCGTAATGGTCGATGCATCGCGAAAGTCGTGGCTGGAGTGGAAACCGACGAGGTTGCTCAAGCAAGGCGGTAGCCCTTTGTGCCGTTTGTCAATATAGCCAAGAGCGTGGGTGGTGGAGCCGTGGTCGAGGTAGCCGTGCGAAGAATGCCGTGGTCGATGTCGAGTCGGAGTGGCCGGTGTCGAGGCAGTCACCGTGGAGCCGCGGGCGCAAGAGGGCGCCGAGTTAGTCATGGGCGCAGTGTTGACGAGGTAGTGGTGCGCCAGAAGGATGATGGTGTTGACGACGCGTCGCGGCGGGTTTGCCAAGCCCGGGGACATATCATGGACGAAGGCACGCACCGGTGTTGCCAGCACCGGGCATGCGTAGACGGACGAAGACGAAATTGACGAAGCACCGACTAGGCTTGCCAGGCCCGGGGACACATCGTGGATGAAGGCACGCATCGGTGTTGCCAGCACCGGGCATGCGTAGACGAGGGACCTGCACGAGTTGTACACCATGTTGGAGAAGTCAGAGGGGCCAGCAGAGAAGAACTCGACGACGATTGCGGCGTCCATCGGCGCGGGGCCGATGTCACCAACGGTGGTCGGAGTAGACGAAGTGGTCGGGGTAGATGACGGCAACGCTGGTGACAGGCTGGTGCTTGGACAAAGACGAAGGGGGTGGACGAGCGGCGACGGCGGCTACGGAGGTAGCGGCGGCGGCCAAAGAAGAGCGGCGGCGGCGGCTAGGTTAAAAGTACGGCGGCGGTGCTCGAAGTAAGCGAAGAACCCTGACAGTGTGACGAAGACCGGCGCGGATGGTAGCGTTCCCGCGCCAAGGGAGACGGCGTGGCGCATACCACGGGAGGTCGACGCGCGGTGACGGCGGAGTGAATCATGGGCCGCGGCGCTACAGCCCGAAGGGGCGACGCAGCGGCGGCAGGAGGGTCGGGGCGACGGCGGGAAGACCTCGGGGCGGCGGCAGGGACCGCGGGCCGCGATGCTGCGTACCGAAGGGGCGACGCAATGGCGGTTCGCGAGTCGGTGCAACCGCGGGGACGGCCTTGGGGCGGTGGCGGGGACCGCGTATCGCGACACTACGACCCAAAGGAGCGACGCAGTGGCGACGCACGAGTCGATGTAGCCGCGAGGAGAACCACAGGGCGGCGGCGCTGCGGCCCGACGGGGCGACGCAGCGGCAGCCCGATTCTTGATCGGTGGAGAAGCGCGCTGAACTCGGGAGCGATCTTCACGGGACCTGCGGAGGCGCGCGTAACCGACGGGTCAGGCCGATCGCGCGCGAGGTCGGGGACGCCGTTCTATGGAGGCGTGGTGGCGGCGGAGTTTGAGATGAAGCCGACGACGGCAAACGGTGTGAGACGTCGTGTGGACGAGCTTGTCAGCACCGGCACCCGGGCTGCCAAAGCAACACCGGCGCCCGGGCAGCGAGGCCCGAGCGACCAACGGAGCAGCGGCCCCCTGAGTTGAGGCAACTGACGAGCCTGACGCAGCCGTCCCGACGCAGCCGAAGACGAGGCCGGCGAGGTAGACCGCCGGGCCGCCGTACAGACGCAGCGGAGGCGGGTGACGTGGATCGATAGGCAGGCCGGCGAACCCGAGTGACGGCTATGATTGGCCGTCGCATGGCGCGAGGCCGCTGGGTCGGGGCGATCCAGGTGTCCCGGTCGGAGCAGGGCGGTGACGGCCGGCGCAGGGCGACGGCTGGACCGACGCTTGGACGGCGGCGGGCCTTGACGGGTCGCCTCGGCGCGCGTGGCTGCCGGGTCAGAGGAGAGGTCGGCTGGTCGCGCCGGGATCGGAGTAGAGGCGCTTGGGGTCGACAGCTGCGGTGGACGATGCATACCGATCAAGAATAGATCGGAAAACCAAAAAGAAATCGTGCGATCAAGATGACCGGCGGGAGAGAGAAAACCCCGGAGCAAGGCTCGTGGAAAAGACTCTCTAGGGCAGCCGGTCAACACGACCGGCGGACGAACCCTAGGTACGAGCGGCACGGGCCCCGGCGGCGGTCATGGAGGCCGACCGCCCCGGGGGCGGCGCGCAGGTGCGGAAGCGGCGGCGGCTAGGGTTTAGGATCGACTTGCGATAGATACCAAGTTAGATGGGAGAGAAGGATTTGGTGGAATAGTTGTTGTATTGGTTGAACCTCATGGGCATATATATAGGAGTATATGGTCATCTTTGAGTACAAGTCAAGGCAGGAACAAATCCTACGCTATCTTATGTTTCCTAAATAAACATTATACTCAACAGGGCAGATCGGGCCGGGTGCATGCGGCGGCGGCCTCCGGTCATGGCCTGGCCGGGGTGGTCGCCTCGCTGCGCGACGGCGGATGCCGGGGTGGGCGGCCCTGGACGGTGGCGACCGGTGAGGCCCAGGTCGTCCTTGGTTACACGACGCAGAGCTACCCATGTCCAAGGCGGAGCTGCTCCGGCGGTCCGGTGGCTTCGTTCCCGAGTCCCGTGCGGTACAGAGACGGTGAAGAGCATGCTTGGGATTCATCCTAGCGGCTCTTTCAGCATGGCGCGGTGGGGTGGCATCCGTCTCCATGCTCCAGTGGTGGCGCCCTTCTGCAATGTCCGGAGCGTCAGGGTACACCGCAGTGGCAGTGTGTCTGTGGATAATCGTCGGATTTGGACGGCCTGATCCGGGGTTTTGAAGGTGGTCTTGAGATGCACAATTGTCGGTTGGAGTCTCGTGCAGCAGATCCAAGTGAACACCTTGTTTTTGGCAGCTGGCCAAAGCCGGTGATGGTGTCATAATGGCGTCGTTTCCTTCTTAAAGGCATCATCGAGGTGAAGCTCCCAACTCCTCTCGCTACCTCCAGGGGAAACCCACGATCAGTTGAGCGGATGACGGCGATGCCCTTGTGTCATTCCCTCCTTGGAGGCATCATTCTTGGAGGTGTGCATTGGCATGAGGGACCAGTGGACGGCTCTAGCGGTGGAGCGTTCCATGTGACACATTCACGATGTGGAGTCTCAGTGGCGCGGCGCGGTAGGGTCTCGGCGATGGATGTGTGATGATGGATGCGCATAGGGAGGTGGCGTTGTCTGGTGCCATGGTGGGGTCGACGGCATGCCTGGCAAGGTCGATGCATCAATACCTGCTCTGAAAATGGATTGGTGGAAGACGGCGGCAACGGCCTCTGAGAGTGCGTCGGACTGGTGTGTGCCGGACTGGTGTGCCCCAGACCCGAGTTTGAGGCCTCCGGCTTATGTTAGGCTTTGGTGCGATGTATGTTTGGAATTCGGCTCGAACCATCGGCACCCCTTCATTAACTGGATAGGAGTAGCGATAGATGCAGGGCCGGTCCTGAGATTTTAGGGGCCCGGGGCGAAACTATAAACCGGGGCCCTTAAATGTATGGGTGAAAATAATAATGAATTATGTGTATAGATCTATATGTACAAATAATATTATTGATAACACTAAAAGTGATCCAGAAGCAATATTAATATACAAAATCAATATATGTTGAATTGGTACTTATGGCTAAACATATTAGAACTAGACCATAATATATACTACTCCCTTGTGCCAAAATATAAGACATTTTTGTAGTTTAAATTGAACTGTAAAAAGGTCTTATATTTTAGATAAAGGTAGAGGTAGTATTTTAACAAGAAAATGAGGGCTCTGAGATTAACACGTTTGAGCTGTAATGTTCGTAACCATCAAAGAACATAGTTACTCACAAAACAACTTCTGGTTACAAATCTGCAACAACAACAACAATATGATATCATAACCTTGTAATAAAATTCTTGAGACCAAACTTCAAACTGCAGCCATTGAAAAAAGTTGAAAACCGGACAAGGCGAATGCTTTTTCACTGGATCACAACCCAGGATTTAAACACGGCATTGTCTATCTGAAGCTGATAAATAAGCAGTGCCCTGTACTGAACAAGGGATGCATGAACTCAGAGACCAGCGCAATGCTCACAAGTTGCAATGCTTACAAGTTCTCAACTAACAGTTCACTGATTACCACATACATTTCTTGCTTGGCAGATAGCTTGTCGAACCATTAATAGTTCTCCACGAAGGATACGATGACCAAACAAAAAGGAACCACTGTACATCACATCCCAGTATTAGATAGCATGCAGGGTCTTTTAGTAAGTTTCTGGACAGATGTGCAAATGACATGCAGGACTTGTAATTAACCTCATGCTCATGCCTTTGATTTTCTTTTCCCAAGTAAACTAGGAGCAACGTGGGACATGAGGAGATCCTTAATAAACACCAGGGCAGCTCTTGGTCAAAAACTGGAAACCTTCAGACTCCATGGCCCCATACAGATTCACTGGCGAGCTGAGGAACACCAAGCATGCCGCCTTAAGCTCGTGGCAGTGGTGTTGCTCCGCCAAGGCCAAGATAGTCGCCACGGAGCTCGTATCGATATGATTGCACAGCTTATCTTCACAAATCAGCTTCAGCCTCTCCATATCATACCTGTCTGCTGCAACAAGCAAGTGCTGAGCCACGGCAGATTCCTCCTGATGATCCATATCAGGCAATGCATCCGTGTACATGAAATCAAGCAGAGCCTTGAACACCTCTGCCTCAATGTCATCTATACATATGGGCTCAGTGGTGGTGCCCTCCTTCATGTTCCCAAAGAGTTCTGCTCTGAAGACCGGAGACCGTGCCACGAGCACCAATCGATGCGCCGAGAATGTCTCCCTGCCGACCCGGAATTCGACATCGACGCCCGCCTTGCTCGACAGGAGGTCCCCGAGGTGCCGGTGTATGTCGGACGGTGGCACCACGACGGATGGTGTCTTCCGTGCGTGGAACTCGCCCATGACAGTGACATCGACCTTGACAGCGAAGGAATCGTCCTTGAGAAGCTCTGATTTCTCCAACTCGTCCCTTTTGATGTACTTGTTGAATCCCCAAGTGTTTTCCTCGGAGAAGTTTTTGGTGCCGGTTCCCCAGCAATAGGGCAGCAGCGGATTCCCATCTTGGTCGAGCAAGCTGAAGTTGGCTTGCGCCTTCACGGCCTCAGCCTCGCCGACGATATCATCGAGTGTGACGTAGAGGGATATGTAATCGGTGCTACTGGACTCGGCCCCGTTGGGATAGTAACGAAGATGCCATGTGCGGCCTCCCACCTGGAACGGACAAGAGTCGATCCACTTGCCATTGGGGACCTCCTTGGTGCGCGAGTAGCCGACGATCTTGAGCACGTGGTAGCCGCTCACGGCGCCGGCGACGATGGAGGAAGCGGAACCGGAACCGGAGGGGAGACCATTGCCGCCGGCATGCGACGAGGTCGACATGGTGTATCGGTTGGGCCGGTCGCGGTGGAGACGGTGTCACGGCGAGGGGTTTCTCCTGTTTTATAACTTGGGCGCTGTCTCCGGGGCTACACGGATAACGCAACCGGAGTCCGCTGCGGACACAGGCCGCGGCACTTTCGATGCAGATCCAAGTCCGTGCATGTACGTGCCATCTTCCTTTTTGAGATAGCGATGTACTTACCATCTTCAACAAGGAAACGCGCGCTTATATTTTGTACATAGGCCCTATTTGGACCCTAGAGTTGGTGTTAGTTTGAGTTGTTTTGGGTTCAAATAGCTCAAAAGGATCCAAACAGGTGGGTTACATTCAGTTAGTTAGCTCTAACCCATGTAGAAAAACTATCCCTGTGGGGAGGTGCTACTTGGGCTAATTTTGCCAGGCCCCACAAAAAACAACTAAAAAAATTGCCCTCCCACGCCAGATCCCACACCACCTCGCGTGACCCATCTCGTTCCCCACCGCGCCGCCCACCCAAGCGCCGCGCCGCCAGCCCGGGCGCCGCGCTGCCCGCCCAAGCCGCGACCTCCTCCGGCCGCCGCTCGTCCTCCTCCAACCGCCGCTCGTCCTCCTCCGGCCGCCGCTCGTCCTCCGGCTGCCGCTCGTCCTCCGATCGCCGTCAAGGTACATACCACATGCATGCCCAGCCGCCCTCCATTTATTTGGTTCGATCTGTCAAGTAGGAGTGATCGGAGCCGAATGGAGTGAGCTAGTGAGCAACAAGTCAGCAAGAGTAGTCCATAACTAGATTTGTTGGCGGAACTTCTGATTAGTTCATAGCTAGATTTTGTACTATTTTATGTTAACAGAACTGACAGTGATGGTTAAAAGAAACCACTGATGCATTTTACATAAGAAAGAGAGTCAAATGTGAAGAACATTAACTGAATCAGAGTGTGAAGCTAATGAACTAGATCAGAACACCCTGTTCAGCCTCCTCTCTTGTTGCGGATGTTCTTGTGCAAGGATGATGTGGAGGAGTTAGCAAGCTCATTTGCATGGACAAAATAAAATTTATTATGTTTTGGACCCTTGATTTGTAAAGATCATTTGTTTATGTCAATTGTGAGTGGGAGGAGGCCACATCAAATCCGGCAGAAAATAGGGTCCAAAGTAGCCAAATGATTGAGATTGTCAATCTAACTCTACCATCCAAACACCTTTTTGGTTAGAGTTAGTTCTGGGTTAGAATCTAACTCTAACCTCTAACCGAGTTAGAGTATCCAAACAGGGCCATAGAGTAGCCAAAGGCCCTTATTTTTTGGCAATTTATTTAGAGTAGCAAAAGGCCAAGGTATTTCCCTGCTGCAAGAGCACATGATCGTGGAAAACTTTCTCTTCTTCTATTTACTGTTCTTGTTCATCATCCTCGGTTACATACTAATGGGCACGGTTTCACTAGCTAGAGGACTGCCTCTATGGACTTATGTCGGTTCTGCGCCCTTACTAAAACTACTGAGCATAAAATGGCCGCGTGCATCTCCCAGATGTAGAGGCCGGGGGTCAGCCTCCTTTTCTAAAAAAAAAAACCAAAACTACTGAGCATCTTCTTCACCACCCGTGAATCATCCACTCAAATGTGACCATTTGCCGCATGGTTTAAGATCTTTGGGACGGCCTCCCGGGCCCTTTGTATAGTTGGTTCTATAGCTCGATTATGAAATCTGTCGAAGCGTAGCAATTCAAAGGTTTACCGTAACGATGATTGAGCTTCTCAATAGCTACATTTCAGTCGACTGAATTTTCGGACTTGGGTCAGTCAATTTTGGTTGAAGGAAGAAATAGCCAGAGGGGAGGAAGAAACTCGCTGGAGGGGAGGAAGAAGCTTGTTGGGCAGGCTACCCTGGTGTC
>NC_041389.1:581751662-581757105 GCF_002162155.2 Triticum dicoccoides
AAAACTAGGTGCGGTGGGGCCTAGAACGATGGCCGGGGCGGTGGGAGACCAGCGTTGGGGGTGGTTCCGGGGAGGGCAGGGCGGCGAGGCGAGGCGGGAGCGCCGTCGGCCGCAGACGGCGGGGTCCGGCGGTCCGACCGGTGGCCCGTGGTGGCGGTTGAGGAAGAAGAACAGGGCGATCTGTTCGGAGGAGGAAGACACAATCTAGGCGGTTCATTTTCTATCCGACGCTTCAGATTCATCAAGACCAGATCTACTGACTGAAACGAGGTTTCAGTTGACTGGCTCCTAGCCCATTGAGTTTACCTCTGTGATATTTCATTGTTGCGATGACGACTTTGATGCTTTGGTCCAATTGTTGCTCGATGCTAATCTTGCCGTTCCTGTTTAATTTGGCGGCTTTCCTTGAATGTACCTCCTCCTTGCTCTCTTAGGGCATCCACAGTGTACGATTTAGCCACCTCTATCGCTGTCTCTATGCTCTTTAGCGCTGGCGCTATACACTATGTGCTCTGCCTCTAAGCTAAAATTCACTAGCGCCGTCGCTATGCTTGGAGGCAACCTCCAGCGATCAAAAAAATACAAACGGACCTACTCCCTCCGCTTCCAAATATTTATCTTTCTAGGCATTTTAAATGGACACAACACACGGATGTATGTAAACATATTATAGAGTGTAGATTCTTTCATTTTGATTCGTACGTAGTCACTTGTTGAAATCTCTAAAAAGACAAATATTTAAGAACGGAGGGAGAACATGCCAGTGTACAGATGTAAAAGATGCTCTCCGACAAGTGCATGGAAAGATTGGAATCAGCTGAGATATCTGGAATTGTTTATTTCATATGGGACCCATCTTTAGAAGCAAGGGCGGATGCTACACACTGTGAGGTCTTTGTGCATGCTTGGTGGTTGGGGTGTAGGGCCCACCTTAGTTGCAAGTCTGCCTCTACACATTGGTGATGCGCTTACACTGCAAAGAACTTTGTTTTCTGTGTTTTCCAAAAAAATATAAAATGGTTCATGCTGGCTTTTGTGCGCCGTAGTTCTCTCAACATTAAAAAAGCATACTATTGAATTTGGGCCAGAGGAGATCAATCATCCACAAAGCTGTTGCTCTACTCAAACTTTACAGTTGAGGAAAGTGAGTAATGCGGTTATTCCAACTATTCAGAACCTAGTGAGACCCTTGTGCCGAGCATAAGCAATATTAGAAACGAACATGAAGACACAGAATAGCCCATTAGCCCACCGATTACTATCCAAAGTGTGTTATTGCTAAATGTTATCATTCACCCATTTGAAGACATATCCACGGTCGTCCTTGTCTAAGGTATGTTCATACCAAAGATTCCAGTAAAGTGACAGAGAGTCGGAACTAAGAAATATCTAGTTGCAGGAAGCAAAGGGAAATTATGTTCTACTCCCTCGTTTTCATATCAGTTGATGTTCAAATGGATGTATCTAATTGGATTTCAATGCATATTAGTTGACAACTTTTTTTTAGAGCAAAGGGGCACAAGGACCCGGTTCCATTGAAACAACGAAACCAGAGAACACATCATTCCGATACAAGCACGCGGAGCTTAGCAAAACACACGCTGCCTCAGCCACCATTCAGGCTAGAGCTCAACATAAAAGTTAGAGCTCAATACACAGAGAAACCAAATCTACATGAAAAAAGATATTATCGGGGCCCTTCCCATCCATTGTTGGATTAGTGATGCTGGGCATGTATCAAATCCCCATAACCCCACATAGACTGGTTTTGTCTTCTCAATTAAAGGTACAACTTTCTCTTGGAAGTCAAGAAGACAGTCTTTAGTGGCTGCATCCACTAATCATTCTGAAATCATTGATTTTTACGAAGCATCACGTTGATGTGTGTAACTTCACAGAATGATGAACTTTGATAAAAGTTCAAGTGGGGTTGATTGATAGGAATCACCCACTATTATTTAAGAAGATAATGTTGTTTGTATTACACAGATGCAGACATGTTATAAAGAGCAACATTAGAATGTGTGTTGTTCTGAAAGTATTTTCTTCCCTATGAGTTGAAAAAATTGGGACGATAAATATTTTGCAAAGCAAAGTCATATATGATCTCGCTGAAATATGTTGATGCACATGTGGGTTTCGGATCTCCTGACGCATATTGAGGTAGGCAGTCCAGATTGCCGGTAGCTGGTGTTCAACTTGGGCAAGAGGACCCTATCTGTAGTATGGTTCAGTGTCAAACACTGGCTCTTCCCGCTCGCTCTCAATGATCATGTTGTGCAAGATGACACAGCAAGTCATGATCTCCCACATTTGATCTTTCGACCAGGTCTGAGCAGGGTATCGGACAACAGCAAATCGAGATTGGATCATACCAAATGCCCGCTCGACATCCTTCCTGCAAGCCTCCTGAACCTTGGCAAAGTGGGACTTCTTGCGTCCTGGCACAACGTTTGAGATAGTCTTCACAAATGTAGACCATCTCGGATAGATGCCATCAGCTATGTAGTACCCCTTGTATTAGTGCCTACCATTGACCTCGAAATTCACCGGAGAAAGCTTGACAAAGACAGGGGAGCACTGCAGCACGTTGATGTCATTGTGAGTTCCTGGCATACCAAAGAAGGAGTGCCAAATCCAGAGGTCATGTGTGGCCACTGTTGGGAACGTAGCATGCAATTTCAAAAATTATCCTACGCTCACGCAAGATCTATCTAGGAGATGCATAGCAACGAGAGAGGAGAGTGTGTCCACATACCCTCGTAGACCGAAAGCAGAAGCGTTAACTTAACGCGGTTGATGTAGTCAAACGTCTTCTCGAATCAACCGATCAAGTACCGAACGTACGACACCTCCGAGTTCTGCACACGTTCAGCTCGTTACGTACCTCGAACTCTTGATCCAGTAGAGGCACGAAGGAGTCGATGAGTTCCATCAGCATGACGGCGTGATGACGGTGTTGATGAAGTGATCCGCGCAGGGCTTCGCCTAAGCACTACGACAATATGATCAGAGGAGTAAACGGTGGAGGGGGGCACCGCACACGGTTAAGACAATTGATGTACCTAGAGGTGCCCCCCCCCCCGCCCCCGTATATAAAAGAAGGAGAGGGGAGAGGTCGGCCAAGGTGCGCCCACAAGTGTGGAAGAGTCCTTCTAGGACTCCAAGTCCAATTCGGACCCCCACTTCCTTTTACCGGAGAGGGAAAAGGAGGAAGGAGAGGGAGAAGGAGAAGGAAAGGGGGGCACCGCCCCCTTCCCCACTCCAATTCGGCCTCCTCCCTTGTGGCAGGAGCACCAGCCCCTTGTGGGCTGGTTAGCCTCCCTCCTATGGCCCATATGGCCCATATCTTTCACCGAGGGGTTCCGATAACCCCTCCGGTACTCCGGTATGTACCCGATACACTCCGGAACCCTTCCGGTCTCCGAATACTACCTTCCAATATATTAATCTTTACCTCTCAACCATTTCGAGACTCTTCGTCATGTTTGTGATCTCATCCGGGACTTTGAACAACCTTCGGTCACCAAAACACATAACTCATATAATACATATCGTCATCGAACGTTAAGCGTGCGGACCCTATGGGTCCGAGAACTATGTAGACATGACCGAGACACCTCTTCGGTCAATAACCAATAGCGGAACCTGGATGCTCATATTGGTTCCCACATATTCTATGAAGATCTTTATTGGTCGAACCGCAATGTCAACATACGTTATTCCCTTTATCATCGGTATGTTACTTGTCCGAGATTTGATCGTCGGTATCTTCATACCTAGTTCAATCTCGTTATCGGCAAGTCTCTTTACTCGTTCCTTAATGTATCATCCCGCAACTAACTCATTAGTCACATTGCTTGCAAAGCTTCATATGATGTGCATTACCGAGAGGCCCAGAGATACCTCTCCGATACTCGGAGTGACAAATCATAATCTTGATCTATGCCAACCCAACAAACATCTTCGGAGATACTTGTAGAGCATCTTTATAATCACCCAGTTACATTGTGACGTTTGATAGCACACAAGGCATTCCTCTGGTGTCTGGGAGTTGCATAATCTCATAGTCGGAGGAATATATATTTGACATGAAGAAAGGAGTAGCAATAAAACTGAACAATCATTATGCTAAGCTAAAGGATGGGTCTTGTCCATCACATCATTCTCCTAATGATGTGATCCCATTCATCAAATGACAACACATGTCCATGGCTAGGAAACTTAACCATCTTTGATCAACGAGCTAGTCAAGTAGAGGCATACTAGGGACATGGTGTTTTGTCTATGTATTCAAACATGTATCAAGTTTCCGGTTAATACAATTCTAACATGAATAATAAACATTTATCATGATATACGGAAATATAAAATAACAACTTTTATTATTGCCTCTGGGGCATATTTCCTTCAGCCACCGCCTCAAGTACCACACTGCAACCGCCTTTGACGCCTTTATACATCCCCTGCCAAGCAAGTGGGCAGTTCTTCCATTTCCAATGCATGTAGTCAATGCTTCCAAGCATCCCAGAAAATCCTCTTGCTGCATTCTGTGCTAGGATCCGAGCAGTGTCTTCCGCATTGGGTGTTCGCAAGTATTGCGGTCCAAACACTGCCACCATTGCCCTGCAGAATTTGTAGAAACACTCAATGGTCGTGGACTCGGCCATGCGCCCATAATCGTCGAGTGAATCACCGGGAGCTCTGTATGCAAGCATCCTCATAGCTGTCGTGCACTTCTGGATTGAGGTGAATCCAAGTTTGCCAGTGCAATCCTTCTTGCACTTGAAGTAGTTGTCGAACTCCCAGGTAGAATTCACAATCCTGAGAAAAAGCTTTCGGCTCATCTGATAACGGCGCCGAAATACTTTGTCGTCGTGCAGTGGAGCGTCGGCGAAGTAGTCGAAGTAGAGCATGCAACAACCTTACAGACGATGCCAGTTCTTTGCTTTCAGCCGCCCCGACACCGAGCCACCTCGCCGCGGCTTTTCATTGCTCGCGAACAGGCCGACGGGGGCGGCGAGGACCATGAGATGTTCCTCTTCCTGGATGTCGGCATCGGCTTCCTCCTCCAGCAGCGCGGCGAGCGCCTCCTCATCGTCTGAGTCCACTGCCGAGCAGACAAATCGCCGAACACCTGGCGGGCGTGGTGGGCGCACACCTGCCGGTATACCGACCTGTGTGGCCGGAACGCCGAAAAAATGCCCGGACGGTGGTGGAGAGGCTGCCGCGGCGAAACCTTCTCTCTTTTCCGGCGGGGAATGGTCTATCTAGCGGTGGTGGGCGGTGGGCGGCGTCGCGATCGGCAGGATGGCGTCCGAGCAGGCGGGGGTGGGAGGCGAATCTGGACGATTGGCTTGACTTTTCGCCTGAAAGTGTGGCCCAGGCATGCTTTCCCCTGTGCCGGAGCCCCCGAGCGCCCCCAGTGCGATGGGTTCAGCCT
>NC_041389.1:581757272-581765457 GCF_002162155.2 Triticum dicoccoides
TGGAGATGCTATTATATATATGTAACATCATCAGTAATAAAGCGAACACTGTTCCGGTCATTTACTTTGTCTTCTAACAATATTATCAATTATGTAATTGGCGACCATATGATCCTTAATTCTAAAACAAAGAACTTCAGACAAAAGATAGAACAAAACAGCTTCTGGTTACAAATCTGCAACAACAAAATAATAATATCATAACCTTGTATAAAAATACTTGAGACCAAACTTCAAAACATTCATAAGATCACTAGCTTAGCCGCCAGCCGCTACCATGTCCAAAATCATCACTACAAAGTACAAACTTCAGCCATAAACAAGTTTGAAAACCTGACAAGACTTTATTCCAACCCAGCATTTCAACAAGTCATGGTCTATCTGACCTGCTAAATAAACAGAGCCATGTACTGAAAACATGGGATGCATGAACTCACGAAGCAGCGCAATGCTGGCAGCAATTGTGGCACAATGTAAAGGGCAACTAGTCTGAAGTTCTGAAATAACTGTTCACTAATTACCACATACTCCCTCTGTAAATTAATATAAGAGCGTTTAGATCACTACTTTAGTATTCTAAACGCTCTTATATTAGTTTACGGAGGGAGTACAGTTCTTGCTTCGCACATAGCTTGTCGAACCACTACTAATTCTCCACGAAGGATGCGATGATCAAACAAAAAATGAACCACCGTACATCACATCCTTGTGAGATAAGACTACACAAAAGAAGTACTAATGCTAGTATTAGATAGCATGCTGGGTCTTTAGTAAGTTTCTTGACACATGATTGCAAATGACATTCAGGAATGAAACCTCATGCTCATGCCTTTGATTTTCTTTTCCCAAGTAAACTAGGAGCAACGTGGGACATGAGGAGATCCTTAATAACACCAGGGCAGCTCTTGGTCAAAAACTGGAAACCTTCAGACTCCATGGCCCCATACAGATTCACTGGCGAGCTGAGGAACACCAAGCATGCCGCCTTAAGCTCGTGGCAGTGGTGCTGCTCCGCCAAGGCCAAGATAGTCGCCACGGAGCTCGTATCGATATGATTGCACAGCTTATCTTCACAAATCAGCTTCAGCCTCTCCATATCATACCTGTCTGCTGCAACAAGCAAGTGCTGAGCCACGGCAGATTCCTCCTGATGATCCATATCAGGCAATGCATCCGTGTACATGAAATCAAGCAGAGCCTTGAACACCTCCGCCTCAATGTCATCTATACATATCGCCTCAGTGGTGGTGCCTTCCTTCATGTTCCCAAAGAACTCTGCTCTGAAGACCGGAGACCGTGCCGCGAGCACCAATCGGTGCGCCGAGAATGTCTCCCCGCCGACCCCGGAATTCGACATCGACACCCGCCTTGCTCGACAGGAGATCCCCGAGGTGCCGGTGTATGTCGGACGGTGGCACCACGACGGATGGTGTCTTCCGTGCGTGGAACTCGTTCGTCACAGTGACATCGATCTTGACAGCCAAGGAATCGTCCTTGAGAAGTTGTGATTTCTCCAACTCCTCCCTTTTGATGTACTGTTTGAATCCCCAACTTTTTTCCACTGAGAAGTTTCTGGTGCCGGTTCCCCAGCTATAGGTCGGCGCCGGATTCCCATCTTGGTCGAGCAAGCTGAACTTGGCTTGTGCCTTGACTGCCTTCACGGCGTCGGCCTCCGCGACGGTGCCATCGAATTCGAGAAAGACGGATATGTAATCGATATCTTCGGTCCTGTTCCCGTTGGGATAGTAGCGAACGTGCCACGTGCGGCCTCCCACCTGGAACGGGCAAGAGTCGATCCACTCGCCATTGGGGACCTCCTTGGTGCGAGAGTAGCCGACGATCTTCAGCACGTGGTAGCCGCTCACGGCGCCGGCGACGATGGAGGAAGCGGAGCCGGAAACGGAGGGGAGACCATTGCCGCCGGCATGCGTGGAGGCCGACATGGTGTATGGCTTGCTCAGTTTGGCTGGTCGCGGTGAGACGCTGTCACGGCGAGGGTTTGTCTTGTTTTATAACGGGACGGCGAGGGTTGTGGGTGCTGTCTCGAGGGCTACACGGAAAAGGCAACTGCAGTCCGCTCCGGACACAGGCCGCGTACGTACCTACGATGCAGATCCGACGGTGCCATCTTCTTTTTTTAGATGAGATAGCTAACGTGCCATCTTGAACAAGTAAACACGTGCTATACTGCACAGTTTATATTTTGTAGAGTAGACAGAGGCCCTCTTTTTTATTGGCAATTTAGAGTAGCCACAGGGCAAGGTATTTCCCTACTGCAAGAGCATATGATCGTGGGACATTTCTTCCCCTTGTATTTACAGTTCTTGTTTATATCCCCTGTTACAGAGTACTAATTGGCGCAGTTTCATTCATGAAAAAAAATAGTGTGCTATACAAAATAGCGCTGCCCTTTGAAATACGCTATTAGCATGCTATCAACGAGACATTATGCACTGATCTATATAACGAGGCAATTCTCTACACGCTATAGCGTGTTATTAACAGCACTATTCTCTGTACGCTACGCGCTATTCTTTACAGTGGTTTCACTAGAGGACTGCCTCCATGGACGTATATCCGTTCTGCACCCCACCCTTTCTAAAACTTCTGAGCATCTTCTTCACCATCCGTCAATTCTTTACTTTTGGCTGCATGTCCGACATGCTCTTCGTTCAAATGTGACCACTTGAAGCACGGTTTAAGATCTTTGGGGTGGCCTCCCTTTTTGTATAGTTGGCTCTGCAGTTCTTATCTCTTCACTATGAAATCTGTCGAACCGTTCTGTTTCAAAAAAAGAAAAATATCTGTCAAAGACATGCGCAATTCAAAGATTTACCGAAACGATGATTGAGCTTACCTCCGTGGTATTCCATTGTTGCGATGATGACTTTGATGCTTTGGTCCAATTGTTGCTCAAACTATGTTTGCCAATCATGCCGCTCATGTTTAATTTGGCGGCTGTGCAGTGCCGCCTGTAGCTCCTTTCTTCTTGTTCTCTTTCACCTTGTAAAGAACTCTGTTTTATGCTTTTTCCCGGAAGTAGCAACTTGATTGACATTCTTCTTCAAGTTCTCTTTTTTTTCTTGTCATTTTTTTTGAAACTAGTGGTCTTATTAACCATTAACACTTGATGCTCCTTCTAGATTTCTACCTCTGCAGCCTTAAGCATTGCGAAGAGCTCGGAATGTTTATCCCCTGCATATTATAATTCATCATGAAGCCTTTGTATAGTGGTAGTGATTGAAGAACCCTGTCAACGACAGAATCAAGTGGAAGATCAACTCTCAGCTGAGTCAAGTGATTATAGTACCCAGGCATTTTGAGTATGTGTTCACTGACAGAACTGTTCTCCTTCATCTTGCAGCTATAGAACTTGTTGGAGACTTCATATCTCTCAACCCAGACATTTGCTTGAAATATTAACTTCAACTCTTGAAACATCTCATATGCTCCATGACGTTCGAAACGTTTTTGAAGTCTCGGTTATAAGCCGTAAAGTATGATACACTGAACTATAGAGTATTCATCAGACCACATTTTTCAGACGTTCACAGAGTCTAGTGTCTCCTAGGGGTGCATAAAAAACATAATTCTTTTGTGCAGCAATGTGGATAATCCTCAAGTTAAGGGTTGAGTCCGTGAAGTTGCTACTATCATCTTTCAAGTTAGCTTTCTCAAGGAACACATTAAAATTCAGGGGAACGATAGCTCGGACCATAGATCTACAACATAGATATGCAAAACTATAAGACTAAGTTTATGATAAATTAAGTTTAGTTAATCAAATTACTAAAGAACTCCCACTTAAATAGAAATTCCTCTAGTCATCTAAATGATACGTGATTCAAATCAACTAACCCATGTCCGATTATCACGTGAGATGGGGTAGTCATCAATGATGAACATCTCTATGTTGATCATATCTACTATATGATTCATGTTCGGCCTTTCGGTTTCCAGTGTTCCAAGGCCATGTTTGTACATACTAGGCTCGTCAAGTTTAACCCAAGTATTCTATATGTGTAAAACTGTTTTACATCCGTTGTATGTGAACTTAGAGTCTATCACACCCGAGCATCACGTGGTGTCTTGAAACGACAAACTGTAGCAATGGTGCATACTCAGGAAGAACACGTTTACCTTCAAATTTACTGAAGGGGTCGTCTTATAGTGCTACCGTCGTTCTAAACAAAATAAGATGTACTCCCTCTGTTCGAAAATACTTGTCGTTGAAATGAATAAAAATAGATGTATCTAAAACTAAAATACGTCTAGATACATTCATTTCTTCGACTAGTATTTCTGGACAGAGAGAATATAAAAGACAAATATCACATGCAATCAAAATAGGTGACATGACATCACATATGTCACCCTCTTCCCGTGAGGCATTGACGGGCGGCGAGAACCTCTTCTTCGCCGGTGCCGATTCTTATCGACGGTTGGCGGTAGGTTGTAGAGGCGTGTGGGTTCTTCGGCGGGCTGGAATGGCGCATCGACGCCTCTCTTCTACAAACTGGAGAAGAAATGAAGGTGCCTATGCGCACATCCGCACCATCTACGAGATTTCCTTCCCGCCAAATCAGTATTGGAGACCTCTGTACACCAATTCACCCCCATGGTATGAGGAATATTCTCGCCAAAATCACCTGTTTGTACAATTTATTTTTCCCAATTTTATTGGACAATTTCTGGGAGCAGGATTGCAGCGGCAAGAGCCCTAAAATGGACACGGGAATGTGCTTGACTACTTGTTTGTTATTGTCGCTCCCCATGGCCAAGAAGGAGAGCACCACGCTAGGACCAAGCGCCGCCGGCTGGAGAAGCAGTGACTTCTCATCCCCTCGATCTCCTCTCCACCAGCACACAGTTCCTGTCCACTAGCCGTAGAAATCGACCGCCGCCTCTGTACCTGAGCGCCACTAGTCGCACCAACCTCCAGATCCCGTCCAAGTTCTCCAACCTTCAGATGCCTCCCGAGGTTAGGGATGTTCCTCATCTTCAGAATAGTTATTATGACTATATGAATTGTATATATTTTATTATTTTAGAAAAGGAGGATGACCCTCGGCCTTTGCATCTGGGCGATGCATGCGGTCACTTTATGAATTGATATAATTATGGATTGGGAAGAAACCATGTGCTATACTGCATAGCTTATACGTATTTTGTAAAGTAGCCAAGGTCTCTCCCTGCTGCAAAAGTCTGTCATCACGGGCAAATTTGTGTACGATGTCAGTGTCGATGTCTAGACTGAAACACTAAAAAACTGGCAACAACAAATTTAGCAAGTATCACTTTCGACTTGCTACTTATTTTCTTCTATTTATTCTTCCTTTTCATCATCCCCAATTCCATACTAATCGACACGGTTTCACGATACGACTGGCCTCTTCTGACGCATGTCCGTTATGTGCTTTTCTGAAACTACTGAGCGTCGTCTTCATCATTGTCCGTCCATTCTTCAGTTTTGGCTGCAGGTCCGACCTGCTCTTCATTAGATGTGAGTTGTGACCAGCTGCAGCAGGACTAGAGATGTTTGGGACGACCTCCTTTTTGTGAAGTACAACTCTACAGTTCTTATCTCCGCACATAATTTGGATTATCTGGAAGCATCGCAACGCAAAGGTTTTCCTCAATGAAGATGAGCTTATCTCGGTGGTATTCTGTCGCTGCGCAGATGACTTTGATGCTTTGGTCCAGGCGCTGCTCGAATGCCTCCGCATATAGTTTAGGTTTTCCGCGGCGAATTTCTCGTTGTGATGATGACTTTGATGCTTTGGTGCAGTCCAATTGCTGCTCCAACACCACTCAGGGAACTATGTTTGCCAATCTTGCCTCTCCTGTTCAAGTTGGCCTGTGCAGTTAGTATAGCTTTCTCTTTCCTTTTAATTAGGAAACTCTGTATTTGCGTTTTCAAACATATATAAATGGTTCGTCCTGGATTTTCTCCAACATAGTTCCCTCAAGAGGAAAGAAAACATGCTATTGAATTTGGCACAATTCGCTGAAAAACAAAATTGGCACAAGAGATGAATCATCTGCAAAGTTGAGGCTCTAGCTCAAAATTTACAGTTGAGGGAAGCGAGTAATGTGGTTATTCCAGCTAGTCAAAACTCAGGACCCAGTGATGAGATCCTTGTGCAGAGTATAGGCAGCACACTAGAAAAGAGATGAACATGAAGGCACAGATAGCCCTGGTACAAGAACCACATGCTACATGAGCAACACAAATTGCTACAGTACAATAGTACATAATGGGCGATTGCTATATAATGTATGTTCATACCGAAGATTCCAGCAACCAATGAGTAAAGTGACAACAGACAGACAGTCCCAGAACTAAGAAAAGATCCAGCTGCAGGAAGCAAAGGGAAATTAAGTTCTATTCTACCAGAAAGTTGAGCATGTAATGAGCCAGTGAATATGCAAACTACCAAACGATGTGTTTATTACAATCACAAGGTTATCGAAAATGAACTTCTGCACAAGTACTGACATCTTGGCAAGTAAACAGCTGAACCCTTTTTACTTTTGGATGTACACTTAATTATCAATTTAGTGAAATTTGCAACTATTTGATCTTTAATCCGGAAACAACAACTTCAGATGTATAAGACAGAACAAAACAGCTTCTGGTTACAAATCCGCAACAACAACAAAATGAAATCATAAGCTTGTATAATAATACTTGAGACCAAACTTCAAAACATTCATAGCAGCCACTGCCATGTCCAAAATCATCATTACGAGGTAAAAACTGCAGCCATAAAAACAATTGAAAACCTGACAAGACCATTGCTTTTTCACTGGATCCCAACCCAGCATTTCAACAAGTCATGGTCTATCTGAACCTGCTAAATAAGAAGTGCCCAATACTGAACGAGGGGTGCATGAACTCAGGAAGCAGCGCAATGCTCGCAGAGATTGTGGCACAATGTAAAGAACAACTAGTTGAAAGGCTTACAAGTTCTGAACTAAATGTTCACTAATTAGCACATACAGTTTTGCTTCGCGAATAGCTTGTCGAACCATCATACATCACATCCTTGTGAGATCAAGACTACACATAAAAAGCACTAATGCTAGTATTAGATAGCATGCACGGTCTGTAGTCAGTTTCTGGACGGATGATTGCAAATGACGATATGCAGGACTGCAACCTCATGTTCATGCCCTAGAATTTCTTTTCCCAAGTATACTAGCAGCAACCTGGGACTTGAGGAGATCCTTAATAACACCAGGGCAGTTCTTGGTTAAAAACTCGAAACCTTCAGACTCCATGGCCGCACCCAGATTCGTCGGCGAGCTGAGGAACACCAAGCATGCTGCCTTAAGCTCGTGGCACTGACGCTGCTCGGCCAATGCCAAGATAGTCGCCACGGAGCTCGTATCGATACGATTGCACAGCTTATCTTCACAAATAAGCTTCAGCCTTTCCAGGTTGTACTTGTCTGCCGCAACAAGCAGATGCTGAGCCATGGCATATTCTTCTTCTTGCTTCATATCCGGCAATGCATCCGTGTACATGAAAGTAAGCAGAGCATTGAACACTGGTGCCTCCATGTCATCTATGCGTATGGCCTCAGTGGTGGTTCCCTCCCTCATCTGGCCAAAGAACTCTGCTCTGAAGACAGGAGACCGTGCTGCAAGTACCAATCGGTGTGCCGAGAATGTCTCCCCGCCGACTTGGAATTTGACATCGACGCCTGCCTTGCTCGACAGAAGAACCCCTAAGTGCCGGTGCAAATCAGATGGTGGCACCAGGATAGATGGTGTCTCCTGCGTATGGAACTCGCTCATGATAGTGACATCGACCTTGACCGTGAAGGAATCGTCCTTGAGATGCTCGGATTCGTCCAATTGAACCCTTCTCATAAATCCGCCAAACCCGTGACCTTTATGCGCAGAAAATTCCCTCGTGTCGGAAGTAGCGGTATACGATGACACCGGCTTCCCATGTTGGTCAAGTAAGCTGAACATGAATTTTGCCTTCACGGTCTTGGCCTCGCCGGCGACTGTATCATTCAAGAAGAGAAAAAGGCCTATGTAACCACTGTACTCAGATCTTAACCCGTTGGGATAGTAACGTACATTCCATGTGCAGCCTCCCACCCGGAACGGGCAAGAGTCGATCCCCTCGCCATTGGGGATCTCCTTGGTGCCCGAGTAGCCGACGATCTTC
>NC_041389.1:581765864-581769949 GCF_002162155.2 Triticum dicoccoides
GTTTTGGGTAATGTATTGGTGAAGCCAAGGGAAGGACTAGACCGAGAAAGCAGCTGGGCTCTTCTACTGGTCTGTCCATGGCCCAATCGTGGAATGGAGGTCCAACATTACTTATTGGACGCGTCTAGCGAGCACGCATTGTCCTGCTAGCGTTCCCGAGCGGCCAGCTAAAATAGGAAAGTACCGCCCATCCCACGCCACCCATGGTACAAGTCACACGCCCTCCACCAACCACGCGGTCCCGAGTCCTTCCTTCCTACAGCTGACCTAGGACTCAAGATGGCAATGGGGCCCGAAACCCGCATCCCCGTGGGTTTTTACCCTATTAGGGGACGGGGATGAGCGACTTTCTATCCCCGCAGGATTGCTCGTGGATACAGTATAAAACCCGGCATGTTTCGCGGGTTTAAACCCGTTTGAGTACTACCCGAACCCGAAACCCGACAATCCCTCCACTCCCAACTGCTCCATGACATCTTCCCCACGAAAGAAACTCCCATCGCTAGGCTTGCCATGGCTGCTGAAACGAGCTGAGATTCATGCCCATTCAAAAGAGAAAAAAAGAGAGAAAAAGAGTAGGAAGACATACCAGGAAACACCAGAAGGAGGGAAAGGTTGGAATTCATTGAATTTCTTCCTCTTTCACTTCCCCTTCACCTCCCCACCAGACGTTGTTTACCCATGGCTTTGCCATCTTCAAGAAACACATGATTTGTGAGAAAAAAATTCCTCCCCTTTCACTTCCCCTTCACCTCCCCTCCTGTGATATAAAGAAATAGACAAGAAACACAGGATTTGTGGGGGGGGGAAGTTCTAATATCTGTGAATTTTTTGTTGTTTTCGTGCAACTCTTCCAGAAGCATCAACCAACTTTTGCCACACTGTGTGCAACAGGAAAAATCATGCGCATAGAGTAGAAACAACCATCCAACAACCATATATGAGGTCTTTTTGTTCACACACTACAGTGAGATATGACCAAAAATCTTTCCTACTTATAAAGGTTTGAGTTGGTCTCCTTTCCTCTCTTACAAGTAGGACACACTTTTTGCAAAAAAAAAAAAAAAGTAGGACACACTGTAGCCGAAATAAAAATAAATCATACCAGCGACCTCCTTTCCACATGGAGATTTTAAAATAAAATTTTTGCATCTCTTCCACACCATTCCATCTGCCGCTACTCTTACCCAATCCTCGAGTGCATGATGGGCGATAGTATACAAAGCGTGTTGTCATTCACCCATTTAAAAACGTGTCATTACAGTGTAAAGTATGTTCATAGCAAAAATTCCAGCAATCCATGAGTAAAGTGACAGGCAGACAGTCCCAGAACTAAGAATAGCTCTGGCTGCAGCAAGCAAAGGGAAATAAAGTTTTATTCTACCAGAAGTTTAAATGTAATGAGCCAACTAACATGATGCATTCATCTAAATCAGACAAGCCTGTGGAAATTCTTTACTAGACATGGCTACCCATTAAGAATGTATTCATTACAATCACAAGGTTGTCTAAAATGAATTTCTGTGCAAGTGCTGACAACTGGCATCTTATAGCATGTAAACAGCTGAACCTTTTTTACTTTCGGAAGTACTGTTTGATCCCTATATCGAAAACACAGAACTACAGATATAAGACAGAGCAAGACAGCTGCTGGTTGCAAATCTATAACAAAGGGAAAATGGGATCCTAATCTTGTATGAAAATACTTTAGGCCAAACTCCACAACCTTAGCAGCCACTACTATGTCAGAAATCATCACTACAAATTGTAGCCGTACAAAAAATTGCAAGCCCGACAAGGCCAATGATTTTTCACTGGATCCCAACCCAGCATTTCAACAAGACACATGGTCTATCTGAACCTGGTAAATAAACAGTGCTCTGTACTGAACAAGGGATGCATGAACTCAGGAACCAGCGCAATGCTCACAGCAATTTTTACAGAGCAATCAGACAGAACTGGGCGAAATTTAAAGGGCAACTAGTTGAAAGGCTTACAAGTTCTGAACTAACTGTTCACTAATTAGCACATATGGTTCTTGCTTTCCACATAGCTAGTCAAATCATTCATAATTCTCCATAAAGGATGCAATGCCCAAACAAGATAGGACCAACGTACATCGCATCCTTGTGAGAACAGGACTACACATAAAACTACTAGCACCACTGTACTAGTATTAGATAGCATGCAGGGTAGTTAGTAAGTTTCCGGGCGGATGGTTGCAAATGAGATGCATGACTGAAACCTCATGTTCATGCCCTAGACTTTCTTTTCCCAAGTAGACTAGGAGCAACCTTGGACTTGAGGAGATCCTTAATAACACCGGGGCAGCTCTTGGTTAAAAACTCGAAACCTTCAGACTCGATGGCTGCATCCAGATTGTTCGGCGAGCTGAGGAACACCAAGCATGCCACCTTAAGCTCATGGCAGTGGTGCTGCTCCGCCAATGCCAAGATAGTCGCCACGGAGCTCGTATCGATACAATTGCACAACTTATCTTCACAAATCAGCTTCAGCCTCTCCAAAGCATACCTGTCTGCTGCAACAAGCAAATGCTGAGCCATGGCAGATTCCTCCTGTTGATCCATAGCGGGCAGTGCATCCGTGTAGATAAAAGTAAGCAGAGCGTTGAACACTTCTGCCTTAATGTCATGTATGCGTATGGCCCCAGTAGTGGCTCCCTCCTTCATCAGTCCAAAGAGCTCTGCTCTGAAGACCGGAGACCGTGCCGCGAGAACCAACCGGTGCGCCGAGAATGTCTCCCCACCGACAACGAATTCGACATCCACACCGGCCTTGCTCGATAGGAGATCGCCAAAGTGCAGGTGCATGTCAGACGGTGGCACCAGGACGGACGGTGTCTGCTGCGTGTGGCACTCGCTCATGATAGTGACATCGAGCTTGATGGTGAAGGAATCGTCCTTGAGATGCTCTGATTCCTCCAATTCAACCCTTTTCATAAATCTAGGACATCCCACACATTTATCCACGGAAAAGTCTATGGTCTTGGAGGTCTTGGTATAAGACGGCACTGGCTTCCCATGTTGATCGAGTAAGCTGAACTTGAATTTTGCATTCAGGGTCTCGGCCTTGTCGACGGTATCATCCCAGGCAAGAAAGAGGCCTATGTAATCAATGTACTCGGACCCTTGCCCATTGGGATAGTACTCCACATGCCATGTGCGGCCTCCCACCTGGAACGGGCAAGAGTCGATCCACTTGCCATTGGGGACCTCCTTGGTGCCCGAGTAGCCGACGATCTTCAGCAAGTGGTAGCCGCTCACGACCCCGGATATGATGGAGGATGCGGATCCGGGGGGGAGGCCGTCGCCGCCGACATGCGAGGAGGTCGGCATGGTGTACAGAGTGGTCGGTTAGGACGGTCACTGGCCGGGAGGGGGCGAGGGCGGCGGCGGCGGCGGCGCGGGGAGGAGAGGGGAGGGGATGGCGGCGAGGGTTTTGGTTGGTGTATCGGTGAAGCCAGGGAAAGACCAGTCTATCGGTGAAGCAGCTGGACTCTTCTGCGATACCGCTGGTCTGTCCGTGGCCCAATCGTTGGTGTCCCATGGAGATAAATGGACTCCTCAACATTGTTTTATTTATTGAGGTTCAATTTCTCTCAAGAAAAAATTTCTTGAGGTTCATTTGTTCAAATTTATCATTCCGAGGGTACATCGATTTGTTCAATTTGGTATTTGAAACCGTCGTTATTTTTCTTATATGCACTGTTGAGGAAATGGAAAATGTTCGACAATGCTCGTCCACATTTTCTTTGCATCACTGATTTGGTTCTGATTTTTACATAGATGATTAGTTGCTTCCACATTTTCTTTTGCTTCAATGGAAAATATTCATATGGAGTCGTGGATTAAATAAATTCGACATAATCAAGCAGATTCATTAACAATTCATGGATCAAAATGGAAAATATATTATCCGTCCCTCTTGAAAATATTCATAATAACATGAGTGTAAGTGTTTGGTTTGAGTCCACCAAGTCAACTTTTATTGTACTTTTTGTGAATGGTTTGCAAGGAGATTGCAACTTCATCCGATTGGTTTCAAGGCCTCACGGAATTCACTCA
>NC_041389.1:581770330-581772160 GCF_002162155.2 Triticum dicoccoides
TATACAAAGATGATTGGTTTATCTCTTGAGAACATCAAGCTATGCCCCCTGCGGCCGTGGAATGTGCAAATGCAGAGGGATAGTAGTCCACATTTGGTTACTCCTAATAACTGATTATAGGAGCCTCCCAATAATGTTTTGGGAGTTGTGTGAGATGTGATTCTAGCAGATCTCCAATACCACCATTCTAATGATTTTATGTATAGCCAGTGGCAAAAAAAATCATTCGACATTGACTCTTTTGGAAAATATTTTGAGTTTCATATGCCTTTTTCCATCTTCACTTGGTCACCCACCAAGTTATTTCTTGTACTTTTTGTGAGTTTTGAGCTTTACAAGATTTGCTTTCCTTAAGGGGGGAGGGTTGCAAGGAGATGGCAACTTAATGTGATTGGTTTGAAGGCCTCGGGGAATTCAAGGGCCTCGCTTACATCCTTTGTGCATCATCATCGGCACTCTGCCTCCCCACCTATGATTAATTTCTTAAACATGGTACAGAGAGACATGCATACAATTTGAGCTCAACATAAGTCGCATGGTTTAATATATTCTTCCCTCGGTATAAATCAGAATAGGATCTTGACCACCGATGAGCTAGCCACTAAGAGTCAGCCTCATGAGCCTATGTTGTGCCTTCTTTGCCCCCAAACCTTAACCCCGACCCATCTTTGTAAATACTAAAACTTCAAACAAGGGGTTTCGGACTATTGGCATTGTTTGTGGTAGAGGACGTGCTAGGTGACCATACACAAGATCCACCTGAACCTGACGAAGACAACCTGTGCACTGTCTCCAAACAAGCTGTCAATGGATCTACTGGCCCGGGTATGAAGCAGCTTCACGCATGGATCCAAAGGCTGAGAGATGTCATTACTGGTGGACTCCGGCAGCTCATCTTGTTTTGTGGATCATCGTATGGCTGCTAAACTATCAAGAGTTTGCAAATTGCCCAAAGCTTGCAAAATCAAAGTGGCAGATAGCGCATTGTTGCACTGTGACAGCTTCATCCCCCAGTGTCCATGGACACCTCACGGCTATGAATTTATCACCGATTTCAAGCTCATATCATTGGGAGTATATGACGCTATTCTGGAAATGGATTGGCTCAAGAAGCATAGCCCATGCATATCGACTGGGAAGCACAACATATGACAGTCACCACTGATCAAGGTTCGGTGGAAATGCAAGCAGTGTCCAGCGACTAGCTCCAGTGTTCTGCGATTTCTTCCCAGGAACTTTTGTCAGCCTGCAAGCAAGGATCAGTGGCTTATGTGGTCCACCTGAATGCTGTGAGTGAATCAGGGGTGCGGAGGAACCAATCCCAGTAGAAATCCACATAGTCTTGTGTAACACCCCGAGAATCATGCTACAGTAATCCCCTTCTAATGATGCCTTGTCATCATTGTTACTGTTGCTAATCTTCACTTGATCCAAATCACCGATTCAAATTCAAATCCAATCTAAAATCAAAAACTCTTATTTGTCTGACAGGAAATCTAAAATGTTCATCTTGTGGCAAATAGTCATTTGTTAATATTGGTGGTGAGCTAACATTTTTTGCAAAATGTCTAAATGGCCTAAAATAGCTATAACCGAAAGTTGTTAAAAGTAAAGGCAAAAGTTTTTTTTTAAAAGGGAAAAGCCCCCCTCCTCAACTGGGCCGACTGGCCCAGCTGGCCACCGCGCCCCCCCATGGGCCTCAGCCCACCTGGCAGCCCAACAGGCCATGTGGCCCACACCCCCCCACTGGGTCGCCTTCCCCTCCACTGTGCGAGCGACCGCGCGCGCACGTCGCCGCCGAACCACCTCGCCGGCAACGCTGCTACAGGC
>NC_041389.1:581772548-581801579 GCF_002162155.2 Triticum dicoccoides
CTCGTCGCTCTCTCCCTCGCTCTCCAGATCCCCTCCCCTCCTCAACCGACGCCGCCGTCGCCATGGATGTGCCGTAGCCGCGGCCACCAGCCACCCCGTGCCTCGCCAGCACGTCCACGAGACGCGCCGTCCTCGGCTACACCCTCTGCACCAACTGGAGCGAGAAGGGAGCCACCACCGCGAGCCCGACGACCCCTTCTTCCTCCTGCGGCCGTCTTCGTCTCCAGCGTCGATTCGCCGCCGTTGGTCCTCTCCGAGCCCACTAACGCACACCTATAGGCTCACGGTGAGCAGCCGCATCGCCTCCCCCTCTCTCTGGCCTCTTCCCGTAGCCGCAGTCGCCGCTTTTGCCGCACCCGAACACCTCGCTGCCGATGAGCTCATGACCGTCGCCATAGCCGTTGTCACGCTCGCCCGAGCACAGCACCGTGCTCCTGGAGCCCCCAGGAGCACAACAAACACGCGCACGCGCTCCGCCGAGCTCCGTAGCGCCCTTTCTGTCGAGGTTCCATCCGCGCCGCCGCCGTAGCTCGTCGCCGGCCTCGTTTCCGGCCACCTCCGGCCACATAACCACCACGTTTCGACGCGGCTAGCTCCGCTCGTTCGAATGCGCCCTCTTGCACGTGAAACGGCCACCTATGGAAACGCGCCCTCTCGCATGTGAAACGGTCGTCGGAATGGTCGTCGGAGTTAGCTCCGGCGCGTCTCCGGCCGGTGCTGAGCTGGCACCCACGTGGCACCATCCCGTGCCACTGACTGGTGGCCCCCAGTGGACCCGCTGACCCCCGTTGACTGGTTTGACCAGTCAACCGTGCTGACGGGGCAGCCCCCAGCCACTGACATGTGGGCCCCCCTCTGTTTTATTAGTCTAATAACATTTTATAAATAAAAATGATTAGTTAACCTAAAACACTCACTGACGCCCGGGGCCCACCCCCTAATTAACCCTTTGTTAGTCTAAATTAACACTGTTAAAGTCACAGAGGCTGACATGTGGGTCCCGCTGGACCCACATGTCAGGTTTGACCTGTACAGCCGCTGTTGACTTGCTGATGTCAGCATGGCGTCATGCTGACGTCATATTCCTTTTTTCTATTAATTTAATAATCCCAGAAAATGGTTTAATCTTTAAAAAATTCATATAAAACAATCCGTAACTCGGATGAAAATGTTTTCTATATGAAAGTTGCTCAGAAAAATCCAACGAATCCGAACATGAGGTCTGTTTACCTGTCAGATGCCTCTAGCATGCTGAACATGGAACATACCCCCTCCGGTCATATGTCTGATACAGGTCCGGAACCGGGAATACATTCCTGGTTGAATTCCCCCTTCACCTATATCGTGTAGCCATACATTAGGTCACACCCGGCACAGCATATTGCCTTGTTACGCTTTGTGATGCTATGTTTGCTTTATATTTACTGCTTCTTCCCCCTCTTCTCTCCGGTAGACCCCGAGACCGATGCTGCCCCTGTGATCGACAACCTCGACGACGACCCCTCCTTGCCAGAGCAACCAGGCAAGCCCCCCCTTTGATCATCCCGATATCGCCCATTCCATTCTCTCATGCTTGCATTAGTTTTTGCTACTGTTATTGTTTGCTCCTATTCTGATGCATAGCCTGCTTTTGTAACCTGCTTATTGTTACCTTACCTGCTTGTCCTAGACTGCTTAGTATAGGTTGGTTAGTGATCCATCAGTGACCCCCACCTTGTCCTTGTTGCCCCTGCTTCATCATTGAAGACCCGATCAACGGGATTGAAGACCAAGCCTCGGCACCGCACATCACTTTCCCCTTAGTTGCTCGACACTGCTGGGTTACTATCGAGTGCCGAGGGTGAGACCTCTACAACACTTCTGATTTTAACCCTGTAGTGTAGCTATTCGGTTGTGGTCATCAAGGGTGATTCCGCCTTAACCACTTCCGATACGACTCTGTCGTGCAACCCCTCAAGTGTGAACCTCGGGGGTGATTCCTCTTAAGTTCACCTTGATGATTACATCGAGTAGAATTCACCGGGGGTGATTCCTCGGGTTTTCCTCTTGATGTTTAGACACACAGTTACTATGTTTACTATGACTTTACACTGAACCATGTTACTAAAGACGGGTCGACCCTGAGGGGTACCCGCGCGAGCATAATTGCGAGTGATGTGGAGTCGGGTTGACCTGGAAGGTGCCTGAGAGATAATTACGAGGCATGGTCGGGCATTCTTAGCCCTTGCCGCAAGTCCTCGAGACGGGGCAACGGGGTCACATCTTTCATGAGTCTCTGCTTGTTACCGCGCGTTCCTAATCCACTACGATTTGGATATTTGATCCGAGGGGCCTCTGGCCTGATAGCACTAACCATCACCTGGGCATAGTATGGGCGTTCTGCGTCGTATGCATCAGCCGAAGCTTATTAGACGTCAGCGACTGAGTGGCGCACGCCGGGTTGGACTGGTAAGCTCCTACCTTTTTTAAGGAGGTAGCTAGGTCTGCTCACCGGCCGCCCACGCAATGTGCAGGAGTTCCCGGGGAGATGGCCCATGACCCCTGGGGGCATAGGTTTAGTCCGGCGTGCTGACCTCTCTATTAAGCCTAGGTCGGGTTGCGGCGTATTGTTTGGCCGAGGCCGGGCATGACCCAGGAAAGTGTGTCCGTCCGGAGTTAATCGAGCGTGGTGGGTAAGTTGGTGCACCCCTGCAGGGAAGAAAATATCTATCGATAGACTGTCCTACGGTAACGAACGCTCGGAGTTGTATCCCAATCGATACAACTAGAACTGGATACTTGTGATGAGAATTGGATGGTGATGAGAATTGAATTGTGATGATAATTGGATAGTATGGCTCTGGGATTGCTTTCTCGCAGGGAGTCGAGAAAGGATCTCTGGCCGAGGTTGATAACACTACTACTACTTTACCTTATGCTACTCTACTCCCTCCTGTTTGCTGCAAGATGGTGGTTTCCAGAAGATGCTAGTCTTCGATAGGAATAGGCCTTCTCTCTATTCTGGCGTTTCTGCAGCCCAGTCCACATATACAACCTTTCTTTGATAATGTTGCATATGTAGTGTAGATCCTTGCTTGCGAGTACTTTGGATCTTTGGATGAGTACTCACGGTCAGCAGTCAGTGTTTTGCATCATGTCAGACCAAAGTGATAGTCAGAACAGGGAAGAAGAGCAGATACACATGAGTGAGGGCACTAGTCCCTCAAGTACTTCAGATGAAGGCAGCAGAAGTACTCCTAGCAATTTGCCCAAAGCAGCCACAAGAGCAAGAAGGAAGAGAACCTCACACTCAGAGGATGAGGACTATGTGGCAGCAGAAGATGAGGCTACTTCCAAGAAGGTAGTGCTCAAAAAGGAGTATGGCTCAACAAAGAACATAAAGTCAGGCATGAAGATCAAAAGGCCAGCAGGTAGACAACCAATGTCCAAAGCCAGAGCCTCCACTCAAGTACCTGAGCAGCCTGATCCCAAAGAGCCAGCTGCTGAAGGAAAGAAAAGGAAGGAAAGGGTCAAAAAGACCATGGCCAGAGTGATTGGGAAGCCTGCTATGATGGAGGAAGAGGAAGAAGAAGAGGTTGCAGCACCAGCACCAAAGGCACAGAAGCTGATGGGTGATGCTATAAAGTCAGGGGCTGCAACATCTAAGCCCAAAGAAGCACCCAAAGCTGCCTCCAAGCCCAAGATTGCACCAAAGAGAAATACCAGGAGTATACCAGCAGCTGAGAAGAACAAGGCTCCAATGCCTGATATTGCTGCTGAGGAAGATGAAGAAGGGCAGATCCTAAGAAAGCTCAAACCCAAGATTCCAGACCACAACGATGCTCATTCAGTGGCTGAGAATATGAAGCTAAGGAAGGATGCAGGGTTGAGGCTATGGAGATTGTCAGATCCATATGCCACCAGGAGAAGAACTGTTGTTGATTACAGGTTCCACACCAAGCAGCAGCAGGACTTCTATGAGACCATCTTATTGGATAAGAAGCTCATAGTGTGTGATATGAGGTGGGTCGACTAGACCTACATGAAGGAAAATGAAGAACACTATCCTGGAGTGCAAGACAGTTTCATTGCTTGTGGAGTTGCAGATTTTGTTGGGCAGAAGCTCACCAACTGGAATGATGAACTCATTATGCAATTCTACTCCACAACATATTTCTATCCAGATGGCAGTATAGTTTGGATGTCTGAAGGTACGAGATACCAGTCAACCATTGAGGAGTGGGCAAATCTGATCAATGCCCCAAAGGAGAGTGAAGATGACTTGGACATTTATGCCAAGAAGAAGATGGATCACAACTCAATGTCACAAATGTACAAGGAGATTCCTGATGAAGCTCTTGAGACCTTCAAATTTGGATAAATTCATTTTCTTCTGTCAGGGCTGCCTACGATCAACTGGATCTTAAGGCACACTCATTTGCCCAAATCAGGTGACCACAACATGATAAGAGGGCATGCAATTAACTTGCTTCACATTTTTTATGTGCCCCAGAAGTTCAAGGTCATGAGCCTTATGGTTGAAACAATCAAAAGGACTACAGCAGACCAGAAGAGAAGTTGTGGATATGCCCCACAGATTCAGGAGTTGATTAACTCAAAGATGGGCACAGGAAAATATCAGTTGGATAAAGAACATTTTGCTCTATATCCAGACTTTGAGGACAATCAAGTTGTCATGAATGAGAATGAACCATCATCAGTACAAGCTCAAGAGAAGAAGGAGAAAGCAAGGAAAGAGAAGGCTGCCAAGATGCCAACTCAAGCAGAGGCATCTGAGTACTTTCTGAAGAACAAGCAGTAGCAGCTTGGTTACTTGATAGCATCATCACTGAGGATTGAGAAGGGGTTGGCCACCCTGACTCAAAACCAGGAGAGCCTGGAAAGAATCATGGAACAAAAATTCTATGATCTTGATGTCAAAGTAACTGAGATTCAGTCAGTTGTGGAGCAGCTACAGGATGACATGCAGGAGAGGAAGGGTAGGACAACAACTGATGCATTTGCCAGAGTTCCTAGAGCTCAGAGGTCAGATGTAGAGCCAGTGAAAGACTCCAGAGCCACATCATCTACACCAGCTACAGCTCCTACAGCTCCAGGGCTACCAGCTCCAGCACCAACTCCTTCAGCTCCAACCACATATACTGAAGTCTTCATCCAAGGAGCCATCTCTACGCCACCAACAGAAGACCAAGCCTGAGAGACGATATAGTCCTATGCATTTTCTAGGAACTTTTTGGTAACTTGTTGCCAAAGGGGGAGAAAAATGTATAGATCATAGGCTTCGAGAGAGAGAGATTTGCTGTTTTTTGTTCTCTCTTGTCTTCTTGGTTGAAACTTGTTGCTTTTGATTGCTTGAGATACTATGCATTACCTGTGAGACATTAATGATCATGTGTTTGATCATAAGCTACACTTATGCTTGATTATATGCTATTATCTTACCTATCCTTATATGATCATTCACTTTGCTTGGTGATGAGTGCATGTATTCAATTTTTATTATTTTGAGTGCTCCACCAAGATGTATGTGACATGGAAGAGTAACCCATGAGCCTAATTCCTTGTGCATTTGCAGTCCAAAGCAAATCTTAAACTATGCACAAATTTAGGGGGAGCTCTTGCTTATCACATACTTCTCAAAGCGACGATATTTTTCAATCTTATTATCATTTGTCGAAGCTTTGATCTATATGTTGTCATCAATTACCAAAAAGGGGGAGATTGAAAGTGCAACTATCCCTAAGTGGTTTTGGTAATTCATAACAACATATAGCTCATTGAGCTAATGCTATTCCAAGACAAATATTTCCAGAAAGCTCAATGAATGGCATGGCATGGATGATGAAAGTGGATCCCTCAAAAATATCAAGGACAAAGGATTGGCTCAAGCTCAAAAGCTCAAGACTCTTCATTTTACATTTTAGTGATCCAAGATCACATTGAGTCTATAGGAAAAGCCAATACTATCAAGGAGGGATGAGGTGTTGCTTAATGAGCCTCTTGCTTCATGTGCTTAGTGATATGCTCCAAAACCCTCCACTACTTTCTCACATCCACATATGACCTAAACCTAAAGTCAAAATCGGTCATATCGATTCTTCCTATCCGGTGCCACCGAGTTCAGATGTCATAGCCACTGCCACAAACCCTAGGCAAATCGGTCTCACCGATAGGGATCTCGGTCTCACCGAGATGGGATTGTAATCTCTCTGTTTCCCTTCGTAACGTTTTGGTCTAACCAAAGTGAGTGATCGGTCCCACCGAGATTGCAATGTAAACTATTTATTTCCCTTTCGTAACATTTCGGTCTCACCGAAAAGAGCGAATCGGTCCCACCGAGTTTACCTGACCAACTCTCTGATTAGCTAATTACCAAAATTGGTCTCACCGAGTTTGTGTAATCGGTCTCACCGAGATTACGTTATGCCCTAACCCTAATCATATCGGTCCTACCGAGTTGCATTTCGGTCCCACCGAAAATCCTAACGGTCACATTGTTTACTAAATCGGTCCGACCGAGTTTGTTGATTCGGTCCCACCGAGTTTGGTAAATTGTGTGTAACTGTTAGATTTTGTGTGGAGGCTATATATACCCCTCCACCTCCTCTTCATTCGTGGAGAGAGCCATCAGAACAAACCTACACTTCCAACTTACCAGTTCTGAGAGAGAACCACCTACTCATGTGTTGAGGCCAAGATATTCCATTCCTACCATATGAATCTTGATCTCTAGCCTTCCCAAGTTGCTCTCCACTCAAATCTTCTTCCACCAGATCCAAATCCTATGAGAGAGAGTTGAGTGTTGGGGAGACTATCATTTGAAGCACAAGAGCAAGGAGTTCATCATCAACACACCATTTGTTACTTCTTGGAGAGTGGTGTCTCCTAGATTGGCTAGGTGTCACTTGGGAGCCTCCGACAAGATTGTGGAGTTGAACCAAGGAGTTTGTAAGGGCAAGGAGATCGCCTACTTCGTGAAGATCTACCGCTAGTGAGGCAAGTCCTTCGTGGGCGACGGCCATGGTGGGATAGACAAGGTTGCTTCTTCGTGGACCCTTCGTGGGTGGAGCCCTCTGTGGACTCGCGCAACCGTTACCCTTCGTGGGTTGAAGTCTCCATCAACGTGGATGTACGATATCACCACCTATCGGAACCACGACAAAAACATCCGTGTCTCCAATTGCGTTTGAATTCTCTAAACCCTTCCCTTTTCATTCTTGCAAGTTGCATGCTTTAATTTCCGCTGCTTATATACTCTTTGCATGCTTGCTTGAATTGTGTGATGGTTGCTTGACTTGTCCAAAGATTGCTAAAATCTGCCAAACTCTAAAATTGGGAAAAGGTTAAGTTTTTAATTGGGCAAGTAGTCTAATCACCCCCTCTAGACATACTTCAAGGTCCTACACCTACCACCGATAAATCCCCATGGATAGCTGCATACACTTGCCGTCCAAACCTTCTTTTCCAATTGCTCTTGTTATTACAAGATACCCTGGAATACTTTTCGATATTCCGAGAATCCATTGTGCCTGCTGCCTTGCAGCTCCTTTTCCGCATGAATACATGTTCGAATAATTCCTCACACTTAGCCAGGACTTTTTCAGTCCTAGTTATTCATGTGTTTCACAAAATATCCCGAAATGCTATCCGACCTTCCGAGAATCTTTTGCAACCTATTGCTTTGGAAAGTCTTCCATGTCGGCATTATGGTTAATTCCATATTTCTAGTAATCTCCGTTGACATCCTATGTCTCTATCGTTTCGAGTCCCTTCATCCAATATGTTGCGAATGCTCGAAATCCTCAATCAGATCCTAGCATTCATCCTTCCGGCTCAAATGTCACTCCGAACATGGGCTTGTTCTTGGCTATTGAAACCTTGATTGATTGTCGATCTATATCAATTCAACTCAATTATATTTTGATTAGAGCCTCTGCTTCTGATCTTCTGATATGAAAATCATGATTCCTTTGTATTCAAGCTTTGAAGTTATCCAGATATATCTATAATCCGATGCCTTTGCATTCTTTCCTTTTCTGGTTGAGTATCGATACTCACATCAGATCCTTTATGGACCGCTATATCCTTGGTTGGATTATTATCCGACAATGTCCTTAATATTCATTAACCTTGAGAGCTCTTCCCTTGATACATAATGCCTTTCGTAAATTTGTATCCTTTGCTTTTGTCAGCCATACTCAACCTTCGAACTTGCGTCAATTATTCTTGAAATTCGCGGTATATGTTCCTAAGATGCCCCTAAGGGTTGAACCTATGCCTTCCCTAATCCGTGTGAACCCAAGAGTTTTAAGCGTCATACACTTCTGAAGTTTTGCCAGATAACTTTTCAACACTACAACTTCATCGAAAGTGAGAAGTAAATGAAATGATATGCATTGAAGAAGTGGGAGTCGACCTTGAACTTTGTGTTCATGCCCATGGACACGATGTAGATCTTATCATTGAAGCTTCTCTTAAAATTAATTATCCACTTGGTATAAGATCATCTTATATTTAGGATTTGATCCTTTGCAACCGTGGTTCTGACCATGATTGTTCCCCTTTGATTCCTTTTCTCGGACATGTTAAAGCACTTGTCTTCTGCAGATAAATGCATCTCCGCAACCTCTGTTTTGATCTACCTTCGAGTATTACCCTCCGGTATCTTGAGAATAACAAAGAACCGTGTTGCTTCCTACGAGTCTTCATCTGGTATTGCTTCTCATCGATTTCAGATTTCCCTGGGTTTTGAGTTGTTAGTCACTCGAGAACGCCGATAAGTGAATCGATTCCACACTCCGATTCTATAACTCCAAGTAATTTTGTTGCTTACGAGTTTAATAATCCTTCAAGTCATTCCTAGCCTGATCGGCTATATCCTTACCATGGTAACTTTTAACTATGCTACCTGGTCCTTCTTCCCGGAGCACAATTTTCGATGATGAGCTAAGTCTACGTCGATCTTCCTCGTCATATCATTTATCTTTGAACAACAAGCTTGATTTTGAGTTTGTGTCGTACCTGTGGTTCCAATAACCTTTTGCTTCATCTTTCCTTTGACTTGATGTCATCACCGATCGATTAGGTCTTCATGAAATCTCTCGACAAATGTGTCATGATCATCATCAACATTCTGATGCTCCTCCAGGATATCAATCGAATTCATGATGAGAAATACCATCTGTGCCCCTCGATGATTTGGGTTATCATCGACAACATTCTTACCTTCCCCCGTAACACAATTTTGTTCATATCATTTTGGCATTACATCCTTTTGACATGTCGATGGATTGCTGCTGAACCCATCAGCCACATCCTCATCTTTCAATGATGAAATTGTACGAACTATTCTAGCAGTTCCCACGGGATCCTTTGTGTATCCAAAGTCTGACCTTTCCCCGATGACCATGTCAACACTATCCCGAAGCATGTGTGTGGTACTCCGATCATCAACAAGAACATTGGGAGCGCAATGCTAACTGTTCTTGATCAATTATCCAAACACCATTGTATGGGTAAACCTCATAAATTCCTTGCCCCTTTGTCTAAACGGCTTAATACTTGGAGCCCTATCATGCTCTGCCTTTCCTTAGGAAAGTTATACTCTTAACACTTGGGTATAAACACATTTTCCTTGCCATTGGTCTATTTAATCTGATAATCACATTTTCCTTTCCATTGTTTTGTTTAACCTTTCTTGTGATCTAACTTGTCTGGCCAGATATAAATCCATGCTTAAGTAAGCACCTCGGTGTACAACTCTGTCAGTAAGACCCTGTTACTATTGTTGATGACATTCCGGTAACCACCGTTGGACGAGAACTTTGCCTATTAGTCCGCCTCGTCTTACGAGCAGGAAAATGGTTCTCTTCGTCCCACGCCCTTGGTACCAAACTTTGTTGCCAACATAACTGACAGGCTATCCTCTGATCTGCCTTGCTATCATGACCATTCAAGATGTTAGCGCCTTCCTGCTTTTAACCCACATGTTGGGCCCATAACCCACAGTTCCACAAGATCGAAACCTGACTCTCCTGTACACCCTTGTTTCTAAGGTTATTTCTCACGCTTGGCTTCATATGAAAATCCCGAGCCGCCTTCCGAGAGGCGATCTATTCTAGTATCAGATGCAATACTTATTCCCATTGCTCTGAACCCCTTTCACCCTCTGTTCCAGGCAACGAATGATTGCCTACCAAGTTGAAGCTTCTTATTGCACCTTCTTACCTTGCTCTCGATGACTTTCTTGGATTTCAACTTGAGAGATGCCTCTATGCCACGTTCACTGAGATAGCCCCGAGGTACCTATCTTGTGTTGAGCTCTGTCCTTCCCGAGTCTCTCTCCCTTACTCCGCCTCTTAAATCTCGGGACGAGATTTCTTGTAGTGGAGGAGATTTGTAACACCCCGAGAATCATGCTACAATAATCCCCTTCTAATGATGCCTTGTCATCCTTGTTACTGTTGCTAATCTTCACTTGATCCAAATCACCGATTCAAATTCAAATCCAATCTAAAGTCAAAAACTCTTATTTGTCTGACAGGAGATCTAAAATGTTCATCTTGTGGCAAATAGTCATTTGTTAATATTGGTGGTGAGCCAACATTTTTTGCAAAATGTCTAAATGGCCTAAAATAGCTATAACCGAAAGTTGTTAAAAGTAAAGGCAAAGTTTTTTTAAAAAAAGGGAAAAGCCCCCCCCCCCTCAACTGGGCCGACTGGCCGAGCTGGCCACCGCGCCCCCCCATGGGCCTCAGCTCACCTGGCAGCCCAATAGGCCATGTGGCCCACACACCCCCACCGGGTCGCCTTCCCCTCCACTGTGCAAGCGACCGCGCGCGCACGTCGCCGTCGAACCACCTCGCCAGCCATGCCGCTACAGGCACCGCGGGGAGGATAAGGGCAGCCACGACGCCTCGGGCTCCCTCCCCACTCGCCCACTTGCCCCCTCTCCCCCTCGTCGCTCTCTCCCTCGCTCTCCAGATCCCCTCCCCTCCTCAACCGACGCCTCCATTGCCATGGATGTGCCGTAGCCGCGGCCACCGGCCACCCCGTGCCTCGCCAGCACGTCCACGAGACGCGCTGTCCTCGGCTACACCCTCTGCATCAACTAGAGCGAGAAGGGAGCCACCACCGTGAGCCCGACGACCCCTTCTTCCTCCTGCGGCCGTCTTCGTCTCCAGCGCCGATTCGCCGCCGTTGGTCCTCCCCGAGCCCGCTAACGCACACCTACAGGCTCACGGTGAGCAGCCGCATCGCCTCCCCCTCTCTCCGGCCTCTCCCAGTAGCCGCAGCCGCCGCTTTTGCCGCGCCCGAACACCTCTCCGCCGATGAGCTCATGACCGTCGCCATAGCCGTTGTAATGCTTGCCGAGCACAGCACCGTGCTCCTGGAGCCCCTAGGAGCACAACGAACACGCGCACGCGCTCCGCCGAGCTCCGTAGCGCCGTTTCCGTTGAGGTTCCATACGCGCCGCCGCCGTAGCTCGTCGCCGGCCTCGTTTCCGGCCACCTCCGGCCACATAACCACCACGGTTCAACGCGGCTAGCTCCGCTCGTTCGAACGCGCCCTCTCGCGCGTGAAACAGCCACCTATGGATGAATCCCGCCACTCTCCTGTTCGCTCGGCCGTTGGAATGGTCGCCGGAGTTAGCTCCGGCGCGTCTCCTGCCGGTGCCGAGCTGGCACCCACGTGGCACCGTCCCGTGCCACTGACTGGTGGCCCCTAGTGGACCCATTGACCCCTGTTGACTGGTTTGACCAGTCAACCGTGCTGACGGGGCAGCCCCCAGCCACTGACATGTGGGCCCCCCTCTGTTTTATTAGTCTAATAACGTTTTATAAATAAAAATGATTAGTTTACCTAAAACACTCACTGACGCCTGGGGCCCACCCCCTAATTAACCCTCTGTTAGTCTAAATTAACACTGTTAAAGTCACAGAGGCTGACTTGTGGGTCCCGCTGGACCCACATGTCAAGTTTGACCTGTACAGCCGCTGTTGACTTGCTCATGTCAACATGGCATCATGCTGACATCATATTCCTTTTTCTATTAATTTAATAATCCCAAAAAATGGTTTAATCTTTAAAAATTCATATAAAACAATCCATAACTCGGATGAAAATGTTTTCTATATGAAAGTTGCTCAGAAAAATCCAATGAATCCGAACATGTGGTCTGTTTACCTGTCAGATGCCTCTAGCATGCTGAACATGGAACATACCCCCTCCGGCCATCTGTCTGATACAGGTCCGGAACCGGGAATACATTCCCGGTTGAATTCCCCCTTCACCTATATCGTGTAGCCATACGTTAGGTCACACCCGACACAGCATATTGCCTTGTTACGCTTTGTGATGCTATGTTTGCTTTATATTTACTGTTTCTTCCCCCTCTTCTCTCCGGTAGACCCCGAGACTGATGCTGCCCCTATGATCGACTACGTCAACGATGACCCCTCCTTGCCAGAGCAACCAGGCAAGCCTCCCCTTTGATCATCCCGATATCGCCCATTCCATTCTCTCATGCTTGCATTAGTTTTTGCTACTGTTATTGTTTGCTCCTATTCTGATGCATAGCCTGCTTATTGTTACCTTACCTGCTTATCCTAGACTGCTTAGTATAGGTTGGTTAGTGATCCATCAGTGACCCCCACCTTGTCCTTGTTGCCCCTGCTTCATCATTGAAGACCCGATCAACGGGATCGAAGACCAGGCCCCGGCAACGCACATCACTTTCCCCTTAGTTGCTCGACACTGCTGGGTTACTATCGAGTGCCGAGGGTGAGACCTCTACAGCACTTCTGATTTTAACCCTGTAGTGTAGCTATTCGGTCGTGGTCATCGAGGGTGATTCCGCCTTAACCACTTCCGATACGACTCTGTCGTGCAACCCCTCAAGTGTGAACCTCGGGGGTGATTCCTCTTAAGTTCACCTTGATGATTACATCGAGTAGAATTCACCGAGGGTGATTCCTCGGGTTTTCCCCTTGATGTTTAGACACACAGTTACTATGTTTACTATGACTTTACAGTGAACCATGTTACTAAAGACGGGTCGACCCTGAGGGGTACCCACGCGAGCATAATTGCGAGTGATGTGGAGTCGGGTTGACCTGGAAGGTGCCCGAGAGATAATTACGAGGCATGGCCGGGCATTCTTAGCCCTTGCTGCAAGTCCTCGAGACGGAGCAACGGGGTCACATCTTTCGTGAGTCTCTGCTTGTTACCACGCGTTCCTAATCCACTACGATTTGGATATTTGATCCAAGGGGCCTCTGGCCTGATAGCACTAGCCATCACGTGGGCATAGTATGGGCGTTCTGCGTCGTATGCATCAGCCGAAGCTTATTAGACGTCAGCGACTGAACGGCGCGCGCCGGGTTGGACTGGTAAGCTCCTACCTTTTTTAAGGAGGTAGCTAGGTCTGCTCACCGGCCGCCCACGCAACGTGCAGGAGTTCCCGGGGAGATGGCCCATGACCCCTGGGGGCATAGGTTTAGTCCGGCGTGCTGACCTCTCTATTAAGCCTAGGACAGGTTGCGGCGTATTGTTTAGCCGAGGCCGGGCATGACCCAGGAAAGTGTGTCCGGCCGGCGTTAATCGAGCATGGTGGGTAAGTTGGTGCACCCCTGCAGGGAAGAAAACATCTATCGATAGCCTGTCCTACGGTAACGGACGCTCGGAGTTGTATCCCGATCGATACAACTAGAACTGGATACTTGTGATGAGAATTGCTGGTGATGAGAATTGAATTGTGATGATAATTGGATAGTATGGCTCTGGGATTGCTTTCTCGCAGGGAGTCGAGAAAGGATCTCTGGCCGAGGTTGATAACACCACTACTACTTTACCTTATGCTACTCTACTCCCTCCTGTTTGCTGCAAGATGGTGGTTTCCAGAAAATGCTAGTCTTCGATAGGACTAGGCCTTCTCTCTATTTTGGCATTTCTGCAGCCCAGTCCACATATACAACCTTTCTTTGATAATGTTGCATATGTAGTGTAGATCCTTGCTTGCGAGTACTTTGGATGAGTACTCACGGTTGCTTTGCTACCCCTTTTCCCCCTTCTTTCTTCTTTCTGGTTGTTGCAACCAGATGGTGGAGTCCAGGAGCCAGACGCCACCTTCGACGACGACTACTACTACCACGAGGGTGCCTACTACCACATGAAGACAGCGACGACCAGGAGTAGTTAGGAGGCTCCCAGGCAGGAGGCCTTGCCTTTTCGATCGATGTTGCTTTTGTGCTAGCCTTCTTAAGGCAAACTTGTCTAACTTATGTCTGTACTCAGATATTGTTGCTTCCGCTGACTCTTGTGTTTTCGAGCTTATGTATTCGAGCCCTCGAAGCCCCTGGCTTGTAATATAAAACTTGTATTATTTTAATTTGTGTTTAGAGTTGTGTTGTGATATCTTCCCGTGAGTCCTTGATCTTGATCGTACACATTTGCGTGTATGATTAGTGTACGATTGAATCGGGGGCGTCACATCTTGGAACAATACACATATGTTTTCGAAGAACCAAAAGAAATCCCGCCTCAGCGTGCTTGTGACCATTGGATCCCAGTCATGGAAGGGGCGCAACCTATTAACTTGCAACCATATCGGCACAAACCAGAGATCAAAAATGAGATTAAGCGCCAGGTGAAGGAGCTGCTTGCGACAACATCATCCAAAAGAGCACCAATATGTTTTCTTATCCAACTCTTCTTGCGAAAAAGAAAGATGGTACACGGCGGCTGTGTGTGGATTACCGATGTCTAAATTAATGCAATGACGATCGTCAGCAAGTACCCTGTCCCGGTCATAGATGAACTGCTCGATGAATTGGTCGGAGCTTGTTGGTTCTCTAAGTTGGACCTTCACGCGGACTACCATCAAATACGGTTGGCGAAAGGAGAAGAGTACAAGACGACTTTCTCAACACATTCTAGTCACTGGGAGTACTTGGTTATGTCGTTTGGATTAGCTGCTGCTCCTCCAACTTTCATAGGTGTTGTAACCTCCACACTTCAACCAGTGCTGCGAGTCTGTGTCATCCTGTTCTTCGACGACATTCTGGTTTTCCGTAAAACCTTAGCACAACATGTGGATGACCTTCGGCAAGTGCTCCAGCTGCTTCGGAGCGACCACTGGCAAGTGAAGCAATCGAAATGTGCCCTCGGTCAATGCCAGATCACCTATCTCGGGCATGTCATTAATGAACATGGCAGCGAAGATAGCACGCTCATACTTGGATAATGTTTACAAACTCCATGGTCTGCCCAAGGCTGCCATCTCCGATCGGGAACCTGTTTTCACAAGCAAGTTTTAGCGCAAGTTGGTCGCCATCATCGGCTCTGAACTCAACATGAGCACACAATATCATCCGCAGCCGGACGGCTAGTCGGAACGGGTCAATCAATGCATCGAGATATACCTCAGATGTTTCATCCACGCCTGCCCAAATCACTGGAGCCAATTCCTTTCACTTGTTGAGTTCTGGTACAACTCTAGTCACCACTAGATCTGCTTTAGACATGTCTCCTTCTCATGCTCTATACGACCACAAACCCAGAAATTGGGGGAATCGAAGCGGCATCAACCTACAAAATTGCAGCACTGGACTGCTTGGAAGAGAGGAAGACAATACATCAAGTATTGAAGCAACATCTGCACCGAGCTCGTCACATCATGAAACTACGGGCAAACAAGAAATGTACTGACAAGGAATTCACTGTGGGGGATGATGTTTTCGTCAAACTGCAACCATATGTGCAATCGCTAGTGCATCGCCGAGCCAACCACCAGCTGGCCTTCAAATATGCTGGCCCTTTCAAAGTGATGTGCAAGATCAATCATGTCGCATATGAGCTGGAGCTGCCGCCAGAATCGAAGGTCCACCCGATATTCCATGTCTACCAACTACGACAAGTACTCTCCCCAGGTACAGACGCCTCCGCTACTTTGCCAATACCTCACTTTGCGGATTTGGTTCCCGTTGAGCTACTAGACAGGTGCTGGCGACAGACCCCTACCGGTCACCGCGAGCAATACTTGGTTCGCTGGTCAGACTATGATCTGTGGGACGCTACTGGGAGGATGCTCTCGCGCTCAAGGCTCGCTACCCCTGCTGTAGCAGCTTGGGGACAAGCATGCTCTCAAGGGGAAGGGGATGTCAGTGTCTCAAGTATAACCACACCCAAGGGCGACAGGACGTCTGCCGAGGCAGCTAACCGCGACACACTGGCGACAGATCAAGGGCATGCCACCAATCAGGGCAGAGGCCGCGTCATCGACAGGCCACCTCAGATCAAACACCCGAACTGCCAGTACGTGGGTCCGGAATGGCTGAACACTACTTAAGGCAGCACGCGCAAGCAAGAGAGCATCCGGGCTTGGATCACGGCAAACGGCACGGCTGGCTACCTTTCCCTTTCTTCTTCTTTTCCAAGACAGGCTCCTGTGGAGCGAGTGTATCAGGTGTGGAACTCTGTAACACTGAAACTAGAGAGAAGAATAGATCGAGATCCTAAGAGCAAGTACAATAAGGTGACATAAGCAGGCTATAAGGACTAGAATATTATATTTTTGCTTAGTTGGAGGAGAGAGAAGAGAATCAGGCTCTTGGTTACTAGCCGGCTCTAACACGAGACCCAAGACGCTTTGTGAGGTTGTAAGTTATGCCAACTACTAATGAAGTAGTACACATATAAAACTTATTATTGTACATGCCGGCTATAAGGTTGACTATAGATGACATGTCTACTCCTTACAACCGGCTATATTATTAATCATGCTCTAATGCAAACAGACCGCAGTAACAATAAATTCGAAGGCCGCAGTGGCTTAGCAGTAATTACTACCTCCGTCCTTGTTTATTGGTCCTCATAGTATTTTGTGCCAAACTTTGACCTTAGATTTAACTAAAAAAATTAATGCATGTAACCAAAAATAATATCCCTCAAAACTATGTTCAAATACGAATCCAAGGATATAATTTTTGCTAACATGCATTATTATTTATTTAGTTAAATCTATGATCAAAGTTTAGCACAAAATACTAAGGGGACCAATAAACCATGACGGAGGTAGTAAACACGATGTCACTCTGAGTGCTTCTTGCCCTTGTCCTTGGACGGCGGGGGCACCAGATCGCCGCAATCATACCACAAGGTATCGGCGAGCTTGGGGAAGATGAACCTGTAAAAGATCAAGTCACGGAACAGCTTGACAAGGTACCCCCGCAGGCCCTCCTGCGCGTTGTTGATCCCGCCATGCTGGACCCAGCCCGACAGGTAGGCTCCGGCGACCAGCCAGGCGGCCCGGCCACGGCGCTCCGACACGTAGGCCGCCACCCCCTCCGCCGGCGTGGCCGCCCGCGACAGGGCGCGCGCGAGCACCACCGCGTCCTCCAGCGCCGAGCATCCGCCCTGCGCAAGGTCCGGCGTCATGGGGTGGAACGCGTCGCCGGCCACCGTGACCGACCCGCGAGCGGCCGGGCCCGTCAAGATGCCCCAAGGCGACCGGTAGAGCAGCGGAGCCCACGAGACGCTCTTGTGGTCCGAGTGGCGCACCACGTCCAGGTACTCGGCCGGCATGTGCTTCCCCAGGTTCTCGGTGACCTCCCGCAGGATCTTGGCCGGGTCCGCGCCGGCTTCTTCCTCCGCTGCGGCGACGGTGTTGTTGACGAGGAACCAGTAGACTTCCGTGTCGCTGATGGGCACCATGCTGGCCCTGAGGCCCGCCGAGAGGAACTGCCGGAGCTCTTTCTTCATGCCGTGGCCGTCCGGGTAGACGGCGAGGCCGCGGACGGCGGACCGGCCGCATGTCACCGGCTCCGACAGGCCTAGCCACCGCGCCACCACCGAGTGCACCCCGTCGCACCCGATCACCACCTGATGGTGGATTGGACGACGTTTACAAGACAAGACGACTTAGGCTATGATCGAGTACTAGCAGATGCGCACGACTACAATTAATTAAGTGTGGCTTGGTGTATTACCTTGGCTCGGATCACTGTGCCGTCGTCTAACCGGAGAACGGAGGTCTCCGGCGAACCCTCCTCCTCGGCTGTCTCGCTGTTGATGGAGACGAGCTTGGACGAGAAGCGGATGGTGCCCGGCGGGAGCTCCTCCGCGAGCGCTTCCAGCAGCGCCTTTCGATCCGCCGGCCTCGCCTTGATTTCGCCGCTTCATTTTTGCATCGATTGGTTTAGCAGCCAAATTGATCAGATTCTCTATGTCTATGCTAGTATTAGTTCTGCTATCGACTCGATCAACAGGTGTCACCAACAGACCTGTTTTTGCGTGCAGCGAAGCGAAACACCTGAGTAGCTCCATTTTCAAGATTGGTCACCTGAAATCTGCATGCAGCAACAGAATCGATTCAAAGTAATTTTGTTTTCTCTTGTTGATATATACTGTACTAAGAACAAGGAAAGGCAAAGCTGACGACGCACGTTTCGTAGGCGTCGTAGCGGGACATGAGCTTGTGCGCGACGCCCAGCGCGCGGAGCGCGAACCAGCCGCTGGGGAAGATGGTGAGCGCGGCGCCCGTGGCGCGCAGCTCGGCGTGCCGCTCCAGGACCAGAACGCCGCCGCCCACGCCGGCCCGCCGCAGAGCCAGCGCGGTCGCCAGCCCTGCGATCCCGGCGCCGACGATGACCACCTCCGCCCCCGCCTCCACCGCCGATGACATCGCCACCTCACCCTCACTAGCCGGCTACCTCGTGTGCGTTGCTCCCTCAATTATATGCTTAGGACGGGCACCAAAGGTCACGTTAGACATCGGTAAGGTCACGTTGCCGCCCTCGTGTACGATCTGACGAATTTTTTTATTTATCGTGCCGGGTGTTCGGCGATTGAACATGAATGCTGATACTGCTCGTCGGGTCCAAAAATTAAACACGGTGGCCGATCGAGTGGGTGAGTGTCCCTGGTACAACGCAGACGCTCACGCACGGAACGTATCCTCCCACTAAATACACATAATCGGAAAATCTGAAATAAATCCAAAAAATTCGAGTGCCGATGTCAAGTCTAAAACTTGAACCCCGATGGTCCGGAAAATACCATTATCCTACTAACCATCTAACTACTGACCATATGCCATCGGCCGTGCTTCGAATTATTGTTCGTTTGTCCTTCTTGCTGTATGGGTGTGCCTATTAAACACGTAATTTTTGGCAACCGCATTATGTAATCAATGGGATGCTTAACAGGTTAGTTGGTATATGCATTATGGGCATCGGAGACCTAGCTACTTTCAGAAGTTGGACCACACACGAGTTGTTTTCTTGTATCCATCATGCTTTAATTGCTTCCATAAGTTTATCTTTATAGAACAGTGAAAGGAAACATTGTTTGATGAATTATTGTGTGACATCATCTAGAGAAAAGAGTTGTAGCAATCAAAATGAAAGAAGATGGCTTGAGGTGAAACCTCTACTCTTTCAATTTGTTTGCTAGATATATCTGTTGCTTTCTTGTGGGTCCTCAATGTATTCTAGAAATAATAAGAATAACTAGGTTATGAAAGATGAAATCAAGAATTAATAGTTGGATAATTCATAACATTTGCAGCTATACTTTTTTTTTGCGGAAACCTACACAAACTATTGTTGTGTTATTTACCTGGTCTTTACAATGTGGTTTCCAAACTTACACAAATTCATGCCAGATTTTACCTTAGTTTGGATATATAGGTTCTACAAAAAGAATCATCAGCAATAATCTGTAAGAGGAAGAAACTACAATACATTCCTCGATCCTAGAATTACACATGATGGTATGAAACATTTCCTTTAATTATGTCTACTCCCTCTCTCTCAGTTTATAAGGCGTGCACATACCACTAGGTCGTCAATTTGACCAACCTAATACAAGTAATATATAAATATACCAACATAAACTTCAGATCTCCTATTTTCAAAAGATATAATTTTTGTATTATATAGTTTATATTAGGGTGATCAAATTGGCAATCTAGGTATACGTGTAGGACTTGTAAACTGAGACGGAGGGAGTATGTTATTTTCATTTCAGCCAATTCTATCATTAGCACCAACTATCCTCCTTACTGGGGTTGTGCCTCAATAGTCGTATATATTGAAGAGTGCCCTAACTCCTTTGCGCCTTACCTTTAAGATGGCAAATGTGGGTTGGGGAAACACCCAAGATAATTTTAAATAAGGGAGGTGGTCTTCACCATGATCAGTTGGTAAAATATTCGGGTGTGCTTTTACATTTATTGGAAAACATTTGTCATTTGCTCAAATTTGTATTATGACATATCTGTCTCCCTTCATGTAATGGTAGCTGTTCACTTACTACATCTTAGAATTGATCTTAGTCTCACCACCAGAAGCGAGGTGCGCTTTGATGCCCGTTGGCTCAATGGCGTATTCATCTTTGGTATTTTCTTCACCAGCATCTGTTAGCGGATTGTGAGATCTCCTTATTTAAAGTTTAGGTATTTGGCTGGCCAGGACGGGAATTGAACTTATGAACAAGACCAAATGAGATTACGAAGTAAAAAATTATATTTTAAAGAACAATAGTTAATAACAATTGAAAATTAATAAATGGTCCATTCCTCATTTACTTTCCTTTAAGACCAACAATAGAATACACAAAGTGTATCAAATTAAAGAATATCACGGTTCACAAAGATCACCAAGCTCATCACATCGACATTTTTCCCCCTCAGAATCATGGTACTCCCATCTTTGGTTACTTGTACAATATAAACAATAAAACAAATAAATGAGAAGCAAGAGGGCACATGTTGTTAAAAAAAATCGGATGTCCCTGGTGTCTTCATCGGCATACTTTCAGCGGCAGACTTAAGAGCATTATCACGGGTAAATATTCTGATCTCAGAACAAAAGCTTGATGTGTGAAAGCATTCTATGATGCACAAAGATGCTTTATAACAAACCCAAAAAATATGATTTGATATGGATGAAAAAGAGGTATAAATTTGAACCCATTTTCCATCTGAAAGGTAATGAATTATGTCTCCTTAAGGTTATGATGGGCAAACTTAACTTCGGTCCTCTTTTATCATCCAGAGCAAGTTGCTTGAATGGTCTGTCTACTTGCAATTAACTTTGTAATAAAAAAATCTACAAAATAGCTATAGCTCTGGTCACACAAAAAATGTCTTTCCCTCAGACCTGAGGGTAAGGTTGAGCACAGTTAAGATGTGAGATTGTCTTGAGTTTACATACAAAACAAAAATGTATAGATCTGCCGTTAAGCTAAAACACCGTCCCTTAGTCATGATCTTTTGTTTGGGGTGTGATTATGCATATAAAGACGATCGGATGCAGCACCAAGATGCCATGTTCCTGGCCAGCAACAAGAAGCCAAGAACCCAAGTACAGAGAGAATTGGGTACAAGACTACTCATCTTTGGGCCAGCAACAGGAACCCAAGTACAGGACTACACATAAAACTACTAATACTAGGTCTTTAGTAACTTTCTGGACGGATCATTGCAAATGACATGCATGACTGAAACTTAATCTTCATGCCCTAGATTTTCTTTTCCCGAGTGAAGTAGGAGCGACCTGGCACATGAGGAGATCCTTCATTACACCGGGGCAGTTCTTGGTTAAATACTCAAAACCTTCAGACTCCATGGCCGCTTCCAGATTCGTGGGCGAACTGAGGAACACCAAGCATGCCGCCTTAAGCTCAGGGCAGTGGTGTTGCTCCGCCAATGCCAAGATAGTCGCCACAGAGTTTGTATCGATATGATTGCACAACTTATCTTCACAAATCAGCTTCAGCCTCTCCAAATCATACCTGTCTGCCGCAACAAGCAGATGCTGAGCCATGGCAGATTCCTCCTGTTGATCCATAGTAGGCAATGCATCCGTGTAGATGAATGCAAGCAGAGCCTTGAACACCTCTACCTCAATGTCATCTATACATATGACATTTGTGGTGGCGCTCTCCTTCATCGCCCCAATCAACTCTGCTCTGAAGACCGGAGACCGTGCCGCAAGCACCAATCGGTGGGCCGAGAATGTCTCCCCGCCGACTTGGAATTCGACATCGACGCCCTCCTTGCTCGACAAGAGATCCCCGAAGTGCCGGTGCATGTCAGACGGTGGCACCGCGACGGATGGTGTCTTCCGTGCGTGGAACTCGGACATGATAGTGACGTCCACCTTGACAGTGAAGGAATCGCCCTTGAGATGCTCTGATTTCTCCAATTCTTGCCTTTTCATGAAGTCGAACCCCCAAGATTTAAGCACAGAAAAGTCTCTGGTCTCGGTAGTAGCGGTATGGAGCGGCACGGGCTTCCCATCTTGGTCGATTAAGCTGAACTTGGCATGTGCCTTCACGGCCTCGGCGACAGTGTCGTCCAAGCTGAGAAAGAGGGATATGTAATCGGTGTACTCGGACTTGTCCCCGTTGGGATAGTACTCCACATGCCATGTGCGGCCTCCCACCTGGAACGGGCAAGAGTTGATCCACTTGCCATTCGGGACCTCCTTGGTGCGCGAGTAGCCGTCGATCTTGAGCAGGTGGTAGCCGCACACGACGCCGGCGACGATGGAGGAAGCAGATCCGGAGGGGACGCCTCCGCCGGCAACACGCGAGGTGGTAGACATTGTGTACGGTGGATGCAGGTTGGGCCGGTCGCTGGTGGGGAGCAGCGGCGGTGGTTCGTGGAGGGAACAGCGGCGAGGGTTTGGGTGGTGTATCCGCGGAGCCGGGAAAAAAGCAAGGTCTGCTAGGGTGAAGTTCGCGAGAGCTACGTCTCGCTTTATACAGCGCGGCGGCTATTGAGCCGGCCCAATAGTGTAGCTGATCGCGAGTTTTTTTTTCTTGTACTCTTGTCTTCCTTTTCTCTTTGAAAATCATCTAAATCTATTATCAAAGTTCAGTGGAAATACAAAGCATCTCAAATATAATAAAAATTACATTGAGATTCTAAGACCCCGAAACAATCACTACTACCGTCAGAATGAGCCGCCGACGCGCAGAAGTCACCGCTCCCCTACCAGAGCTGGCTTGTCCTTGTGATAACAACAGGGAAGTCTTCGTGCATGTGCCCCTAAGGGCCAACGTCCTGGAGCCGCAGTCATCACCGTTGAACCCTTGTATAGACCTGAAGCACCTGACATCAAATCTTGTCACAAGACGAGAAACCCTAACCTCACCGTCTCAAAGAGACGACAGGAATGTACGCCGGAGCTCCATCGACTATATCCAGACGGACGAACTCGAGGAGGATCAAAGCCTGGAAAGACAAACTCAGAGAAGTAGCAGTGCCATCCGCCCGAGCACAACACCTGCAAGGACTAGAAAACCCTAACCTAAACTACTAACCAGAGTGTAGACACCGGATGCCTGAGCGGTAGGCGGAGGGGACGCGAGTTCACGGCCTCACCGGCGAAGTTTTTCTTGTCTTTTTTTTCAGAATTTTTTGTACTCTTGTTTGTCAGTTTTTCTGCTATAGTATCGGTTTTCCTCATGTTTAATTTGGTATTACTTTTTCTTTTCTTTTTTTTAGTTTTTCTTTCTTTATTTCTTCGGTTCACACTCACTTTCTTTCATTTTTTTTATTTTTTAACATATATCTAATTTTTTAATACACATTATACATTTTGCGTATACATCATGAATATTTGTATATACTTTTAAGATTTTAAGAATATATAATTTATATTTTTAAATATATGTTTTGACGTCTACTTACATATTGTACATTTTTCGCATACATCTAAGACTTTTTTATCTATATTTAACATTTTCAAATACATGATTAATATTTATTTTTAATATATACTTTAATACACGTTGAAACACATTTTTGAATGATACAAAACATTATTTTTAAACTACGTGAACATTTTTATACATTGAATAAACATTTTGTTAATGTGACAAACTTTTTGTATGAAACTCGTGAACATTTTTCTAAGTGTAATGCATTTTTTGAATGGTATGAAATATTTTTTAGTTACATGAATATTTATTTTAAATTATTTAACATTTTACTAAATGTAATGTACATATTTTTAATGCACGATTATGTTTCAGGGTCATATTCATTTTCTGAATGGTATAAATATTTTTAAAAGTTGAGCAAACATTTTTTACACTACATTTACATTTTTTAAATATGCGATGCACACTTTTAAAAACGAACTATTTTTTGATACGAGGTGACAGGGCCTGCTCTGAGGGGGCCAGGATGGGGCCCCAAGATCCAGGGTCCCGTCCCGGTGTGACGTACGCGTATATAGGTAAGAAGAAGTTATAGTTTCCCCCCTCAACTCCATACTAATGGATACATAACCCACTGAACTCAAATACCATATAATTTACCTCCTCAAATTGTCAAAACCGGATAAATCAAGCCCCCTTGTGGTTTTGGGTCACATTGAAAACCGGTTTTGAGCGATGACCAGAGTCAACACAACTAAGTCAGAGGATTTAACAAAAAAATGTCGAGCGGCGGCCGTGGCAAATCGCCGAGCAAGGTGCCGACGGCGACCGGAGCTGGAAGAGTACTTGCGGTTGTGGACGAGACTGGCGAATTTTGGGTTGACAGAGGGTGTGGAGGGACAAGGTTTAGTGGTCCCGGGAAGCTAATGGCATGTACTCAGCGAGATCGGCATACGCGGCCAAATTTATGGGCCGGCGACTATCCTCGACAACGTCGTTTACTTGGAAGCCGAGGGCTCCATTGAGATGTCGTTTCTTCTCCTGGCTTGCCCTTAGAAATCGTTGTTGGACCTCGGACCGGCTGGCACGTAGAGGGCTACCACACCAGGACACTTGCCCTTTCTGCAACCAACACGACGAGACCATGCAACACTTACTCATCGAATGCGTCTTCGCAAGGCAGGTATGGCATTGGTGCACCACGTTGGCTGGAAGCACAGAATACCTCCCCCAGCCATGTGAGACTTTGGGCGGTTGGTGCAAGAGACAAGAGCAGAGCATGGAGCACCGGAAGTCCACATGGGCATTGTGCTTATGGCAATGTGGATGTTGTGGAAGCATAGGAATAATATTGTGTTCGAGGGCGCCACACCATCTCTGTCAGGTGTGCTGCAAAAGCTACAAGCGAAGGGAGCTATCTGGGCAAAGGCAGGGCTGCTTAATGGTGAGGTCCTAGGACAGGAGCCAGCTAGGGTGGAGCGGCTAGGGCATGAGTAGTTAGCCTCAAGAGAGTAGTCGGTAGGTCGGATAAAATCCGCATGTAAATAAAATAGCAAGTTGTATTGGTGGGTTGGGACTCACCACCCCCTCTTCTTCTTTAATGAATGATACGCATACTCGTGCGTATTCGAGAAAGAGGTGCCGGCGGCGACTGTGAGAGGACAGCGTCACTGAAGAAAGCCTCGAGAAGGCTTGTGCTGGTGGCGACGTGCCTCGGGGGTCAAGGAGGCTAGAAGAGGCGTCGGGCTTTCGCCGGAGGTGGAGATCGAGCGATGGCGGCGGCCGGCAGAGAAGACAAAGACCATGCCGATTGATTTGTGGCGGCTAGGCGCGATTCCTTCTAGAGGGGCGATGAGAGCGACGAGGCGGTTCTACAGGACATGTCAGCTGGGCTCGGGTTGGTCTCTTGCCACGAGGACAACAAACGGTGATGTCGGCGACCTTCTCTGCAACACCAACGACAACGCGCGCGCGCGCACGAGAGAGAGAGAGAGAGAGAGAGAGAGAGAGAGAGAGAGAGAGAGAGAGTGAGAGTGAGGAACGAAGGAGAGACCTGCGAGAAGGAGTGGATAGTGCATCGTCAGACAAGGCTGCTGGCGCAAGGAATAAGGCTGAGGCGGTCCAGGCTGACAGCAATGTCCAACACGACGGACGGTGGCGATTCCTTCCGGCCAGAACGCTTGTACGCGCACGTACACAGGAGCTAGCGGAAGGACCTGATCGATTTTCATTGCAAATTTGCTCGTGCACCTAGCAAACGGAGTCGGCTAGATACACACACAACTACATAGGCGTCGGGTAGATCGATCGTTCCGGCAAGAACGAACCAGCTGCAACACCCGCACGACACGACTGGGCACGAAGCCGTGCTCCTCGCCGAAGCCGTTGTGGCCGCGCTTGACACTGTCACGCGTCTCGTCCAATTCGCTGACGGTCGCGCCGCTCCCGTGGCGCCATGCTCTCCCTCCGTGGCGGAGCGCTCGAAGCTATGGTGCCTCTTGGCAAAAAAAGAAAAAAAAGAAAAAAAAGAATCATTAGGTTTATCTGTGTTGACTGTGGTCAGCACTCAAAACCGGCTTCAATGTGACCCAAAACCACTATGGGGCTTCATTTATCCAGTTTTGACAATTCGATGGGGTAAATTTTATGGTATTTGAGTTCAGTGGGTTATGTATCCATTAGTGTGGATTTGAGGGGGAAAACTATAGTTTCTTCTATAGGTAAAGTAGCCCATAGGCCCCAGAGCAGCGCGGTGCCCAGACTCAATCTGCGATGAAGAAAAAGTTCAAAACAAATACTAGAAAAGTTTTAAAAATCCATTTTTTACGTGGTAGATAATTTAGTACATGAGGTGCGCTTCAAATTTTAAATCATTTGGACACCTAAATAGCTCATGTACGTGTCAGGACAAAGGGATGCTCTCTGCTGATAGTTTTCTTCGCATTGCTGATCGGGTTCCAATATTAAGTGTTCTTCTTTTCTAGATAGATGGATGAACCGTTCGGCGTTTGCCTTGTTAGACGACTCATATACGTGCCAGAAAAAGGATAAAACCATCTTTGATAAGGAAATACGTGCTATATGTTGCCTTGCTTGTAGCCAAGATAAGTTAACTAATAATATTTTCACATTTTTTTACCTGAAATAAGTGCGCTTTATTAGCATGTGTTCAGGTGAAAACTACGACTTCAGTGTGGATGTCTGAACTGAAAAAACATTATCAGACCATGCAACAACCAACAAGTAAAGGAGGCAACCATCACGTGTTCCTTTTGAACTTCTATTTTTTTCTCTGTTTATTGTTCCTTTTCGTCATCCTTAATTCCATACTAATGAATTTGGTACAGGAGATGAATCATCTGAAAGTTGTTGCTCTAACTCAAAAATTTCACTTGAGAGAAAAGAGGATTGCAGTTATTTCAGACCCTTGTTTCTTTTTGATGCGTCAACGGCGGGCTTACGCCTGCCTGAACCTTTATTGCCAACCGCCAGGGTGTTACAGATCTCAGGGAGAACAAAGAGTACATGGGGTTTAGAGGAGGGGAAAAGGGGAAAAACAAAATTACATGTAATGGAAGGCTATATTCTCCCGGCAAGGTGGAACAACATGGAGCCCCAGTCCCGGAGCCTAATTTGTTTGTGAATATTATTACAGCGGTGGGACCAGAGTTTAAGATCATCCGCAGCGGAGCTTGCAACATCATGAAGGCCAAGTTATATGCTCCGAAAAACCTTGGCGTTCCGTCTTTTTCAGATATTCCAGAGAACGGACAGCAGAACTGTTGATCTTGTTCTATTGTGCCATTCACCCTCCCATGCTTGAAGCAGCCCCTGCGGTGCATCTGGACAGAGGCTGTCCAGCTCCACCCAAAGTGGAGCCAGGTGCTGACATCCGAATAGGAGATGGTCGATAGATTCGCAGTGGTCGCAGAAGGGGCACACGGCAGAAGTGGCAATGCCCCATCTAAAACGTCGTTCATTCGTGAAGAGGCGGTCCTTGCGGGCAAGCCAGAGGAAGATTCGGCATTTATTTGGGGCGTAGTTTCGCCAGATGGCCGGGGCGAGCGTGTCTGTAGGCTTCTCCTCCAAACCGCATGGTATGCTAGCTTAGTGGTGAAAGGTTTCCCAGCATCCGTTGTAGTTCTCCTGTCAGCTACCTGCATATTCAAGTTCACCGTGGCCAAGCCGAGCATAAGCAACAATCAAGATGAAAACCAAGGCACAATAGCCCTCATATAAGAACCGAACACAAGTTACACATAAGTGAGATACTGGTAATGCTAATTCATAATCAGCCTCTACTATATCAGGCATGTTCTTGAGAAATGCTGTCATTTACCCATGTTAACATGAACAATTTGACCCTTTTTTCTTTTGGAACTACTATTGTTTAACTTCATGGTAGTGAAATTGAGAGCTGTTCGGGGTCCTTGATTCAGGGGGAAAACCTTCAAACACAAGATATATAGAAAAAAAACAGCTTCGGGTTACAAAATCTGTCCCCCAAAAAGGGTTCATAGCCTTGTATGGAAGTAGTTCAGGCCAAACCTCACAACCTTCACCAGATAACTATACCTCAGCGGCCACTATTATATCAGGCTAACTGTAGCCATAAAAAACATACGAGCGCGTTTTTTATGGGCAAAGTCCCTCGTATTTATTGTATAGACAAGTTTCCCTCAAAAAAGAAAATTTATTGTATACAAGTTCCCTTTGCGCTCTCGTTCACAAAATACATCGATCTGCTAAATTTTCCACTTAAAACTGTCATCCTCTTATGTACACCGAAATGGATAATATTCGACAATGCTCTTTCACATTTTCTTCGCTTTACTGATTTGGTTTTCTCTTTTGAAAGAAAAATACGGCTCGCTTTTTTACAGAGATGATTTGGTTCCACTTTATTAGGAACTTCCTTCTCTTCTTTTTCTTTTTCTTTTTCTTATTCTCCAGAATGCGCCTCAGAGCCCAAACCTTGAAATATCAAGCCAGGGAATTAAATAGAGCCGATGCCTTTGTTAACAATTCGATTTACAAATCAAAATGGAACATATCTTACCTGTCTCTTCAAGATAATGATTATCTAGGATTTTCTTTTAGTTTTTTTATATATGGCTCACGCGCCCACCTCCTCCCCACCCGACGAACATCAACTACAAAATGGATAGGAATCTCCTTTGTTTAATTTTCTTCTTCAGCGGATGTAGCGGTAAAAGAGTCTATTCTTTCCGCGGAGCACTGTGCCATGACTGGTAGATAACCGGAAATTCCACCTCAACAGAGCTAACCAACAGATGAAAACGCAAGTACGAAGCTCCCACATCCCTCTCCTTTGTCCCTCTCCTGCAAGATCATGTG
>NC_041389.1:581801829-581804742 GCF_002162155.2 Triticum dicoccoides
AACCAATCACGATAATTCAAAATTACCAATCACTATATAATGCATGTTATGTAAAGTGCTGCAATTTACCATTTAAAGACGTATTTATGGTTGTCGTTCCAAGTGTAAGGTATGTTCATACCAAAGATTCCAGCGACCAATGAGTAAGGTGACAAGCAGGCAGTCCCAATCCAATAACTAAGAATAGCTCCAGAAGCAGGAGGCAAAGGCAATTAAGTTTGGAACCAATCGATATCTAAACTACAATGTGAATTGACCACTGGTAACTAGGAACTAATATTACGCGCTCATCTAAATCAGACAAGTTGTGGAAATCTTTACTCGACATGGGGTGCGCATTAAGCATGTATTTATTACAATCAAAATGTTATCTACAATGAACCTGCGCAGGTACTGTCATTGGCATGAAAATAGCTGAACCTTTCTACTTTTAGAACTTCTGTTGTTTATAAATTGATTGAAACCAGGAGCTATTTGATCCTTAATTCAAGAAGGAATGACTCGAGATATAGGATAGAACTACTGTTGTATTGGGGGCTATTTCACAGAAGACAGCTGCTCGTTGCAAATTTGCAACAATGAAAAAATGAGATCATAACGTTGTACGAAAATACCTGAGGCCAAACTCCACAACCTTTATAATATCACTAACTTAGCAGCCACTACTATGTCAGAGGTCATCACCGCAAACTGCAGCCATACTTTTTTAGTTAAACCCGCCAAGGCCAATGTTTTTTCATTGAATCCCAACCTAGCATTTCAACATGTCATGATCTATCTGAACCTGCTAAGTAAAGAGTGCCCTGTGCAGAACAGGGGTGTATGAACTGAGGAAGCAGTGCAAAGCTCGCATCGACTGTTACAGAGCAATCAGAAAGACACTGGGCAAAATGTAAAGAGGAATTAGCTGAAAGGCTTACAAGTTCTGAACTGATGGATCACTAATTAGCACACATGGTTCTTGCTTTGCACATAGCTTGTCAAACCATTAATAGTTCTCCACAAAGGATATGACGACCAAACAAAAAAGGACGAACGCACATCAAATCCTTGTGAGAACAAGACTACAAATAGAACTACTAATACTGGATAGCATGCAGACCTGCAGAGTCCATAGTTACTTTCTGGACTGATGATTGCCAATGGCATCATGATTGAAACCTCATGTTCATGCCTTTGATTTTCTTTTCCCAAGTAAACTAGGAACAACCTGGGACACGAGGATATCCTTCATAACACCGGGACAGTTCTTGGTTAAAAACTCAAAACCTTCAGACTTCATGGCTGCATCCAGATTCGTCGGTGAGCTGAGGAACACCAAGCATGCTGCTTTAAGCTCATGGCAGTGGTGCTGCTCCGCCAATGCCAAGATGGTCGCCACGGAGCTCGTATCGACTTGCTTGCACAACTTATCTGCACAAATCAGCTTCAGCCTCTCCAAATCATACCTATCTGCTGCAACAAGCAAATGCTGAGCCATTGCAGATTCTTCTTGTTCTTGTTGCTTCATATCAGGCAAGGTATCAGTGTACATGAATGTAAGCAGAGCATTAAACACTTGTGCCTCCATGTCATCTATGCATATGGCCTCGTTGGTGGTTGCCTCCTTCATCGTGCCAAAGAATTCTGCTCTGAAGACCGAAGACCGCGCTGCAAGCACGGACCGGTGAGCAGAGAATGCCTCCCCGCCGACTCGGAATTCAACATCAACGCCCGCCTTGCTCAACAGGAGATCCCCGAAGTGACGGTGCATGTCAGAGGATGGCACCAGGATGGATGGTGTCTCCTGCGCGTGGAACTCGCTCATGATAGTGACATCGATCTTTACAGCGAAAGAATCGTGCTTGAGATGCTCTGATTTCTCCAAATCCTCCGTTTTCATAAACTTGGAGAATCCCCAACTTTTAAACACGGAAAAATCTTTTGTCGAGGTAGTCAATGTATGCAGCGGCACCGGCTTCCCATTTTGGTCGATTAAGCTGAACTTAACTCGTGCCTTCACGGTCTCGCCCTTGGCGAGGGTATCATCGAGAGTGAGATAGAGGGATATGGAATCGACGTACTCAGATGTGTCCCCGTTGGGATAGTAACGAACATGCCATGTGCGGCCTCCCACCCGGAACGGGCAAGAGTCGATCCACTTGCCATTGGGGACCTCCTTGGTGCGCGAGTAGCCGTCGATCTTGAGCAAGTGGTAGCCGCACACGGCGCCGGCGACGATGGAGGAAGCGGATCCGGATGGGACGCCGTCGAAGGAAACACTGGAGGAGGTAGACATTGTGTACGGTGGATGCAGGTTGGGCGGGGAGCGCCGGCGGCGAGGGTTTGGGTGGTGGCTCGGGGAGGGGAGGGGACGGCGGCGAGGGTTTGGGGAAGCAAGGGTCCCAGGAATCGTCTAGACCGCGGCGGCTATTCAGCCGGCCCGATACTATAGTTGATCGTGAGTTTTTTTCCTCAGGTTTTCTTGGATTTTTCTATGGTTATCTTTGGTTTTCCTTTTCTTTTTTGTGAGTTTTTCTTTCTTGCTTGCTTCGGTTTAATTTTTCATGGGTTTTTTCTCTTTTTCTTTGTTAATCATATATCTATTTTTTTTCATACATGTTGTATATTTTGCGTACACATTAGGAATATTTTTATATACTTTTACCATTTTTAATATAAAATTATTATTCTTTTAAATATATGTTTTGATGTCTAATTTTCTTCATACATACTGTACATTTTTCGCATACATCTAAGATATTTTATTATATACGGCTAACATTTTTAAGTACATGATTAACAATTTTCTAAATACTTTATTTCAATATATATTTTAATACATATTGAAACATATTCTTTTATGACAAAATCATTATTTTTGAACCATGTGAAAATTTATATATTGGATAAATTTTTTTAATCTGTAAATTT